>NC_092814.1:196185300-196502175 GCF_023375885.2 Dermacentor andersoni
GGAGCCCCAGGCGGTGGAACTCTTGCAGAAGTCGACCGCGGTGCTGCAGGTGAGCTGGGCAGGCCAGCAAGAGGTGCTCCAGAGTTTCTGGTTCACCACAGGAGGCACAGGCTGGCGAGGTGGCTTTCCCAAGGCGGTGCCGGCGGGCTGCCGTCCAGTAGCAGCCAACTCACAGTCGGAGCAGCAACGAGGCATCCCTTCGTAGGAGGCCGTGCTGTGGAAGAGGCTAACAGACTTCATAACACTCCGTCTGCCATTACCATCTCAATGCCAACTGTAATAAATCGCTTTATGGTTTAAATTTAAGCGCAACTTGAAGACAATGTGCCCTCTACCGGGAGGGTGCAAAACGATTTCCTCCTGTCGTGGGACTTCACCGCCTCTCTCTGACCTGCTTTAACTGCTTTAACGCACCACCAATGTTCCGACTAAGTGCCAGAATGCACACGTTGTTAGAAGGGACTACCCTCTTGTTGTAGTCAGTTGAAACTTTTTGACCCTCGGCCGATATGCTGAGATATCATCTTGAAAAATAAATTCCTATTGAATTATACTTGTGCATTGCTGTGAAGTTCCAAAGGGGAATGTCCAGAATTCCTGGACATGATTAGGTGCACGTTGAAGAACCCGAGGTGGTCGAAATTATTCCAGCGTCCCCTACTATACGGCGTGCCTCATATCAGATCGTGGTTTTGGCACGTAAAAGCCTTAGTTAAAAAAATATACCGATCCAGAGTAGGCGCTGCACGCCAGCTGAGTCAAGCTTTGTTTTTTCATACATGTCCTGGAAGTTAATGATACTGACCGAATTACTGTGATTTCGAGGAAACAATGCGCTAAGAATTGTGGTCCCAACTTGGTTTCCTTCCTTAAACTCTCTAGCCCAATAAGAAAAAAGTACATGAAAGGGCACGTCATCTGCATGGCATGCAATCAAATATCTAGCACAACGCGGATTTAAAGCCGTGTGGTTCTTCGGAGTCTTTTGCGGCATCTCAAAAAGCCTCCCCATCTTTTTAAATGATAAATTACTGCTTTTAAAGCGAAACTTGCCTTGCCTCTTTTCGCAAAAGCGGCCTGTAGTTTACACAACAAAAATAAGTCCGAGAACTGTGAGAGGCGAGCGTGATTTTTCTTTGGACAGATTTCTCCAGCAAGAAAAAAGCACCTTTGCCACAGCCAATCAGTATGCCAGACGGAAACTGCCCTCCAGTGCACCATCTGGTCCAGAGATGTGGCGTCCGACATGTTCGTGCCACAGTGTTCCGCGTTTTGAACGGCAAGGGCAAGCGTGCTAGTGTGCGAGCGTATGTGTTGTGGTGTGTACAGTCGAGGAAAGAAGCGTTACAGCCAGAGGGCGCGCCTTCAATAAATATTGCGCGCAATCTCGCTGCATACCGTTTCACGTAGTCGTGAAATTAGGGCGAGAGGTGTTCGGATTAGTGTAAAACTGGTGTGTTTTGCAATCACTCGCCGTAGCACGTATGATTCGTTACGTGAGGGTACGTGCAACTGATCGATGACTCTTTCAACATCGTGGTGCATCTGCTGACGATTGTGCGAGTGTGCGTGTACGATAACGCCTGTGCTTCTTTGTCGGCTAACACCTGGAGCTTCGAAAAAAATGTTTAGTAAGTTGGACCGTGTCTAGGCAGCAGACAAGTGACGCACACACAATCATTCCCTCTACTAACGAGTTATTAAATGTGTACGCCTTGCTAACGGCAAATGTCAGCGAGAGGAAAACATGGGCTGAAGTACTTTCATGGGCTGGTGTCACAAGAATCAGGGACGCAGCAAAGCTCCTGCCCCGTCGAAAAGTAGCTGCAACTGCCGGCAGTGGCTTTTGGCTTGCGCGAAGAGAAAAAGATTTATGGGCATGAGCCCAACGTGCCACGTTATAAGTGGCTGTGTTACATTACGTGGCCTATCAGGGAGATGGGTGTCTTTTTCAAAGCCATTCGCTCTTTTTCCTTTCCGTTTGCGTAAACAAACTGAGAAGAAGGCGGAAATTGCGATAGTAGTTATATTAAATGTATATCATATGAAGGGCACGTCCCTGCAGGTGTAAGCGTGCGCGCTTGTTGAGAAAGAAGAACGATGAGCGCGCAAGGCGCGTCTCGTCTAGCAACTGCTCCTGGCCAAATTAAGGCAGCGCGCTGAAGTCCCCAGACCTCCCCAGACCTCCTCATTGTGAGTACGAGAATTCATCCCAATTGTAAGGGCGTTGGAACTTACAGCATACAACTGGAACTCGCTCAAAAGGCCTGTAGTAAACCTGGTTGTCGCAGGCAGCATAGCCTGTATAAGAGTGGATATTTCCCGTGGCGTTGCTTGCACGTCCTTGTGGTATTTGCAGTCGGCTATTGGGAATTTTATTTTTCTTTAAGCTTTACTTTTACTTTTACACTCTGGCGTGAGGGGGGAAGAGCGGAAAGTTGGCTTGTAAGGCATAGGAAAAGGTTTTTGGTGAGCCAATTTGTATCCAGAAATATTGTGAAATCTTTCAGCGAAATTGATCGTGCATAATTTTTTTCGGACGCAATGCGCTACAAGGATCTGGTGTCGAAGCAAGTGCTGTGCTCTGGTTAGCTGTTAAGATTCTGATCGATTCAAGTTTATCATTAACCAGTGTTCTAACCAGTCTGGGTATATCCCAACGGCCCTCGTCAGTTCTTTCGATGATTCGTCATTACAAGGTCCCTCAAGAATTGGCCTCGATTGAGCGCCAATTACACCGAACATTAACTGATTGAAACAGCTATTTTATTCAGGGGTGCGCGAGTAGAATTGCTGCTCAGTGCGACTACCCACACTTAATGGTAACTTCTCCCATATATTTTTTGTGGTTATACCTCTGAAAACTCCTCGGAAACTACTCCGCCTGCACGTACTATCGCTTGTGAAATTTTCCAAGCGAGAACCTTCGCAGCCAGATGGGATATAAAGCCATGTGATGGCGCTGCAATCACTGGCTCTGAGATGACATGCGATTACAGAAACGTTTGCCGCTCTTTATGCCTAACCAGTCATACTCCTGCGCAATCAGACTAGGTCAGCAACAGCGTTGCCAATCCATCAACGGCAACAAATTTGAGCAAATTCTGGTGAAACACCCCTGCCGAAAATCTGTGACATGCTCAGGCGGAACAATTGACTGCTGAGCATGCCAGGCTAACCCCGGCTGCTGCTGCACCGCCAACACCCCCACCACCACCATCACCACCACCACCACCACCACCATCAACAACAACAACAATAACAAACACAATGCCTGGACCGCTGGTGTTTGCCACTGAAAGCTCCAGTGTAGGCCACTATATACCCACCTGTTAATGGCGTGCAGTTGAAAGCTCAATACCTATAATTAATTAAATAAAATTGAAAGCTCAACAAATTCAGATTGACAAGATTAAATTATGGGGTTTTACGTGCCAAAACCACTTTCTGATTATGAGGCACGCCGTAGTGGAGGACTCCGGAAATTTCGACCACCTGGGGTTCTTTAACGTGCACCTAAATCTAAGTACACTGGTGTTTTCGCATTTCGCCCCCATCGAAATGCGGCCGCCATGGCCGGGATTCGATCCCGCGACCTCGTGCTCAGCAGTCTAACACCATAGCCACTGAGCAACCACGGCGGGTAAATTGACAAGATATGTGGGCTCTCGGGGTGTCATACTGTAATAGTAGCTTATTTCTATAGCAATAAACTTGTCTCACAACACATGATTCGGGTGCTAACGAGAAAGACAAAAATAATTTAAATTAACTTTTTATTATATGTTGTGTTAACACCGGCGAATACTAGCACAGAGAGAGAGAGAGTGAAATTTGACATTGCCGCAGTGTTTCGGTGACAATTCCTGCTACAGCTGCTCAGTGGAATTCTTTAAACAGTAACTTAAAGAAGCATTTCTTGACAGAACATCCGGTGCCCGGTGCGAGGTGGGGGACATGCTTTACTTCTCGAATGATGTGTTTACTACGCAAGGGAAAGACAAGTTAGGGCTGGAACGTTTCTTAAATGAAAAACACACACACACACACACACATGCACGCACGCACACGCACGCGCACACACACACACACATATAGTCGCTGATGTTGTATTTCGCCTTGCATCTATGCAACCAGCATGATGACAGCTTTCTTGAAGTATGGTGCTTGGACATCTTTGCAGCGAAACACTCAGACAGGCAAATGAACTTTGATAATTATCGCACGTGCGATGGGCGCAAGCTCCGTAAACACTTCTACTCATTCGTAGGTATTCCGATCTCGCGCAACGGCGCGTGTTCTCCTTCCTTCGGCCCTCTCATTCGGCGCACGCAGTAACAGGGAGGAGGGAAGGGAGGAATTAGTGTTTCTGTCCGTCCAAGCGCGTTAACCGGTTCGGGCTGCGGGGTGTCAGTAGGTGCGTGTCGCCACCTGTACAGGAAAATACGAAACAACCGTAGTAGGATAAGTTTCGCAAACGGCCGACAGGTGAGCGGCAGCCATCGGTTGCACGGAATAAGTTCATGTAGGCTTTTTCATGGATGCCGTGTCACGCTGGTTTAAATCACATGAACTCACCTTTTCGCGCGTTGCATTCGTTCGGCCAAGGATGTATCCAGCACACTCAGCAGTAAGACTCGCATCATACCTTGGTTCACTACTTTGGAAGGAGACACTAACGCATAAACGGCATAGCTTACCATCATACGTTTGTACCACCAGCGGTAGCCAAGCCACGAAATCAACAGATAGTCAGCCAGAAATACTCATTAAAGAATATACGAGCCGGATACAAATGCCTCTGTTCAGTTCACACGTCTCCATCGACGTTATTAAATAATACTTGCCTCGCATACTGGAACCTTCTGCTCGGCACGTCCGTCAAGTTTGCTCTACACAGCGCGCAACATATGCACCGGCATTCGGCTAGTTTGTCTCGAGTATGGTGATTTCATAGCCCACAGAGAAAAGTGGCCAGTAATTATCGTTGTAATGCGTAAGAAAATCAAGCATATGGCTCGAATGGACTTATATGAATGTCAAGGAACTATTCGCTGAAGTTCGTTTAAATGAAGCACAAATCGTACTTGTACACGTTACCAAAAAAATGTAACCCATTAGAAATACAGTTACTTGCTTCAAAAATGTAATTAATCGCAGTTAACAATTACTGCCCCACGAAACTAATTGAGCAATAACTAAAAAGTAATCCATTACGTTAACCTTACTTTCCCCCGTATGTTATTAACATTGCACAAAAACTGACCCCGGCGTTCTCAATGCGTCCTCTGCACTTCGCACGTTATCTTCACAAGAACTGATTTTCAATATTGTCTGCCATAATCTTCTCTCGCTGTGAAGACGTCTGCAGTGACACTGAAAACTCGCTCATTGTGTGCGCTGGAGTGAAGGGCTGTGTTGCAACGCACGAATAGTTTGCTCACAAATTTTAGGCTACTCAATGCCGCGACGCTCCGATCTGTGTCCTATATGAAGCGAAACGCATAGTTGTTGCTGGGGCTAGGGGATGGAGCTCCCGATAGGGCCAGCACGGAAACTGAAGAATCGCTCATAGGTGATTCCCTGGCACCTATGTCCGAAGTGGCCATCACTACGTCCTCCTAAGACGCTGTTTTACTTTGTAGGCCAGCATCTCATCGACCCCCTGACGGTGCGCTTTACTCGTTAGCCCTTTAGACTTAATCGACTAATTCCTACAGACGTGAGCAAACGTTCGTGTTTCTCAAAAAGGTAGGCAAATCTGTAATAGAATTTGATATAAAGCTGTATGTCATACAGCTCTAAAATAATGTTCGAGTGTTACAATCGCAAAAAAGTACGTGTATGAGGGTCACGTATACGGGGTGGATTTTTTTGTCGATAACGGAATTTTTTTTAAATCACCCGTGGCACGTAGCACAATTCTGCTTCTTGAGATAGAATACTTTCAGGGCAGGCATTCTTTGCTCGAGAAATTAAAATGAATGTTCGACTAATTACCTAATTTTTGCGGATTATCTTTTTAACTAATTACTTTACGGCACATATTGGAAATTATGAATTGTATAGGTGGTGACTTCTAAAGTTATATTCATTTCAAATGAATTCTGATGATAGAAAGCACTAGTTGAAGTGGAACAATAGTGCATTTTTACCGCAATTTTGACTGCGGATATCTCAAACGCTACAAAATTTCTTCCAAATGGAGTAGCATTATGAAATCACTAGCTTCAATTCGTGCATTGCAATACGTGCCATAAAATAATTCGTTAAAAAGTTGATTAGTGAGATTTGTTAATTTGTGAATTATAAGTTCTGATTAGTAGTTAAGTAGTGTCGTTTTCTTAGAATAAATAAGATTAATAAGAACGTTTGTTTTAAGTGTCACAGGCGATGTTTGATGAGCCTGTTAATGTTAAATAAAACACTCGGTTATAAAAAATTGTCGCTTCACGGCCAAGAACTTCAGTCTGTATCAGAGAGGGCATAGACTGCACTAAGCGAAGACTTAAGTAGCGCTCTTACTGCCTTTGCAGGACGCTTAAAGCGCTTCCAGGAGAGAGAGAGAAAGAATGAGAGAACAAATATAAAGAAAGCTCCGATGTCGCACTTCAATCAATCAATCAATCAATCAATCAATCAATCAATCAATCAATCAATCAATCAATCAATCAATCAATCAATCAATCAATCAATCAATCAATCAATCAATCAATCAATATTTATTCATTTATTTGCATTCATTCATTTATTACAATGAATGCTGGGAGAAGAACTAAAAACTGCTTGTTTGCAGCTTGACCAGTTCTTAGCCACCCGCCGTGGTTGCTCAGTGGCTATGGTGTTGGGCTGCTGAGCACGAGGTCGCGGGATCGAATCCCGGCCACGGCGGCCGCATTTCGATGGGGGCGAAATGCGAAAACACCCGTGTACTTAGGTTTAGGTGCACGTTAAAGAACCCCAGGTGGTCGAAATTTCCGGAGTCCTCCACTACGGCGTGCCTCATAATCAGAAAGTGGTTTTGGCACGTAAAACCCCATAATTTTTTTTAGTTCTTAGCTCTATCCTTCCAAGAGAGGTGCACAAATATGCAAGCATGCCATGTTCAGGTAATTGAGGCGTATCTGCAGTACGCTGATTGTGGGAAGTACGTAACCCATGTGCATGTTTTCATCCCTTTGGACACTGTATTTCCCGCCAAATTCAAGTACTGAAAGCTGCGTGTTCGGTTATAGCTTGTTTCATCAAATATATAACCCCTTGAATATAATTCCCTACTGAAAAAAGTAACTGATTTACAGTAATGGTTACCGAATAAACAACGTAACCGTGAAATTTCCAAATTACAAGAAACGTAATTGATTACAAGTAATTAATTACATGTAATTCGTTAGTACAAAGCTGGCGCAAATGAATTGACTTCCCATCGGTGGGGAAATGTTGCAATTTGCTACACTGAGAAGTTTCTTGAAATCGCGTTCGATCAAGGTGCATTACACCTTAAGCGAATTATTTTACCCCCTGCCAAAGCGGGATGGATAGGCAGCGTGCAGGAGCTTTTTCAGCCAGCGTATGTCTAGCGGTGTCTGAATGCTCTTGAGCGGAGAAGTCGGTCTGCGGCGGCTGCTGTGCATCGCGCCCACGCGTCACCTGCGCGCCGCCTCTCGCGATCTCCCGATCAGCGAGGCAGTCGCGCCACACATCGCTCTGTTTGGAACGTGCCGCACCAAACAGAATGTCGGTGCCAGCCAATATAACGAGAAACAAAAGACGTATACAGCTGCGCTCAAATTTCGCATTACGGAGTATCGTAATCGTCAGTAACTTTTTCTACGCTGTTTGAAGCAAAGTACTTTTCCATACTTTTCACGAACGTTCGAAAATTCCTGACAGCCCACATTATTTATTTATTTATTTATTTATTTGTTTATTTATTTATCTATTTATTTATTTATTTATTTATTTACTTATTTCAAATACTATCAACGCCTTCACGGCGTTACACAGAGGATTGGCAGTTCAACGCGTGTTCAATATAGCAGTCTTGAATGAAGTGTGGTCTGGATTGCTGGTGATCGAAGCGGAGAGGTAACGCCATTCAGATGAAGTCTTCGGTCTTCGGCACCAACTTCGGCTTCGAACGAGTGGAAGTGCGTGTTGTTCAGGAAGAATGGCACTCGAAGTTTTAAGCGATGGTCGACACGAGATGAAACGCAGCAAGGTGTAGAGAAGATGCCCTTCAGCTAAATGTTCGTAGAGAAGATCTTATGAAAAAGACACAAGCGGGCTAGGTTTCGTCTGTCAGAAAGGTCAGGAATGTCAAGAGAGGAGTTTATTGCAGTAAACCTGACAGTACGAGAATGGTTGGTAACACTAAATGGCTTCAAGCCCGCATACAAGTTTAAAAGCGTGAGGGTCTCAGATTTAAGAAGAGTACTCGAATTTTGATCTGACTAACCTTTTAAAAATGTGCAGTTTTAAGAAAACGGGGGCTGAAAAAATTCGGCGCGAAAATCGGGAATGCGCTTCGCATTGTTAGTCACGTATTTCATATGCGTATTCCATGAGAAATTACTATCGATATGGACACGAAAGTACTTTTAGGAATTTACAGAAGACAAGTGGCAATGAGTAATCGAATAAACTGGGGTAATACTGCTTGTAGGATTCCGGGAAATACTCATTATTTTGCATTTCTCAACATTGAATTTCATGGACCAGATCACCACGGACAGCATCAGCATTAATGATGCTGTCAAGAACAGACTGAAGTTGAGTAGAATTATGTGGTTAAGTTATTTCGTGGTCAAGGACACAATTATCGGCTAATAGTCTGATTGTTAAAGAAATGCAGTTGGGGAGGTCATTATTGTAGATTAAAGATAATAGAGGTCCGAGTACAGAGTCTCGTGGCACGCCGGAAGTGACAGAGCAGATGTGCGAGTTAAAACAGTCGACAGTTATGTGCTATTGGTCCTGTTAGATAAGAAACATTTAATCCATTGCATCACATAACGGTCAGTGTCAAACGTGCTTAGTTTTAGAAGAAAAAGACTATCAGAGACGGTATCGAAAGCTTTCTGGAAGTCAAGAAAAATGCAATCGATAATAGAGGCACCGTCTGCTGCAGTGTAGAGGTGTAGTAAAGGGGAGTAGTTGGGTTTCGCACGTGTAATGTTTTCTGAAACCATGCTGACTGTTGTGAAAAAAAAGCTGTTCAGTCGGAGAAACATGATTTCGTTAGAGAAGATAATTTGTTGAAGAAGCTTACAAGGGGATGCTAGTCAAAGCGATCGGCCTATAGTTCAAAGGATTGGTTATAACACCTGGTTTAGGAATAGGTACCACCTTCGCCGCCTTCTGATTGCTCGGCATTGTTGCACGTTCAATGACTGTGCAAAAATATACGAAAAAATAACTGATACATAAATGGCAATCTGTTTTGGAAATTGAGGAGTGATTCTGTCCGTGCCAGGTGCTGACATATTGATGTTAAGTTGAGAAGGAAAACCCCTAATTTATCAATAATGATTGAGTTTACGGAAGGAAGACCAGGCTTAATTAGGGTCGGTAAGTCAATACAGAGATAAATTGAAAACGCATTTTCATATACATTCTGCAAAGCTTCAAAGAACCTGTCTCTTGAAATTACTGGACCATGACTGTCACAAAGCTGTACGTTTTGATTTATCACACCAATAACTATACTCCAGAATTTACGTAAGTTGCACTGTAGAAGAGAAGGAACGATACTGTTGAAAACAAAAGAAAACTGTGCTTTGCTAATGCGTGTGCATGTTTATACTTTGGCGTTTCACTGCGGTATGCTGCCCTGCATGGTATCAGATGATAAACCAATGCGGTAAGTCAATACAGAGATAAATTGAAAACGCCTTTTCATATACATTCTGCAAAGCTTCACAGAACCTGTCTCTTGGAATTACTGGACCATGATCGTCACAAAGCTGTACGTTTTGATTTATCACACCAATAACTATACTCCAGAATTTACGTAGGTTGCACTGTAGAAGAGAAGGAACGGTACTGTTGAAAAAAAGAACTGTACTTTGCTAATGCGTGTGCATGTTTATACTCTGGCGTTTCACTGCGGTACGCTGCCCTGCATGGTATCAGATGATAAACCAATGTGGTATAGGGTTTTTCTTTATTACGTAAGCGAAGAAGTGTTGGCGTGAACCCTGGTGAGCGGAAGGCCGCTAGAACAGCACACATGGGAACAATACCCGGCCGTCTCCTTCGGAGCAATCTCAAGTGCCTTCCGTACATTTTACAGTGAAAACTTCAAGTTCAGCACCATATAGGTACATAATCAGGTTTGCTATAATCCTTTGCCACTTTTGTTGAACACTGTACTCATGCGGCTGAAAGGCACAAGCAAACAATGCGATGGTCGATAAGCCTAGATAATTAATGAATGGTTTAAATAATGGCAGGACTAGCAGTTAAAACCAAGTCTGATGCATTAGAAGAAGAAGCGCTGGTGCGCGTAGGTTCGAAAATAATCTGGTTTATGCTGACCTCATTATGTACATTTTTTAAGAGCTTTGCTTTCAGCTGTGTGTCATGCAATCCTTCCTTCTCAGAGTTCCAAATAACGTCCGGGAAGTTAAAATCTCGCATCAAAAATAGTTGCGAATTCGAGTATCTTAACTAGCTATAATCTAAGTGGTTTCTAAGTGGCTTCGGCGTTGCGCTGCTAAGCACTAGGTCGTGGGATCAAATCCTGGCCGCAGCGGCCATATCTTGATGGGGGTGAAATGCAAGAGCTCCTGTGTAACATGCATTGGCTGAATGTTAAATAACCCCAAGTGGTGCACATTAAGCCAGAGTCCACCACTGCGGCATGTCTCATAGTCATAACGTGGTTTTGGTACGTAAAACCGCAGAATTTAATAATTTGGATACCTGACAAGGACTCCGTGGAAAAATTATACGAGTTCTGGTAAAAATTTTATGAACAGTGAGGCGGTCAGTAGCAAGTGCGTAAAACAACTTGTTGGTGTCCAAACCGAACGCCTCCGCAGACGAGTTCCAGCGGTGATACCGTAAACATATCGTGAGAATGAAATTTATTTTATATCGCCATGAAAACCACCACCAGTTTTTTGTTGTTTGCCCCCCCCCCCCCCCTCCGACCTGTAAAACCTACAATTGTCCTCACAATGCAAAATTTCAGTATCACGAAGCTTGCTCGATAACCAGGTTATTGTTAGCACCACAATGTCGGCGAAGCATGTCGCCAATCAAAGAGGATAGATCATCGCGTTTAATAAGAACACCTCTAATATTTATGGAAAAGAAACTTGTTATAATGCTGTAACACTTTTACAAGGATGAGATTGCTATGATGTGGGTGGAACATTGTTTATCGACATGAAACTTTATGCCCTAGGTGAAGGCTCGATCGATATCTTGGTTAATCTCGTAAACGCTATCAGTCTGATTGCAACAGACAAAACTTTTTTACATGAAGCTGTATATGGCTAGCGGATTCGTTGGTCCGTCCGTCTGTTGCCTGTACGCCGAAAACTCCTGCGGCGCAATCCCATGCTCATGCGCGAAAAAAAAAAAAAGGCAGGCGCGTGACTGGCTGCGCCAGTAGTGACGTCGTTGCTCTCCGTTGCAGCGGAGCGTGCGCACAGCAGTTTCTCTCTGGCTCTGAAATAGGTAGGCAACGCGTCATACATACTCCTGAGGAGCAGGCAGCTTTCGATCAGCAACATCGTGAG
Source organism: Dermacentor andersoni (assembly GCF_023375885.2). Classification (NCBI taxonomy): domain Eukaryota; kingdom Metazoa; phylum Arthropoda; class Arachnida; order Ixodida; family Ixodidae; genus Dermacentor; species Dermacentor andersoni. The sequence goes on from NC_092814.1 coordinate 196,197,051, forward strand.
CAGAACTGGGAATGAGCTCGTCTACGCCGTGCTAATGCTGCAGCCCGGGCAAAAGAACAGGCTCGTGTAACCGAGCCCCCGAATCAACTGCGTACCAAGGATCCAGCAGCCTACCAAGCCTTCGTTAAATGAACCATCCGGATTAATCCAGTGACAAACACCGGGGCCGCACGTTTCAGCTTCGCTGGTTAACCATTTGTGCGGAGTGTCTGGACGGTGATTTTTGTTTACCATGCCCTTATTGTAGCGCAAAGTATATTGTTAACCAATCGATTTTCCGTACTCGATGACCTCTTTGCGTGTGTTCCTAGTTTCTTTACAAAAATATTCTCTTCAATTTAGGCCACTATTTTTCAGTTTGCCTTTGTTTGCATAATAGTTTCCTTAATCTTAGAAGAAGTAAACTTAACAATTACGGGTCGGCACTTTTATTGACTAAGCGTACAAAACCAGCCTATGCGCGCGTGAAATGCTGTCAGACGGCAGCTGAATGCCAAGAGGTGTCATAATTGAGCGAAGTTTATCTTCCGACTGAGCCCAAGTCTCAGCTGCAGTGTCAGAAAGTTGAAAATTTTGTATAAGCTTCTCACGCCGTGACCTGGCCTCAAAATCATAGAGGCATGGGCAAAGTTCAGCATTCTCCTCCAGAATAGTATCAGATCAGTTATGACCAGGGTATCGGAATGAAGTGTTTTTCGTTCTAGTTTTAGTTTCATTCCACTAAAAAAAAGTTACGTTCTGGTCCTGCTCCTGAACGAAAAAAAAAAAAGAATTATGGAAATTTGAAGCAAAGTAACGATAAAAGCATCGTATCTATTTTTCTCAATAAGTGCATTATGAGTTCTGAGATCATGCTCAGAGCCTTGAGTTAAGGCACCGAGCATGATATCAGAAGCAGCACGTCATCAAGGGTACTCGTAAGAATGCGAGACCACTGTTTTGATAAAATGAGCGTAAACAAACATAGACGAATGATAAAACTTCGGTAACACAGCGTTATATGCATAGAAAATGAAACGATGTACTGTTGAGCGTGCAAGCCCTAGGTTTTGCTACGGCGCCGATCTGCTAGTGAACCGAGCGACAAGCTTAGATTGGTGGAGCTTTGGACCGGCTATCGCTCGCACCATCCATAACTCAGATACGCGCTGATACTGACGTTGCCTGACGTCGGTTGTTTCGGATGACCGACTTTCCCCTTAAACCAAAAGCCGATAAAAAAATATTTCGGTTTCACTCCGAAACAAGATAATAAATGATGTTTCGGTTACGTTTTCGTTCGGGTAAAAAATATCATTTGTGCTCGTTCCGTTCCGACACACTGGTTATGACTTGTTGCAGGTCGCCTGGTTGAATTCGCTTCAAAGAATTTACACGAAGTTCAACGGCAGCTACAGCAACTAATGTTGAGTTGACATCACAGACCGTTTATTTTAACATCGCCTGACTCGACTTCACCTCGTTTTAAAGGGGCATTAAAGGCAAACATTAAGTAAGGCTGACTCGACTTCCCCTCGTCAAGTACCCGTTTTAAAGGGACATTAAAGGCAAATATTAAGTCGAGCTAAAGTGATGGATTAGTGCTGGAGAATCTCTAAGGCATCACTATTATCGCGAACAGAGACATAATAATAGAGAAATTGAGGTAAGTGCTGGACACGATTAGAGAGTCCCCACAAACATTCAAGTACTTGGCCGATGATGAAAGCACTCCTCAGTTAAATTCTGTCACTAGTACTCAGCCACTCGTTGCAAAAAAACATCCATGTATTGTATTACAAGACGAAATAAAACGCTACTTCTCCAGTTATATTTTATTCGCAGAAAAACGAACTCATTGAAGTTACCCTTGGCAACGACGCGGGCGGTAGAATGGTTTAGTTTTCGCTCGACTTCGCGCCGTCCACGCTTTCGCGTTTCAGTAGTTCCGTTATCGCGTAGTGCTAGGCTGGTTTTGCTGGCTCACAAAACTCGCAGAACTGCAAGCAGCAGAGGATTCAACTTCCATGTGATGTCGCGGGATGCCCGAACGGTCTACCCCACTTGACCAAAAAGCAGCTGCAGCGTCTTGGCTCGGTATCGCCGTCTATCGGGGGCCGTTTTACTCACCGGCGGCAGCAAAGGGTCGTGATGGCGTATGTAACGCCACCACTCCCCCGGGAGATGTGAATTTAAAAAAAAAAGGTATTCGGAGTCTTCAGATGCAATTTTCTCGTAAACTAAGTCACTTCTTCGCACGAAGCAAGCGTTGCGAGGTTTCTGGAATGGTATTTAAACATTCGACGTCGACTTAGTATTTGCCTTTAGTGCCCGTTTAATTTGTTATGGCGCGTGTCTAAGTGCGTTTTAATTGCTTTAAGCACTTCAACCAGTACATTAAGAAGACTTGCAGAATCATCGGGACCCGGATTAGATTGCACGTTAGAGCTAAAAGGTAACAGTTTTACTACGTGAGAACATTCGCAAATAAGAAAAGAATGCTTGAGCATGGTACGAGAAGCAGAAACACGTTATTTTATTTTTGTAAAGCGACAGGAATGAAAATTATCACCCTGAATAAGTCGACTGCACCGCTGCTGCTCGACCATGCCGACTGAAACCACTGGCGTGACTACAGTCGCTTATGAACTAGGCGCTGCCTGATGACGATGTTGACGGAGAACCGAAGATCACCAGAGCCAGCTCTTGCAGACTGAGCGCTCTATCTGAGACTGGGCACTGCCCAGCATGAGCTTGGATGATCTATAGCCGTGGATGACTCTTGGATGACTGACGAAGCGTTGGCGGTCAGCGCAAATCGACTTGCTACGGCGAACTCGTGAGCCACAGGGATGTTGTCGTTGTCCTGTTCCAAGTAGAAATTGCCGGGAACTGCAGGGAGGTGGTTTCCTTCCAGTCGTACTTCATGGCAGTGAGTTAAAGAAGCCAACACCGAAAGGAACCGGACATTAATCACCTGCTAGTCTTTGCGGTGTCTGTCATACCGCCTGTATTGTTTTCGGGCCTTAAACCTCATGTACTATGCTTGACTCCATCCGAAAGCCTAGATGCGATCAAAAATCAACAGAAAGTGCCATGAAAGGGGAAAAAATACGTAAGAGTGATTGACAACATCTTGAAATAAATAAAAAATAAAGTTTGCGAAGCTGTCGAGTGGTGAGCAGCTGCGTTGCTGCCGAAAGCGGGACGGCGGGCTCAATTTGTGGTAGCGACAGCCGTATTCTGATGGGGCTGGAATGCGAAAGGCGTTGTTTACCCAAGTTTGAGAGCACTGTAAGGAATCCCAGCTAGTCATCATTAATCCTGGGCCCTCATACGGCTTCTGGATTGCGCAGACCATGGCTATGGAAAATAACGCCCTGTAATTTACTTATTACTTCAGGCGTACTGTCAGCGTCGTAACAGGCCTTAGGCAGGATTGGTTACAAAGCATGTCGAAAAAAAAACATAATAACAATAGATCGAATACAAGGCGCCATGTTTGACATAAAAATGAATTGAGCTAAGGAGGAGAACAAGGCATGATCGAAAGGCATAGTGCTCGCAAATAAAGCATTTGGAGCTATCAATAAACTGCTCGGGGCGCCGAGTTTGCGAAAAAAAAAAGAAAAATATGAAAGCCCGAAGAAATATGTATACGGACGTGTAGATACGGGTGTCGTGCGATATTATCTCGTTAAATTCCCACGGCGAAATGGGTGTGTGTGTAAAAAGACGAAACACTGACAGAGGCACGAAAAGAAATACATGCGTGAGATCGTGTGGGTAAACTGGTTGAAAATCGAAGCAAGGAGCAACGCAGCCGAGGTATCCCGCACATGCACATATATTTATTGAAGTACAGTCGTGAGCAAGAGTGGAGAGACCACGGCTCCGGGCGCGGGAGCGGCAGCGGGGCCGCTAAGCGGCGCTGCTATCTCGCGCCGCGCGTTCGCTTCGCGAGTGCCTTGGGGCGCTATTCTGGACATTCCGCCATTTTCTTCGGTGTATGACGTAGGCGCGACGCAAACAAAATGGCGCTGGTGGCCCAGTTCTGCTTACGTAACGTGACGCCAACTTGACGTTTCGCCTAAGAAACTGAAAAGATGGCACTGAATGTAGCGTTACCAGTAAAGCAAAACAGTTTTCCTCCGCAGTAAAAATAAAGCAGCTATCTCAAAGCATATGATTATTCCGTCAAAAACGCTCCTCGCTTCCGTCGTCTGCTGCGTACAAGCCGTCGTCTGCTTCAATAGCTGGGATGCGTGTCCCCGGAAAATGGAATGAGTCATCGCATGGTTGGCGCTAACGCGCTTGTTTTCTTGCTTGAGACAACATACGCGACCTACCAGTGGTGATGCGCGCACGTTCTAGGCCACGTCATCGCTATCTTGTGAAACGCAAGTGACTCAGCCCGACTCGGCTGGCTGAGAAACGGCCGAGTATCACCGATAGCGTTGCGCGCGCCAGAGATATCCACTAGTGCGACGCAAGCGCCGGCGCTGCCATCTCTTGTTCATTTCGCTGGTTACTCGCACCGAGGGAGGAAACTTCAAGGCTCCGCCTTGCGTACATTTCTTTTTATAAATTGGAAAGAGGCCGTTGTCATAAGTTTTGATTGTGCAAAAAGGCATTAATCTTGATTACAATACAAATGCAGCAGTGAAAAGTGGACAACATTACCGAAAGTTTGCTATGTTCAACCAATATTATTTCGTATAAACGCGTTCTTTTAAAAAATGATGGCCCCAAACACAAATGTCAACACCACCCGAGAGCGATGCAAATACTATGAGCACGCGTTATGAACAAAAGACTTTCGTGGTGCCAAACGACGGGGAAAATGTGGCGATACGCATTCCTCTAGGCTGCCATTGCATATGGCTGCTCATTAGCATAATTCGCGCGGCTCGTCGCAGCAAAAATTATAGCGGAAAATCTCAGCAATGGCGGCCCAGCGCAACGTCACGTATCGTCAAAATGACGTTTACGAAACAGCCCTTCCTGTGACGCTCCTCACGAGATATTCCTTCAGCCAATCAGCAAGCTGGCATGGCGCACATCTTGGATCGCCACCACATATTCGCGCAATTGCAGATGCATTGCACTGGCTTCTGCGCGCTACCGCTCACATTCTTTTTGAAGCGCTAACATCGCAATATAGCTGCCAAGGACCAAAAAAATGTATTAGTCCATAAAATTTGCAGCTCCACGTCACGTTTCGTCATCTTGATGAAAACGCAAAATTGCATTTTGCAATACTTCCGCTTCCCGGCACAAATTTTAAAACACGTGACCTCTCGACAGCCAATCAGAGAGTAAACATGGCGGATAATGGCGGCCGTGCAGCCGCCATGCGTGTCCAGAATAGCGCCCCTGAGTGACGACAACCTTCACGCTAGCTCTCGCGCGGGTGCTTATCGCGCTTGATACATTTCTAGTGCACCGTCCGGTTGCTATGCTGCTGACGGTCGCGGCGAGGGAAATCGCGTATCGCAAAACGCCTAAAGTGTCTGACAAATGTGTCTAAAAGTGTCTACAAATTTCCATCGTTTCCATAGGTTTCCATTGCTGAATATTTACCCGCTCTGGGAACAAAATTCTAGCTTCCCACAGCGCGATCACTGCATTTGTCTCATGTGGATTGTCTTCTAGAACATATCTATCACCTGTCCTTTTCGATATTCGACCTGCAGCTTTAATTATTCGCGAGAAACCCGCTCTTTACATTGAAGACGCGCTAGCTACGTGCCGCGGCCGCTTGGGGCGCTAGTTGCTACGTGTCCAGAAAAGCTGGATATGCAGGAGGAATAGAAGAAAACTTTAGCGGCAAAAAAAGCACATATAACAGCTACGAGGACACGTGAGCTTAATTAAGCGGGAGCCATTTGTTTTAACAGTACATAATTTGTTACTGATCTGCATGTAGAAAAGAAACTGGTTGGCGATATTGCTCATTCGGTGCCAGCTGACGCGCTCGCTGAACGACCGTAGTTGTGACACGCACACACACACACGCGCACACGCATCCACGCACACGCATTAATAACTATGGCAAAGGGAATTGAATGTGTTCGAAAAGTAAGTGCTCGTAGCGTAATTGCAGTCTTTGCTGAAAGCCCACATGACAGTACATACTTGGCGACGCGGACCGTGCCGCCAGTCACTTCCTGTAGTGCAATTGTCCCAAAGCAATGCGTCTTACGCCTTAAAGCTCTAGCAATGGCCGTGACATTACGTTATGAAGTCCATCTCTCTGTTTTAAAGCACGCAGGGACAAAAAATATAAGTACTACAAATCTTCCTGCTTCGGTTAGCGCAATTTTACAGAATAGCTCGCAGCCGTCTATACCACCATGACTCTGTGTTTCAAGCCTTGAGCTTTCGACGAAGCAAAGCCATAAGTGCTGCAGAGTGGAGAAGATAATCATTTCGGCCTAGCACGATACCGTGGTTTGGATTGCATAACACGGGTGGTGCTTAGCAGTACCTGCAGTCAGCCCTATAGTCAAACGTGGTGCAGCCTGCTCGCCTCTGACAGAGGACATGCTGGGAAACAAAATGCACAGCTAGTCACTGCACAGCACTACAAGAGGCAAAAAAATACGTGCCCAAGATGGCCGGACTGTATGGTTTTATAGTAAAAAAGCCAGATACTTGAGACGAAAAAGAAATTTCACTAGCGTACCACCTCACTCCCTGTTTTCATTTGTGCTCTGTCCGGAGTATATTAAGGTGACTGAACTTTACCTTTAAGGATCTTTTTGCGACATTTTTTGTTGCAAAGAACAGAGGCACGAAAAGAAAGCAAAAGAAAGGAAGAAATCCAGCTCAGCTGGATTTGCTGAGCTGCAGCATATAGCGCGATTTATTTAGGCGAGTGTAGTTTAGGCGTTGGTGCCTTTTATACAAATTTTCCGTTTATGCGGCCTTTTGTTGTAGTAACTATATGTGAAAAGGGGTAGCTGACGCCATTAAAGTCTTCGCAAACCTAAGTATCTTATATAAACGCAAAATATTAACCGCAACCCTATTGCAAAATGGCAAATAGGGCCATTTTCCAGGAACGCTCGGACAACAAAACCCAGAGAGAAGACACTATTATATTCAGTGAATCATGATATATTGAACTGTCCTTCGCAATAAGTGCTGTAAAACGTGGGAGCATGATATCTTTCTTTGGTCTATGGCCATTTGCAGCTGGTAAGAGCGTTTTATGACTCCTAGTATAGCAGCTAGATTCAAGGCAGTACAACGTAGCCATTTGTTCTACGAATAAACGATGATGCGCTGCGTACAAGCTCGTGCATATAAAGAGAGAGTTTTTGTAACAATACAACAATTTTGAATACACCAGCTCTGCTAAAAATGGTTTGGGTAGTATTGCATGGTATTTGGAATCACTTCACTGTAACAAAAAACTCAAGGCGAAGTTCAACTCTCCTTTGTTACAGTGGCGCATCTGACCATGATGATCTCTGAAGCAGTTCCCCATCACAATATCTCTTGTACTTGCTGAGCAGAGTATGCGGAGTGCTCGGTGACTGATTCTGCCATGCGAGTAGTTGCGGCAGGCTGTTTACGAGTCCGAGAGTATTGTTAGCGACTGTCCGATCCGATAGCCCTCCGCTGACGCTAGATCAACGGCCACTTCTTCAGCCTTGACTACCGTGCAGTCTTGTAGCGAAACGCTGGTTCTAGTGCGGCGTGCACGACAGACAGCAGAAGCCAGCGGAGCCCTGGACTGAGGGCAGCCGACCATTGCGATAGAGGACGGACGAAGCAGCGGGTGAAGACCTCCGGGGAAGACACAAGGAGCAAGACTCCCCCGAAGAATCCGCCAAAGCCGCAGAAGAACATAATTACTAGAGCTCAATAATGTTTTCACTAACTAACTAACTGGTACTTGCTCTATCTTAAATACGTTGTTCTGGGTTACCACGTAGCCTGTAAAGGAATGTTACTTCATTGTAGATTTATTATGTCCATCTACGTTAAGAGTTTATAGGGGATTCATGGCCGATCATCAAACCCTGTACGCGTATGGTCAACCCTCGATCTAAAGCTTACAGTGCCATACCCAGGGGACTCTCGAAGCAAATGGGAACATCTTCATTCCTATGGTTGCAAGTGTGCGAGGTCAGCATCGCCCATTTTGTTTCCTAATCAATGACCTTGCTGCGATTGTAGTTCTTAGCGGAAAGACCAGCGAGACAGTTGCCGCTACGGTAACTCAAGAAAGAGTAACTCAGTAACTCAAGAACTAGGCCAGAGGAATGCGCTCAGATGCCCCGTGACCGTGGCGTAAACTCAACTCTGAGTCCATTCACTGGCCTCAACACAAGTTCGCACGTGAGCATCAGTTGGTCTCGCCGATCAACTGCCTTCAAAAAGAAGCGTCGAAGAAGGGTAGCGACGATGATCTTAACTTCCATCGAAGCGTACTTCTGACCTGCAAGAACAAATAAAACAAACTCTTATAACAACTTCTCGATAAGTTTCCGGACAGCGGATTTGTGCAACTACGTTACATCCACTTGGTTTGTTGCAGCGCTATCGTTTGTTTTGGCAATATTCCATCACGCCGAAAGATTTGTAGATTACCTCTAACTGACCTCTCGCACTTTCGCTACAGCACAATGCACCAATCACTAATCATTAATCGCTTAACAAAATATCACTTAACTTTCTGTATAGTCAGTTTATGGCATATAAGTTTAACGTAGATGTTCGCATACAATTCGCCAAAATATTCTAAGGCGTTGATTTCCCTTCTAACATGACGATGCTTCAGTGCAGTCGTCAGTGGTATATCCAGTGCAGGATCTTCATTTAGGAAAATGGCAGTTTTCGCTTCTTAATGGAAGCGAGACGTGAGCATGCGATAGGGCAACAGTGGTACGTCGCTCCGTACCGTCGGGCATCATAATTTCACATAAAGATGGAATTACGATAAGCTCATTTACCACATTTGTGCACACATTTTTATATAGTCCGTGGTAAGGATCGACAAAAAAAAAGAAGCATACCGACCGGCAAGCCGGCTGTACTGGGAAAGAAGGCCAGTCGACGGATTATTAAAGTCGATTAGCGCAATCGCAGTGGGGTTCACTCTGTAAAGGGTCCCTCCCAGGTCTGACCATTTCGAACTGACAATCGCAGTGCATACAATGCGCGCTAACGATCGTGCCTGCTAAGCATTGCACCGCTACGCGCCGCGAAAAGAGCTAACATTTCGAACCAAACACTCTGCGCCCGTCTACTCGCGCGCGCCGCGCTCCCGGCCAGACACTCAACGTCAATCGCGCAAGCGCGCCTAAATAGCTCGCTGTGCTGTGACGTCTCTCACAGTGGCACGTGACTGAGAATTATCATGACTGAGAATTATGTCAATTAAGCAAATAAAACGCACAAACTGAATGCGTGCGTGTCTTTGTTTGGCTTCGTACCGCAGCAAGAGAGATCTACTTCCGTTCCGTTCCGCTTGTTCCCACGTCGTGCCGTGGTGTGCGCTGAGAGCGAAACTATGTCATTTTCTGCCGTGTTCCAGCGCACGATCGTGCTCTGTGATCCGCTTCCGTCTGCCTCAGTGTTCGTGTAGCACTGACTTATACCGCTACATAACGGGGGTGTTTGCGTAGTGCACGAAAGTATGAAAGGAAGGACAGAGACAAGTAAAGAATCTCTGTCCTTCCTTTCCTACTTTCGCGCGCTACGCAAAACAGCGCCGTTATGAACCACGACCAATTCGCCCAAGCCTCTACCCTAATTATACCTCTAGTTAGGTGTTCTCGTGCATAGCGCGCAAAATCGTGTGCAGCTCGAAACGAGACAAGAAAGCGAGAGAAAAAGAAAATTGAGGAGCCATTCTACCCTGTGAAGGTGGCTGATCAGCGAAGCTGCTATGGTGATATGTAACTATGCGTACAATTACGTATATGTTAGTTATGCGAAATACAAAGATATACTTATTTTATTTATTTATTTATTTTCAATACTGGTACGCTCAATTGAGAGCATAGCAGGTGGGCATTACAAAGACAATCATGTTTGAAAAGAAAAAGACAGAAAAACAAAACAAAAAAGAATCGGCAAGGAAATACCGAAGCATATCCGCCAGGGTAGCATTAAAGCAATAAATGTGGTCTAAGCAGTTTTTGAAGCAAGAACATCAATATTACAATAAAGCCTAACAGTGCACAATCAAGCACATTGTGAAAAAAATTTAAAATTCAAAATATTATTCGAGAAAAAAGAGAAGAAAGCAAGCTTTTATACAGAGAATTTAAGGCAAAGATCACCCACAAATTCAAATTAACATTTCGAAAGCGGGCATGCTGCGCACACGAAATGAAGCACAACCACGAGGATGGTTTACAACCAGTTTGCCAAGAAAGGAAAATCAATGCCCTATTGATCATGCACAATGTGGAAACCAGCACAAAATATTATTGCAAATAAAAAAAGCGAAGCACAACCAGGCACAGGATTGAAATCTGTTACAAAAATGAGAATGGAATAAGAAAGCAAGCAAGTGATAGTACAAGAACAAAATTATGTGCAATCGCATAAGCAATCTCTTACACCAAGACAACCGGCACACATTTCAACGGTCATCACCAGTAAATATTAGGAAAGGAAATACATTGTGGAAGTGCAGGAATCTTAGAAAAGGGAACTATAGCGTTCAAATGAGAGAGAGAGTGTGTGGCAATGGCGATGGTACTAGAGTTTAGATGTACGTTCTAACTTTGCAGTGAAAGCGGACACTGTTTCGGCGTCCGTGACATCGGGATTTAACCGATTCCATTCGCGTATTATAAGTGGAAAAAACGATTGCCCAAACAAGTAATTGTTGACAGAATATTCAGTTAATGTGTATTTATGCTTATGACGAGTCGGGCGCGACTGTGAAAATGTGATATACTTAGACACATCTATCTTATAGATGTCATGCAGCAGTTGGTACAAAAACTTGAGACGTGCCTATTTTGCCCTTGTGGATAGAGTCCTAATGCCAGAAGAAGCTATACAGTTAGTGGGAGAGTCCGTGCGTTTATACTTGTTATACACAAATCTTATGGCTTTGCGCTGTACTGACTCCAATTTTGTTATACTAGTTAGGGAATGAGGGAACCAAACTGTGTTAGCATATTCTAACACGGGTCTTACTAATGTAGTGTATGCTAGTAGCTTTGCGGACGCGGGTGCCATTCTTAAACATCTTTTTACATAGAACAGTTTGCGTAGTGCGACTGCCGTAATGTTAGCAACGTGTTTGTCCCATCTGAGGTGAGACGTCAACGTAACGCATAAATACTTATGTTGTTCCACAGTAGCTAGTGGTTTACCATTAATAGAGTAAGTGAATTAGGACGGGTTCCGTTTACGTGTTACTGCAATAGTTACGGATTTGTTTACATTAATGGACATTTGCCATTTAGCGCACCAGTCTACTAACTTATCACGGGATGCATTGAGTTTAAGGTGGTCTGTGATGCTGTGAATTTCTTTATAAATAATGCAGTCGTCTGCGAAGAGCTTGATACTACAGTCAATGTTTTCTGTAATATCATTTATAAAGATTAAACATAATAGTGGCCCCAGGACGGAACCTTGAGGAACTCCTGAGGTTACAGGAATTGTTTGTGATTTAACACTTCCGAAAAACACGAACTGTGAGCGGTTTGTTAAGAAATATTTTATCCATGAAAGAGCAGATCCCTCTCCGATTACACTTCTTAGTTTTGCGGTTAATCTATTGTGACATACGCAATCAAATTCCTTCGATAAATCAAGCAAAATCATGTCCATTTGGCCGCGATTATTGATGTTAAATGCGAGGTCATGAACTACCTCGGTTAGCTGGGTAATAGTGGACAAACCGCTACGAAATCCATGCTGATTAGGGGACAAGGAATTTAGTTTCTGAAGGAAAATGGTTATGTGTTTTAGGATAATGTGTGCGAATAACTTACACGAAGTTCTAGTAAGAGATATCGGACGGTAATTTGGTACTGAAGGCTTATCTCCAGATTTGTGAATGGGTATTATTTTTGCAATTTTCCAGTCATCTGGTAGTTGAGACAAAGTAAGTGATTTGCGGAAAATTAGCCCAAGATACTTACTACACCATTCTGCATATTTTATAAGGAAATCGTTTGAAATATCGTCACCCGCCGTGGTTGCTCAGTGGCTATGGTGTTAGGCTGCTGAGCACGAGGTCGCGGGATCGAATCCCGGCCTCGGCGGCCGCATTTCGATGGGGGCGAAATGCGAAAACACCCGTGTAGTTAGATTTAGGTGCACGTTAAAGAACCCCAGGTGGTCGAAATTTCCGGAGTCCTCCACTACGGCGTGCCTCATAATCAGAAAGCGGTTTTGGCACGTAAAACCCCATAATTTTTTTTTTTAGATATAGTCTTGGCCGCTGGATTTTTTATGATCGAAGCTAAGTAGTAGGTTGAGTATCCCTGCATCTGTGACTTCAAGGCAATCGATAGTTGATGGACCAAAGGATAAACTGGGAGGGATGATACCGTTATCTGTGGCGAAAACTGAGCCGAAAAACTTGTTGTATGCATTAGCTTTTTCCTCTTTTTCCTCGGGACCTGTGTGCGACGCCGTGGAATTATTAGTGCGAAGGTTCCTCCAAAACCTGTTAGGAATGCTTTTAATAAAACTAGGAAGGGTGACGCTGAAGTAGTAATGTTTGGCATTTCTTGCTTTCTGTCTGAACTCTGCTTTGGCGCAGTGTAGTTTGCGCCGAATGGAAGGCTGACAGTTTGTGTTTTTGACCACCCTGCGCAGCTTTTCTATTCTTCGCTTTTCCTGAATCACTTCACGTGTTATCCAAGGATCGTTCTCTGTTGAGTTCCTCAGTTTCGTTGGTATGAAGTTAGTAATAGAGGGGATAACACAAGATTTGAAGCTGAGCCAAAGTAGATTATTATTACTGGCTGCGTTGGAAGCTAGCTGTGAAAAAAATTCAAACTCGTGTGCGAGATAGGTTAGCACACTGTTATCGTCTCCTCTTTTAAAATCAATTACAGTTGATCCACGCTGTTGATCTGCAAAGCTAAAGCCGAGCGGCAGCAAGCAGATAGGTATGCTATGGTCAGATATGACCTCAACTACCTCAGTTCCACTACAACTACATCAGGCGCACTACGTCCTTTCAACTACAACTATATCAGGCGCACTACGTCACGCACTATGTCATATATACACAGAGATACCGCCTAAGGGCTTTTACGACGTCGCTCTAAAGGCGCAGTCGTGACGGCGCGCCGTTTAGACGCAAGTGGCCGTTAAACCGATCCTCGACGCCACCGACCATATGCGTTGACCGGGGCGCAGTCCAAAGGAGTGCGCGAAATGAAACACGTTTGTTTGTAATTTGCGAGGGAGCACACTTCCTAGTTAATCAGCTGAATGAAACTTAGAAGGACTAGAGTTTTATTCTAGCGGTCAAGCATGGGGCTGTCCGTTTCCCTCCCTTAGAAGCCCATGTATTAACAGTAGACGGGAATTCCACAATATTTACAACTTCACTGGGAACTACTTAATTGTGAAAAGTAAATGAACTCGGCGTAACGTTACAGTCGTCTTAGCAGCCAATTGTCATATAATTTGTTTCGGGATAGCTTTGTTAAAACAAGAGTTACAGACGTTTTCTGTAAGCATACTCCCTCTGTAGATGCCCAGGTATGACGGCAGACGGGAATTTTGCAACGTTTACAGCTTCACCGTGAACTATCTAATTATGACACGTAAATGAAACTCGGCGTAATGATAGAGTCGTCTTAGCGGTCAATTTCAGTGTTATTTTTTTCTAATATACCTGCATTAGATTGAGAGCTACAGAGCATTTGCGAGAAATTTGGCTTTGCCTTAAGGCTTTTTCTGTTCGCCGCCACGATTTCTCCGGAGGGCAGCCATAGACAGTTTCGCTGTAAAAAGAAGGTGAGGCCCGTGACGCCTGCGTCACGCGATCCTCCAGCTCCGGTATGGGAGAACGCAGGGAAGGAATTTCGCTTGGGAAGGATAGACAGGCGCAAGTGGAGAGAACAACTATGGTGGCGGTGACGCTCGCCTCCCGAAATCATGGGTTCGCGGCAACGAAATATTTCTGTCTCGGCTATTAATAAACCAATTTGAAATATTCTTAAGCTAGAGCACTTCCTAGAGGGCACGTTACAACTTCCAGCGTATAACTAAAATTTACTGTGTGGCCTACCGAGGGGCCCCTTCAGAATCCACAAACAGTCAATTGGAATCGTAATTTTTAACCAACACCAATGACACAGAACTTCGTTAAATGAAAAGCATGTCAGTCATTTTGGCTAACGGATAATTGTGGTAGAACCGAAAAAACGACATTTCAGATTTGGGAAATGACAAGTTTGAACACTGCAGTAGCGTTTCTCAGCAAGTAAAATGTTAATTACTGGAACTTTGTAGATTATAAATAAATTATTTTGAGTTGTTTTACGAGTTCTAGCCAGCTAATTTATAATGAAACTCCAAAGGTATAGAATGACTAGTCTGTCAGCAACAAACCATTTTTTTTTTCATCTGTTCGAATGACATAAGTAGCATGAACGAGTGAATAAACTTTATTTCAGAGGCCAAGCTGTTGATGCCCGAAAGTGGGCATGATAAAGTAGCATGATAAAGAAATAGTTCACACCTGCCTTTCATTTTCGGCTCTGCTTGTCTGCATTTAGTTTTCTTTTGGGAATAAGTAAACAAATAAGTGAAATTGTGCAATCTAGCGAGACTGATTTTCTTTCTTATTTTTTATAATTTTCTTTTCTCGCGTTCTAGAGCACATTCGCTTTTGACACGCTTCCGTTATTGCGTTAATGCTGCGTGTAGTTTCCAGAATTCGGAGAAACCTCAATCGGAAGCGATTGTGCCCGTTAACCAAGCTGGCTGTCCCCAAGAAGCGCTGCCAAACGCCTGTGGGAGTTTCGGTGCCCCATGGCTCGAGAGATGATTAAAAAATGTCAGTCACCTTCCCTTCGTTTAGCTTTTCTACGGCATGAATGCTACTAATGCTTCTATGCTACTCAGCAAGGGAAAAATTTCCAGCCATCCAATATTCCTTTTTCTAGAAGTATCTCATTCAAAACATTTCGCTTTCCTTCATTTCACTGTAACTAGCGAAACGAAGCTCGTACTTAAACAAACACGGCAGTCAGAATTACGAAAAGATGTCCAATATGCCGATAGCAATGGTTACGTATACCGTTTTAGAAAAGTAATAACATCTCATAAAACTTTCTATATCGTTCAGACAGCGAACATTCGCACGCAGAACGAGTTAGAGTAGTGTTGGGCGCACCTTCATAAATGATAAATAAAAAAACGAAATTAAATTCAAAACGAAAAGGCAGCAGTGAGGATGTCTAATGCTTCGTGTGAGTTCACATGTGTGTACGCGTGCGCCATGGCGCCTCTTGGCATGTGCACGCCTGTGTTTGTTCATTTGACGAGAGAAGTACAAAGTCGATCCTTACCTATGCAGTTCCTGGGACCCGCGGAGAAGGGCACATACGCGTACGGATGTCTGTGTACAACATTTTCTGGTAGAAACCTGTCGGGATCGAACACTTCAGGATCTGGAAACACACCTGGATCTCTATGTAGAGCATATATGAAGATGTCAACGTCACTCTCCTCTGGAACGATGTGTTTACCTGCGCGCAGAGAATAAATTGCGCAGTGGCAAATAAATTATCTTCATTTAGTACGTCAAACGTAATTAACAATTGTTACAAGCCGGCTGTTACAAGAAAATAGCCTCGTGGAACATGGAGTGATGGGAAACTAAGTATAACTAAGTGCACGGCTGCCTGAGCGGAACGCTTATTGCTGGTGATAATTGTGGTGCGTATTTACATCGCAAAGATGCAACCGGGTTATGAGGGCTACGGTGCCAGAATATTTCTTTCTTTGCTCGCTTTGATCTCTTACTCACATTTAGGACTTCAGGCTTTCTTGCTTTCCGGTCTCGTGAGAACGCAGTCGCAAAAGTCGAGAATCTAAATTGTAACCATGTTACCAGTAGAGAGAGAGAGAGAGAGAGAGAGAGAAGTCCTAAAGGAAATGTTCTAGCTTCTGAGACACCAGCGATTCTTTTCAGTGAGGTTCAGCGTTAAAGAATTATGGTAGTGGCAAGCGTTGACAAGCACTGATTGCTAGCAACGTTTTCCCAGCTTCTCGTGGTGTGCTTGCAACGACACTCTTGCCAAGTGCGCACACATTACCAAAGCAGTGACGTGCGTCCACATACTTGTCCCGAAGGTCACCTACAGCGGCGAATGATCGCTTCGACTCTCTTTAACGCATGTGCGTCGTCCACCAAGCGGCAGCATGCAAGTGCATATGAGTAGTTTACATCTTTGTAACTAATTGTACGTACGCGCCTTGTTTCTGTATTTTTTTTCTCAGCCTACAACGGAGAAGATATAATGAGGCGAGTCTTGGTGGAGGTAGCCGATAAAATCACGAGCGCGTGCTCATGGATAAAAAGGGTGCGCGTCTCAGTGGTGCGTCATGCAGCTATTATAGGCGCCAGTAGATAACGCCTATTGGAAAGAAACGCACGTCATCAACACGTGGACTCCAGTGAACACCCCGCGTTTGAATCGACGATTTAGCAATCGGGCTTCTACTACGATTTATATTAACAAAATTTTGGCTAGCTACACTATGCCACCTGTCAAACGGTACATGGCTTGTCATTCGCCCAACAATCTATATATATATATATGCATCGGCCTGTCGCGGACATCTTGTTGTCTTTAGTAGTAACGCTTATGCAAGATTAATGCAGTGCCTGTTAGAAGTTCTTCCCACTGCGACCGTGACCGGATTGTGTGTGACGCTTTCTCACACCCCTGCAGACGTTCGCGTATGTCGGTTCTAAAAGTGTGAGAACTATAAAGGTTGCAGGCGAGTCTAACATGCAGTAAGAGGCAAATACAGGATAATTCAGTGCATCCCCACACTGCCTGAAGAACGCAACCTTTACAGTCTGCAAGGGTAGAAGGAGTGGTGATTCTTTTTGGAACAGATGGCGCGACAAGTAAACTGAGTTGTCGCCGTTGATAACCTTGTATACACGTTGCCCAAGCCCGTGTTCAAAGTTGAGCAGAATGCTGTCCTGAAAGAAAGCAAACCGAAGCGTCTCCCACACGACCGGCCGAAACAGACGCCCGAGGAGGAAACGACCAGATGTAGCTCCTAAGCAATGTCGAAGGCGTTGTGAATGCGGAGAGCGGAACCGATTCCACAACAGACTTGGGTAACGTTCGAACGCATCCCTAAAATATAAAAAAATGCACGCTCCCCAAATCTACAAGTGACCATAGCAGAACTTTCGAGAAAGGGGTCATCGCTTGTCATGAATGGATAGCAGTTGAAATTAATGAATATGTATGTATGTATGTATGTATGTATGTATGTATGTATGTATGTATGTATGTATGTATGTATGTATGTATGTATGTATGTATGTATGTATGTATGTATGTATGCATGCATGCATGCATGCATGCATGCATGTATGTATGTATGTATGTATGTATGTATGTATGTATGTATGTATGTATGTATGTATGTATGTATGTATGTATGTATGTATGTACGCTTTATTTCCACAAAAACTAAATAGAGCTTTGCGGGGGTAAAGTGGGGAAAAAAGCTGCTCGTAGCAGCTTGACCAGCCCCAAATACCCTTAATACAAAAAAAGAAGGGAGCAGCAGAGCGTAAATACAGTTTTCTCAAGTACTTACATATTCAAGCACTACAACATATCATGCATACGCACTGCAAATCAGGCGAGGAAGAAAATACAACAAAAGCAAGATGTGAGCAAGCAAGCAAAAACACAAAATCTCACTGCACCTCAAAAGCATATACGCATTGTACAACTCACATATGAGAGGAAAAATTAAGAATATCAGGAGCAGAACAAGTTGCAATATCAATTTTATTAACAATAAGATCGTTTAATAACCGAGGTAGCCAGGAGCAAAGCATTTGTGATCCATAGTTTGTGCGCGATTTTAGTACGTGCCAGTACTCTGGCTTTCTTGTGCTGTATGGAGTTTCGTGTAGCTCTAAATTAGCCATAAAAGTAATGTAGTTTATGTACTTTTTCTGTTCATTTTTATACGCAAGCGCTAAAAGATACTTTAAAAGGGCCTGCACTTTCGGTGTGTTAAGTTTATGAAATAAATAAGCTGAAGGGAAATCGTATGGTTTATTACAAATAGCGCGAAGAGCCTTCTTTTGCAGTATGTACAGCCTGTTGATATTTGTGTCAGAAGTGGTAGCCCAGACAAAACAACAATCATTTAAATGGCTGAGAAAAAGTGAATTATATAACAAGCACTTAATAGAGCGAGCGCGACGAAGATAGTTCAAGGAATAAAAAATTCCAGTGATTTGTGAAAGCTTACTAGCAAGAAAATCTATATGGCTCTGCCACGTCATAGTATGATCAAAAAATACACCTAGCGATCTTACCTAGTGTACGAGTTCAATTTTAGAATTGTTCATTAGCAAATCTTCCTCTAGTGTAATTTGCGTGTTCTTAGCGCGAAATAACACTGCTTTAGTATTTTGCGAATTAATAGTCAAACCGTTGTCAAATGACCATGTGTATACTTTATTCAAAACTGCATTAGCTCTTATAATCAATTCGGCAGGGCGGTTAGATGAAAAGAATAACGTAGTGTCATCAGCATAGATTACGTAACGCGTATCAACATCAATGTGTACTAAATTGTTAATAAAGATATTAAAGAGTAGGGGCCCTAAAATACTGCCCTGGGGTACACCTACATTGACCGACCGAACTTCAGATTTAAAGCTATTTACTTGTACAAACTGCTTTCTATGACCAAGATACGACCTAATCAAGTCAAGTGCATTGCCACGTATACCGTAGTGGTTTAACTTACTAAGCAAGAGATCATGATTTATAGAATCGAAGGCTTTTGAAAAATCGACAAATACTCACAATGTTAGCAAACGTTCCTCAAAATTATTTAGAATTAGTTCTTTCTGTTCAAGCAAAGCTAGCTGTGTTGACATATTTTTCCGGAAAGCGTACTGATGCTTAGTTATATAGTTCTGCTTGTCCAGAAAGTCTGATATTCTGCAAAAAATTATTTTTTCCAAGCACTTCGAAAATATAGGGAGAATAGACACAGGTCTATAATTAGGTAAGGCAGTTTTGTCACCTTTCTTGAACAATGCAACTACTTTTGCCATGTGCATTTTATACGGGAAGTCACCGGTAGAAAGGCAGATATTATAAATATGGGCTAGTACTGGAGCGATTATATCTATTGCAAATTTCACAGGCTTGATTTTAATGTTATCAGCATCGCAGGAGTTGCTATTGTTTAGCGCGGAGAACAGTAAAATTACTTCTGAAGTGTTTGTGAGACGCAAAAGAATTGAAGGCACACAGTTCGTTGTAATGAAACGGCAGGCGTTTTCATTCACGTTGCGTTTAGGTAGATTAGTGAAATAATTATTAAAATAGTCGGCCAACTTCTCGTCAGGTATGTCCGCTCCATCAGAAATTATACGCAACCCTGCCGCTGAATTGGGCACTCTATTCAGCAAAGAATTAAGCCAATGCCCCATCTTATTGCTGTCATGGCTGCAAGATGCGAAGGATTGCTTATAAAATGTAGTTGTAGCAGCACGTAATTCCTTAGTTAAGCCATTTCGAAATGATTTAAACACTCTTAAATCACCAGGATCCCGAGATGTGATGAATTTATTGAATAACCTTGCCTTTTCTTTTATGTATTTAAATAATTGAATAGTTATCCAGGATTTACGTATCCTTGATGGAGCGGATACTTTAGGAACGGAAGGAAAATGTTTAACGTAATAAGAGATGAACGTTTCCAGAAAAGCACCGTAAGCGCAATCAGCACTTGTAGCAGCAACAACATTGTTCCACACTACGTGACGTAAGTCATCGCGAAAACGCACTAGCCGTTCTTCAGTTATAATTTGCGAGAAGCAAACTCGTTCTGGTGATCTTTTATTTTTCCGTTTGACAGTGAGGAATACCGGCATGAAATCACTCAAGCTGTATGAAATAGTGCCACATTGAACACTGTTTGATCCGTAGTTGGTAATAAACAAGTCAAGGCATGTGGACGTATCGCAGGTAATTCTGGTAGGAGTATTGATAACATTGGAACACCCATACGTTTTTAAAGCTAATTCAAAATCACGTGTGATATTGCAGTCAACCGGCATGTTTATACTGAAATCGCCACCACAAATCAATTTATACTGCAATTCAACCATGTATTTTAATAATTTCTCTAAAAAGAGAAAAAAGCCTTGGAGATTGCCTCGCGGTGGTCTGTAGACAACAAAAGAAAGAGTGCGCGCATGTAACACAGACATCGTAGTCATCGTTAACACAAGAAAAAAAAATGACGCTATAGGCTGGTGCAAGAGGGCACACAGCAGCATGCGAACTTTTCTTTGTAGCGTTTTTATTGCTGTATTATATTTTATTGCTATATTATATTATATAGGTGAACAGATGAAACATAGGAATTTAGTGACTTTCTCACAGTTGGGGTCTCATAACACTCGGGGACTCATAAGATCGGATTCAGCTACTGATTTTATCTCCATTCACATACTTTTCAGACGTACCATACCCTATAGAAGTTGGCATGTGCTTGGCTCTACATGTCCCGTGGTTTATTTATGAAAAGGCAGGACGTGTTTACCCACGGAAGCATTGAGCCTGCGTGCACTGCAGGGCAGTCAACTTACCGATTTTAACATTTTGCGCTGCGGCTCTCCCAATAAGGGGTACCGATGGAAATAGGCGTTGGCTTTCCTGTAAAAGGGAACAGGTAAACCTCTCTATCACGATCCCTTCCTCCCTCCCGTTGTAACATATTTAAATTTGCGCCCTACCTTGAGCACGCGGTCAAAGTATTTGAGCTCTTTTAAATCTTCCAACGTTATATCAGCATCTAGGTCGCCTTGCAGGACACACTCCAATTCCTCGTGAATTTTAGCTTGAACGTCCGGGTGCAATGCAATCATGTAAAGGGACCAAGCAATGCCCATCGCAGTTGTGTCGTGTCCCTGCAATGCGCGACATGCGTTGGTTAGTGAAGTTTTCTTTAAGCAGTATTGAAAATATTTCTCTTCACAACATACACTGTAAGCAGAAAGCATATCATTTATACAGCGAGGTTTAAAGGCCACAACGCGTGTTTGCTAAAACGTGTCGATCGAAGCCACGTATCGAGATTTCAGCTGTGCCGCAGCGCCCGTCAGTTAGCTGCTTCTATAGCTGAGGAGCATTTCCTCACATCATTGAACTTAAGGTATTGTCTTATCTAATTCAGCACACACTTCACTAGTGTCTCTGTTATGCTTGTCAACGTACAAAAATTATTGGTTCAAGGCCATGGTTCATGTCATGTTAATCTAGAGTCATGGAGCGACATGGAAGCTTGGATAAAGGGTAAACGTTCTTGAAAGCAAAGTACAGGTCACTGTTTGATATCAAAGAGAGAAAATGCGAGTTGCACTGATATTGATATTGATATTGGTTTTAACGAAAGTCTTTCAGAGTATTTATTTTTGATGGGGGACATATTTTGGTGGGTTCTTGCGCAGCTGATTCATTCTGAATAATTGTGCCTGTATGAAGCTCATGCGTCATTTTTGCCAATCGCTGCTCATACCCTGAAATGAGGAAAGTGTACTGTTGCGTAAGGCTGAAATGTATAGGAATGGCGGAGTGGCGCTTAAATACTTTGTGGTGGCCCGCTGATTAACTTATCTTGGGGAGAACAGGTCTACTATGTAATTAAAGATATAAGCGATAGAGCAACTGCAAACTTTGCAAATTATTTCAGACTTGAAAAAATAAACCATAATCTTTCAAGGTTGCACTGGTAGCATGTTTTTATGCAGGGTGTTTTTAAAGTTGCCTGTGACAGATAGCGTGATTCTAACCGTTTATCTAATTTGCTGGATGAGGTGGTCATAATTCAAGGAGAAATTAAATACTTAATTAAATAATTAACATAATAACGATATGCTAATTATGCTATGTTACGCTGTTTTACATAACTAAGCAATTATTTTGCTACACATATTTTAATCTACGAAGTGTAGCCAGTGAGTTCGCCAGGCGTATCCACTTTGAACGAATCCTCTGGACTGCACCAATTTCGAGATATTAATTTTCAAAGTGTCCAACGAAAGCCATTGGCGTTCGAGTTACTTCATTTAGTTTTTTGTATTGAAGCCCAAAGCCTTTTTATTTGTTTGTTTTCTTCATGGAATGGCGCTATACTTTACACACGATGATACGAAACGCGTTATATTTACTGTTATATTTCAAGTGTGGCTTTGTCAGGTTGCTAGTTTGGCGTTAACCTCACCAAGATTTTTGTGAGCATTTATTTATATATTTGGACGAACGAAATCAGTGATAATAAAATTCATACTGAAGCTTCCTCAAATTAAAAAGAAACTACCTGCAATACCAAGAATATAGTGCTAAGCAAGAACTTGTTCGCTGAGTAAAACAATTAACACTTCTTTTGGTCATCTCCGGGCTTTGAATGAGAGTACTGTTTGCGTGTATTTGTAAGTGAATGCGACATGCCTAGCCTTCAGACAGACTCAACACAACTTTCTGCAAGTCATTTTTTAGCTGAACTAAGAGGAAACTACGTCAGAATGAAATTATGATTTTACCAACATTCGTTGAATGCGTGCGATAACTGGTTACAATGAAAAAAAAACAATGCATGCTTCATGGACTTGTCAATGTGAGCAGCAAAATATACGATAAAAATGTGATGCTGTTAGTACTGTCAAAAGTTGTGAGCTTGTATATGTAAACAGCTGAACATGCGAACAAATATTTCTGCTGCTGCCAAAAACATTTTCCGCGGTTTAGTGCTCTTGAATAAAAACTTCGATCTACCTCTCGCACTAGTTTTTTCTTTTCTTTTCCAGTGTTTGCAACATCGCCCGTTCTGGACCATGGCGCATGGACGCTGCACTGAGCATACAGAAATAGATCTCGTCTTGCGGTCTGTTGCCGTTCAAACTGCTTCAATTATCTTTTATTTTGTTTTTCTTTATCCATGACCGCTCTATATTGTTACAAAATTAGTCCCTAGATTCAGTACATATATACTTACGCGTGCATTTCTTCCAAGCGCTGCCAGCTCTGCTGGCCGGTTAATCTAACAATTTTATTTCCCTTGCTTCTATGCCATTCATTCGATCTGTCGCTTATATCACATAGTCACTCCCGGTGGTAAAGCTGCTTTTACGTTGTGGAACAAGAGTGATGAGACTGGAACTGTAATCGCTGCGTCATATCATCTCGGACTCGATTACTCGTAAACTTTGTGCATTATTTGCCACATAAACATTCGGTCACCCCAGTCATCCTACACGGCTGAACAACTCAAAAGTAGGCCCGAATTACTTAGCAAAACCTGGAAGTGATTTTGCATGTTTTCCGAATAGTGGGGCTTACGCTACCCCACCTACAGCAACTATACCCGTTTTCACGCTCTATAGCTCACCACCCTCTACATTACCTCGAACATAAATGTATCCACTTCCTCTCTTATGTCATCGTCTGTCAAGGAAGAGTCGACCTGTATGCTGTAACGAAGCAGGATGTCAATGAAAGTCAATCTCTTTGATGCTCTCGTCGTTAGGTGGAGGTCGTCTTCAACTGTAGGGCTTGCTTCTTTGTCCTTCTTTTCCGAGTTTATTTCGTTCATTATCTCTTCTCTTCTTTTGGAGATAACCTGTTAAAGAAATCAGGTTTCTTTTTTTCGATATGCACTGATTACCAGCGTGGTTCAAGATCACCAGCTTCTACATGGTTGAAAGCGATAATTTATTATATACGCCGTACTTCACATCCTCGTGAAAAAATACGGCTCGCATAACAACTCCTCGCAAAAATTAAAGTAGACGAATGCTGCAGTTGTTGATAACTCATGCAAGCTTGAACACATGTTGTCGAGTTGCTCGCGACGCTAGAAACTAAGCATAGTTCACCGCCTGACGGGCGCACGTTATCTAGTTGTTCTCGTTATAGCGTTGCCACGAAACATCCTTGCTGTCTGCACCGTGCGATGTTGGTTGACTTCACCGTTGACATGACTCCGATAAATTCAAATCTAAGGGTGGGTAATGCACATGTGGCTGTAGGTGCGAAATAAGATTTATTTTCTGCGTGTGATGATCTGCCCGGACACGGCACACAGCACGACATTCGCTCTTGCCTAGCGAAATCATGTGGTGCTTGTCAAAGCTGGGCTAATAGTATTGTTTGTGCAAGCTACGCGGGTGCAACTGATGCAGCGGCGTTCGTATACCCATGCTGCGAAAATCAGGTTTTATTTTTTGTCCGTGCTCGTCAATTGTTTATGAGCGGCAATTTTCTACCTTCGGTTTTCCTCTTCAATGAGCATTTTAATATAGAAAAAGTAATCCATGTTTAAAGGACTTAGCGAAGCTAACGTGTTGATTACGGCGTTTCTTCTTTAATAAGAATATGCTACTCAGCATACTTCCAATACACTGTCGAAGCTATTTACGCACTCCCTGGACATTTATCAGGTCGTTGCAGATTGAAAGGACTGGAAAGTGGTTATGCTTCACTTTTAGTCGCAAAACACAATCGCTTGCATAACTGTCACCCAATTTGCCTGGACATATATCGATGCTATGCATTGCAACGTGTTGATTACTGCGTTTCTTCTTTAATAAGAATATGCTACTCAGCATACTTCCAATACACTGTCGCAGCTATTTACGCACTCCCTGGACATTTATCAGCTCGTTGCAGATTGAAAGGACTGGAAAGTGGTTATGCTTCACTTTTAGTCGCAAAACACAATCGCTTGCATAACTGTCACCCAATTTGCCAGGAGATATATCGATGCTATGCATTGCAACGTGTGTTGTTTTCCCCCTTACCATAGCTTTCAGAAGATACTCTTGAGAAGATACTTTTCACATCTGTAAAGCACGTTTTTCGCTAGAGGTCCTTGTTTTTCAAAATAGAAATGTTTTCAGCATTTTCTAAGACAGCAAATGCAAAACAAAATTTTCATTGCTGTTTTGCTTTCAAAGTTCATTTTCCTCTCTGCGCTGAAAACTGAATCTCGAGCCAAGTCTTGTATGCTGCATATAAATTTAGTTTTTAGCCATCAGTTTGATGCGTGAAACAAGTTTTCTTGCAGACAAAGCATTGCCATAAATATATGTTTCCTTCTTCACCAAGCCTTTTTTTTGTCCGTTCTCGATCCTATTATAATTATTATGGTCTTTGCTTTTGTTAACTATACACAATTAACGACATGGCGTTTCTTTCAGTACTTCTTAATTTCGGATTGCATCGTAGTTCATGGAATTAACCTTGGCAATGACGACTACCGCAAAGGGACATTTACACCACCTCTAGTTAGCGCAACTTATGGTTTCTGAAACTCCACAAAGCTGCAAATATTGCATGTCGGCAAGCGCTTCAAAGGTGACTGTTGAGCACCCTCGGATTCCCGAGACCTTCCACAATGATGTTCTTGAAGACGTCGAGGATTGGCTCGAACAATATGAGAGAGTCGCCAAGACGAATCGTTGGACCTCGGAACAGAAACTCTCGCACGTGTACTTTGCCCTGGCGGACAGTGCTCGTACATGGTACGGGAACCAGGAAGGCATATGGTCTTCCTGGGATGAATTTCGGCCTTAACTTTTCGATACCTTTGTTGACAACGATCGTCGCGATTCGGCTCAGCAACTCGTCGAATCGCGCATACAAAAGCGGAATGAGAGCGTTGCCATGCTTTCGGAGGACATGACCCGCCTCTTTCGCCGAGTTGACCCCGCTATACCTGAAACAAAGAAAATCCGACATTTGATGCGAGGCGTCAGGGAGCAACTGTTCGCCGGTCTCCTTCGCAACCCGCCGACAACTGTTGTCGAGCGAGCACTTCAACAACGGTGCATGCCGCCAGTACGACCGCCTTTGCACTGACTTGCCGGCAGTGAGTGTTCCCTGCGTGAGCTCATGCGCGAGGCGTTCGGGAAGAGCTTCGGAACCTTGTGGTGACTCCGCAAGAACCTGTGGTGGCTTCTGTCGCAGAGGTTGTAGGGCAGGAAATCAGGCAAGCGTTTTAGTTTCCTGAATTGCGACCAGACCAGCGGTCTATAAGCTACGCGTCGGCCGTACGTGATCCAACCCCAGCGCACCACAGCTCGTCGTCCCTGCCTCGTCCTTACAACGAGTCGTTAATCATTCCGTACCGCCCGCCGCCGTTGCCGACCCCACAGCTTAATGTGCCCGTGGAAATGCCGTCCTACTACCCTGCGCCGACTACTCCAACTTGGTCGCAAAGGCCACCCATCAGTCGACCACTTGTTCGCAAGACTGACTTGTGGCGCTCCGTTGACCGACGTCCACTTTGATTCCATTGCGGGGAAGCCAGCCATATTTACCGTTTTTGCCCGTATCGTGACCCTGGATACCAGACCTTTGCAACCATGTTCCCTCGCGCTCGTTGGGGCAACCGAGGCGACACCAGTGTATCAATGCCAGCACAGCCATTCGCTCTGCCGTATCGCCGACCCCGCTCTTCGTCACCTGCACCGAGCACTTCACCACACCATCGCAGTTACGCCGATGTAGTCCGGGGCAGGTCCCCTAGTCTTCGTCGGGGAAACTAAAAGCGGCGACCTCTGGGGAGAAGGTTCCCGCCTATCGAGATGCTACAACACCCCCAGCGCCATCAGAACGGCCGGACGATATGACGTAGCCGACTACAATGGAAATTGTTAGCGCCGACCTCGCCGTTTACATAGACGGACGCCCACTGACAGCGCTACTAGATACTCGTGCGGACTTCTCTATAAGCCAAACACTCACTGATTGCCTTGAGAAGGCCAAGACCTCATGGACGGGTCCCCACATAAGAACTGCAGGAGGACAGTTGATGACGCCCACAGGGGGCAAAGTTACCGCTAGAATTAATATCGGTGCCTCGGCCTTCGTTGCTAATTTTGTCGTTTTGCCGGAGTGCTACAAAGACCTGATCTCGTGAATGGATTTTCTGCGTGAATACGGCACCGTTTTAAATATTTCGGACAGGTCTGTCACGTTTAGCATGGGCCCAGATTCAGTTGTACTCTGTACAGAGCAGCAACGTAGACCTTTACTCGTCGCCGATGATGACGTGACCATCCCACCGCGCTCATGCTCCCTTCTGTCGGTGACATGCGACATACCAAGCAACTCCGACGCTACTATTCGCTACTATTCGACGCTAAATTCCGGTGCTACTATTCAGCCATGACATATCCATTGCAAGAGTCGTCGTCAACATTAACTGTGGACACACAGACGCTCTCGTGACAAACTTTAGCCATGAGCGCCGGCACCTTACAAAAGGTATGACAGTCGCGTACGTCGAAGAGTTCACTCAGGTCACAGACTGCTTCACTGTAGGCCAAGGTGGTTCCACCAGCCTGCCTACCGTGCCTCGAGATCTATCCATCGATGTTGCCCAAGCTTGCTGCCTGAGCAGAAACAAAGCCTCCTGGAGCTTGTACGTCAGTTTCAGGACTGCTTTTCGTCGACGTCGAGAGTTGGTCGAACACCGTTGACCACACATCCAATTATCGCTGATGATACAACCAGGCTCATACGGCAGAACCCATATCGGGTGGCCCACGGGAACGCGAAGCGATAGAAATTCAGGTAAAAAGAATGCCTGAGCATTACGTTATTTAGCCGTCGAAGTGTGCTTGGACGTCGCCAGTGGTGTTAGTAAAAAAAAAGGATGGCAGCTTACGTTTCTTCGTTGACTATATCGCAAGCTCAATCAGATCACCAAGAAAGACGTTTACCCGCTACCTCGTATAGACGATTGCCTCGATAGACTGCGACATGCACATTATTTCTCATCGATAGATTTAAGAAGCCGGCACTGGCAAATAGAAGTTGACGAGAGAGACCGAGAAAAAACTGCCTTCGTGACACCTGACGGCCTCTAGAAATTTAAGGTACTTCCCTTGGCTTGTGCTCCGCGCCAGCATCATTTCAGTGGCTAATGGACACAGTACACTCAGGCGTCAAGTGGCGAACATGTTTAGTATACTTGGACAATGTGATTGTATGAATACCTTGTTTAGAACAAAACAACAGACTGTGATGTGATTGTATTTTCTGCAACTTTTGACGAGCACTTGAGACGACTACATGCGGTTTTTCAAGCCATCCGATCTGGCAGTCTCACGCTGAAGCCGGGAAAATGCCACTTTGGCTTTGAAGAGTTTCTCTTCCTCGGTCATGTTGTCAGCAATGAAGATGTACGGCCTGAAATTTTTCAGCGCCATCTAACAAAAAGGCAGTTAGACGATTCTTAGGACTGTGCGCCTATTACCGATGCTACATTCGGAACTTTTCAAGAATTGCGTCACCGTTCACACGCCTCACCAGGGAAGACGTCGCCTTCGTATGGGGGGAAGAACAGCAACAAGCGTTCAACGAGCTGCGGCAACGCCTCCGAAAGCCCCAAGTCCTCGGACACTTTGACGAAGACGCCCTGACAGCGGTTCACACCGACGCCAGCAATGTCGGCATAGGAGCAGTACACGTGCAGCGACAAGATGGCGCTGAAGGAGGAATAGCTTATGCAAGCAGAATCCTTTCCCGTACGGTACTGAATTATTCCATCACGGAAAAACGAGTGCCTTGCGGTGGCGTGGGCCATTATGAAATTTCGCCCATATTTGTACGGCCGCTCCTTTAATGTTGTCAGTGACCACCACTCCCTTTGTTGGCTGATGAACTTAAAAGATCGGGGCGATTGGCGCACTGGAGCCTTCAGCCTCAAGAATTCGACATCGTTATTGTCTATAAATCGGGAAAGCGGCATACGGATGCCGATTGCCTTTCTCGCGCCCCATCCGAATCTGCCAACGCAGAAGATGACGACGATGCAGCCTTTCTCGGAGTTGTCAACACAGCTACAATCGCACAGCAGCAACGCGATGATCCGGAATCGCAACCCATTATTATTTCTTGGAGGGTCGCACTTCCGTTGTTCCAAGACTTTTTACAAGAGGACTGCCATCATTTTGCTTGCGCAACGACGTCCTGTATCAGGCAAACTTCTGTCTGAACGGAAACACCAACTTACTCGTCGTGTCAACACCTCTCAGGAGTGAAGTATTACAGGCATGCTATGATGAAGCAACATCTGGTCATTTGGGCTACACACGAAAGCTGTGCACAGTGAGGCAAAAATACTATTGGCCAATACTCACGGCGCCCGTTCAACAATACGTCCCGACATGCCTTGAATACCGGCGGCGAAAAGTGCCAGCAGTCAAACCATCAGGCTTCCTCCATTCTGTTGAAGTGCCCGAAACTCCATTCACTCAAGTCGGAATGGATCTTCAAGGCCCATTCTCAACTTCTGCTGCGGGTTACAGATGGGTTATCGTAGCCACAAACTATTTCACTCGCTACGCCAAAACCAAGGTTCTGGAGCGGAGCACGGCAAGTGAAGCAGCCCTGTTTTTTATAGAGAATGTTGTACTGAGGCACGGTGCTCCAGCAGTAGTAATAACTGACAGGGGAAGTACATGTACAACCGAGCTATTGGAACAGTATTGAGACTTAGTGGAACTGCTCACCGGCGAACAACGGCTTACCATCCGCAAACGAACCGACTGACAGAACGCCTGATTAAGACACTCGCGAATATGCTCTCCATGTACGTGGATGTGGAGCACAAGGACTGGGCTGAAATCTTGCCGTACGTCACCTTGGCATACAATACGGCTCAGCCAGAGACAACACGAATGACACCGTTCCGTCTCCTACATGGTCGTGAAGTCACAACTGTGCTAGATGGATGCTGCCACATGAATGCGATGGCATCGAAACGGATGCTGAACGCTTCACTCAGCGTGCTGAAGAAGCCCGAGAACCTGCTCGCATACGTATTCATAGGCAGCAGGATTGCGACTCGAGATTCTATAACGAGCCTGGAGAGGTAGTTTGGGTTTGGACTCCCATTCACCGTCGTGGCTTTCGGAGAAATTGTTAAGGCGCTACTTCCGGCTGTGTAAAGTTCTTCGGCAACTCAATGTTGTCAACTATGAGGTTGCTCCCGATATTCCGCATTGCTCAATGCGTCGACGGCATCTACCGGAGGTTGTGCACGTGGCCCGGATGAAGCCCTATTTATCCGAGTGAATTCACGGCACCGCAAGAGTGTCCCGGTTCTGTTGCCGTGATGATAAAACATCGGGACGATGCTTTTTAGGAAGAGAAGCTAATGTCACGGCTAAAGACTGGCAAGAAAACAGAAGGAAACGAATTGAGGGACACGTGCCGCGGCCACGCTCCCTTTGAAAGAAGACGAAGTTGGTGCGTCGGCTGGTGCGGTCTCTGAATACAGAGCTGGTTTGGTTTCTCGCATCCTGGTCCTACGTCCTGTTTTTTTGACGTCGTGACAATATGTGTTATTATGCGACCCTAGTATACAGCCTCTTCTCCAATCTATCGGCACAACAATGCTTCGCTAGAACTTGTAAGGCCCTCTCATAGTCATGCAACGTTCACTTTCACAGGATTCCTATAAATCAGGTGAATGGTTAACAATGCTAACTGCATGTATATTAAATCGCTTAGATTTTGTTGATACGTTACTGTGCTAGGTTTTTCGAAAGGCCCACCTAGCATGCGCCGTGTCCTTGAGGAACCACCGTATACAGTAGCCGCACGCCTACATTGCGCAGCGTGCTTGGGCATAGCAATAAATTTATGACGAGATCAAGAATAAAGCGTTCAGAGCGTTCCACATCGCCAAAGAGTGTGGGGCAATCTGGTAGATTGAAAACAATGCCCTTTTGCTGCTCGGTGGCGTCTGGACGTGTGGTGTCAGAACAAAAAGGTGATCTCATTAGCAATTATTATGACTGGGCTTTTTAAGGACTTAATTTATTTCTTTTCTAGTAACAAAGTGAACATCTTGTTACATTTCCTACTATGCTTAGTCTTGAATCCGTTCTTGTATACCTGCCCGCATCTTCAACTCTTACGTGTTTAATGTGTCCATCTTCCTTTTGGGCCAGTGAAGGTGTGTTCTGCCATTAAAAAAATACGTTTATATTATCGGTTTTCCGAGAACTCCTGTTTTGATGGTGCCGCCGTACGGCGACGCCCCCCCCCCCTCTCCTGCCCACTACCTTTTTTTTACATATTTATACCTAATGCGATCTCGGTATAGATACGATGGCAGGGTGGTACAAGATATCATGGCAGCAATAAAGGGCATAAAAAAAGAAACATCAAGTCATTTTCCAGGAGGATTAACACACATTGGCTATTGAAAACATGTTTTTGGCTCTCAATATTGTTAGTAGGGTTATAATCGGTGATAGTTCGTGGAAACAACGAGTATTTGAAACTATCGATACTTTGGGTTAAGGGCGTAACTGTCTGAGAATCTCGACTTCTTGTAGAACCAGTAGAAAAAAGTTAAAATATCCGACGTGTCAGTGTTGTAATGAGCATTGACTAACTGACAAAATAATTAAGGCTGCAAATCCTATTTCTCTGACTAACTGAAGGGAATTCAGCTATTTTTTTTATTAATGCGCTTGTAGAACTCCGACAATGTGAGTTGTAAATTAATCTAAGAGCCTTTTTTGTATTCTCCCTAATTTTTGGGTGTTGACTTTAGCGAACGGGTTTTAAACTATGACAGCATATTTTACCATAGGGAGGATGCTATGTTATTGTAGGCAAGTGTAAGCACGCGGGGTGTAGCTAACCTCAGCGTTCGCCTTAAAAGGATAACTTGCGTAAGGCATTAGCTTCAAGATTGTCTATATATGTCATTACAAGATAATTTGTTGGTAATCCAAAATCCTAAATATATTTACTGCTCTATTCAGAAAGAACTTGATTAGTAGAACAATAATAAAGCAACAGGTGTTCCTTCTTATACGTAACTCTCATAAAAACTGTTTTTGCGAAATTCATGGGCATTTGCCACTGATTAGATCAAAAAAATATTTTTTTTCCAAAACTTTTTTTTTTTCATAACTGATCGGAGGCAGACTCGGCATTGAAGAAGCCTCTATGAAGGCACTCGGCGCTTACAGACTCGCAACTAAGTTGGGTTCAAGTAGGTCACAAGCCCCCACGTTATACGCATCCTACTTCCGCTACCAAGTGAAACGACGTCGTCTCATATACAGTCAAAACAAATGTTTAATTACCTTAACATTCCGTACCCATGGCCTCGCGCGATTGCCAACGTTTCTATTCGAGGCCAAATTTTTCATCTATGCAGCACCAATGTCGCTTTTCTTTCTCCGCTTCGGACAAAAATAATATTTAGTGGTTAATTCCTTCCGGCGAACTAATAGTGCAAGCGTAATAATACTGCGATAACGTTGCCCTGCGTGCAGAATTCACAATTTCTGAACCTTCTCTCAAGAAGAATACGAGTGGTATAGTGATGTTTGCGAAATCAACTGACACGAGAGCAGACCACTTATAGTCACACCGTAGACATGACTTTTACAGTAGACACAAATTTTTTCTCTTCTTTTTCCCTTTATTTTATTATCCCCCTTCCCCTGAGTGAGGTATCCAACCCTACGTTTATCTGGAAGACTGTCCTGCGTTTCTTTGTTTTCTTGCCTCTCTATTCTCTAAACTTCTATCGGGTGCCCTGTACAGACTAAAAAAGCTGGAAAGCTTGTGCTATGCCATTTGCACTCAAATCACAGAAAGACATTTCAACTTCAGATTCAATGTTTCAAGTTTTACCTTTTTTGTGAAGGCGTGAATCTCAGACACGTTCTTTTGATATTGTCGTCCGTCTTCTGTTCTGTAGTATAGGCAATCTAGTGCAAGCCACGGAGCCTGCGACCTTTTTATTATTCGCTCCGCCACACTGGAACGTAAAACAAAAGTTTAATCTTGGGGATATGCTGATACTAATAGGAGGTGATGGAAAAATTTTCAGATGGCTTAATTGTCGGAAAGTTACGTGGACAACCTGGGCTACAATGTTTCAGCTGTAAAATTAGGCTTACTTACTTGTACAATACTTGTAGTACTATTCTGCATTGTATTGTATGTGCTTGTAATGATTCTATTATGTAATGCTCAATGTTTATTGTGCCTTTCCTGCAAAAATGCGGATGCGATTGGCAGTATATTGGCGCTTAAATAAAAGAAAAATCACATCTGCGCTGACTTGCGCCTAACATCGAGCCCCTTGAAGTAATTTTACGAGAAAAAACGGAAGATATGTCCTATGCTTGTCATACTATAGCTAAGTAAGATTCGCAGATATCAAATGTAATAGAAATGTAATGCTCGAATATAAGGGTGAAGAAAAACTCTTACAATTTCACATTTTGCACGTAGCGCTGACATTCGCTGTCGATCTTAGAGTTCGATACACCCATTATGGTATCTGAAAAGTTCAAGAAAAATGAGACAAAGAAAGTGTTTCCTAAATTCCTGCGCATTAGGTTATTGCAAAACCTCTTTTTCTGCAGAAACTAAATACTGCGCACAAAACAAGATAGTGGGCAAGAATACATGCGATTTGTTCTTTTAACATTAAGTGAGGATATTTTTTTATTTCCCTTACGAATCGACCATAAAGGCTAAAGCTTCAAGAATAACGGCGCCAGAAGTCGGTGTTACTAGTAGAGCTTGTAAGGCTCGTTGTGCAGTCAGAAGGGATACAAACCTAAAAGTGTAACTGTCAAATGTGAAAATACATGAAACCGAAGATATATATTGCTGTTAGGCTACGTAAGGCATTTATTCCTAAAATATAATTTTTATCAATAAATGGCAGGCTTTCGTGAAATGATGGGATTCAGGGAAAGAGTCTAAGAAGAACTTGACATCGCTTTACGGCCCCTTTAAGTGACAGACATACACACATAAGATACCGATGAGAAAATACGCTATAGATAGGGTTTAAACGACAGAGACATCAAAGTTTACTGGTCGAACCGTAGAGAGCCCGACATGCTGCTTTTAGTTTGTCATACATAAGTGCAGGCAGCTGTCCCACTTACCTAGGCCGCGGAAACGGCGGCCTCTGGCACATGTCTCCACAAATTTCTGAGACAGCATGAACCGCATTCAAATACACAATGCTGGTCTCATTCGAGACACCTAACTTTCCATGTGCTAACTCTGCCATATGGGCAGGCCGCTGTTACTCGAGCTTCTGACTGCGGACGACCGCAGCTGCGTTTTGTGTGGTGCGGCACCTGTGGCAAAAGCGGACGCCTTCGGTTCTCAGCCTGTAGCGACTGCCGAGCGCCATCGTTAGTAATTTGCAGCTAGCTACCTAAGGCATCCAACAAGGCGCAGTAATTGTGGCTGTTCCACTGACAGAACACACATATAGCGAAATTTTGAAACCGTCCGGTTTTCGTAGACATAGCCAGCGCGCTCGCCCTTGTGGACATTTTGCGTGGCCGGAAATTATTTCACAATTCTTTTTCAGTACCAACGTCTCTCGCAACGCCAGTCTACGTCAGCAGAGTAGATAGGCAGGTAACAGAGTAGCACGTGTTATGCCAGTGGCGGTTAGTGGCAAGGCGACACAGCTAAAAGAGCGATGGGCTTCTTTCGCGCGAGCTCGCTGGTGATAATGAGATATAATTTCGCTGCGCGGTGTGGTGTTATACTTGATCTGACCGCACTGCCTCTTCACAAAACCTTGTTTCGAACGATGTCAAAGTGGCACTCACCATCGGTGTGCCACTGGACCTGAAGGGAGGCAGCCATACAAAAATATTCGTGCCTTGGTCTGCCGAAGTAAACGCTATAGGAAACGTAAGTGACAAATATTCGGCTATTTGCTGCCGCAGCAAAGTCTTTGTGTTGAACTGCCTAGAAAGCTGAAATCATGAGCGTCCTATAGGCGACCCAATCTGTCCAAGACCGGCAGGTTTCAGATTTTCTAAATGGTGTAAGACACGTGCTACAGGTAAAAAACGGGGCTTTAGGCACTACAGAGGCGAAACCAGTGAACGTGTTCAAATGGCTAACGCAGCAAATATTTGTTCTATAGTTTTCGGCCCGATCGCTTTCGGCGAATTGGATTCTCAGAAACGTTCGTTGAAGAAAATTAGCGGAAAAAGTCATGTTGAAGTCAACCAACTTTTGGATAGGTCGCATTCTGTCCTGTGAATATTTCGGTATGACATGACCTTCAGCACCACCACATGAGTGACGATGTTACGTGACGCCGAATCGCTGTGCTAAAGCGCCATAATAATAAACTTTGTTTCTGAAGTGCAGCACCATTAGCTTCGCGTATTGCAGTAAGGAACATTGAACAGAAGAAAAAGGGAGCTGTTTTCTTCTTCCGCGCTACACGCAGAAAAAATCGGCGGCGGTAATATTGGGTACGCTTGTACTATGAGCACAACTAGTATCCCAAATATGTGAAAATGCAATACAACGAAGTATAACGGTTCACTTTTTTTATTCGCCAATGTATGCGACACTGGCGCGATTCACACACGAACGCAGAGCGTTCCACCGGATTCAGCATGTTTAGCGGCCGTACACGCACTGATTGCCGTCCTAGTTTCGCGTGCAAGAGCTACGAGTGTTAAATTTGTACTCTTTCACGCTTCACGTAACGCTCGGGTTACATCCTTTCTAACCATGCGGTCGCTGTAAAGTTCCATAGCAATATCCATACCGAGCAAGACATCCAAAGCGCATGCAGCTGCCATAGGTACAGCGTCGATCCAGGGCTCCTTGAATTGGTCATCGATTCGGGCGGCTGTGCGCCTGGCCATCTTATTCATCGGCGCTACAAAGTCCTCAAGAATCTTGAAGTGGAAAGCTGGTGTCAACATTCGTCTGCGGCTTTTCCATTTTGGTCCCGCGCTGCAAAAAGGCACAGCAATGTCAGACCGGTGTCACTGGTAGTGTTATAACAGCATAAACATCTACGGGCTAATTAACCTAAGCTTATAGTTTCAGTGTTGTGTCCCCCCTTCTTCCGCTAACAGTGAAAACGAACGCGCAAGAAGGCATCGGAATAGACAACATTCACGGAAGTGTCGTCACCAAGGTAACATGAAGCCATGCACATTTAGCTACTGCAGGCATCACGCATGGATCATTTCCTTTCGGGTGCTCCGTAACCCCTCAAAGTACACGGGTCATATACAAGATCCAAACTTAATAGCAATAGTAAACGTCACTAATTTGAAAAGTACACTGTACCGAGATGCCAGTTTACCCAAAATGCACGGAAAGGCAGAATTCCTAATTTTTTTTTCATGTCAGAGTGTCAGTGTTTTATGTCATCTGCCCCCAAGAGGTGGAGCGACTGCAGGACAGCTACATATTCACGGCTAAGTGGCGTGTGCCACCGCCCGATTTAAAGGGTTCAGCCTTATCCATCCATCCATCTTTCCATCCATACATTTAGGTTCGGCTACTAATCGCCGCCCCGATTTAGAGATGATGACATTAGTAATCATCATCGTGCAGGATCGGGATCGCTACAGCAGGAACTTTGAACACCAAGAAATGGCAGATGTGCATGAACGCCGTGCAAGTTAGGCTGAATCAAAAGTTACAAACACCTTAATGCTGTGCTCAATTATCTGAAAACTACGCATTAGCTTTATGGAGATAAATACTCTTTTTCCGTAATTACACAAAAGAATGAAGGATCAAACATTTACTCGAGATTTAGCACCTTTACAATTGGGTCACGTATGTCTAATCACCAACCTTTTATTTTATGGCGTCTAGCACGCGGTTACAGGTTTCATTCTCACTAGAGAATTACCAACGCACAAAAAGAAATCTAGTTTGCAGTTATCAAAAATTTATTTAGGTAATCATGACTAAAATAATTAAACGTGATAATACAAACAGTACCAATCTGTGTTGTAGCCGAGTCTGCAACAATGGTTATTATTTCATTGTGCCATAAACCGTATGCTCACCATATGCTGCCACATACCTCGTCAAAAGTCCAGTTCCCAGCCACGGATGAAGGAGCCCGTAATGAAAAGACTTTGATTGTGTGTTGCGATTCGTCAAGAATGTCTGAAAAAGCAGAACATTGGACGGCAAGTCCTGCTTTGAATCTCTTTGTGTTTCAGGTTACTGCTAAACGCCTTTGAATTGATCCCTCTTTTGGTCTTTGGAAGAAAATGAGTTGTCATTTAAAGTACATTATTAACGGCACGGAGCAATGGGTCACAAGCAGAAGAATCGACAACATGAGCGCATTTTGGCTGAAACAACAGCGATACGTCAGATATGAAAAAAAAAGTTACAGCGTAAAGTCAAGCCATGGGCCCATCCGAAAAAACTGCCATTTTCAGGCAACCAAATGGAATGTTAATCCGTGCAGTCAATGCATCTGATTTGACCTCGGTGTTGATTGATGATCGGCGCAAGATGAGCAATTCAAACGAGTTTGTACATTTCTAGTGAGAAAACCGTCCGGAATAAACAGGTGTTAGTTTAGGCGTATTCGACCTGCATCATTCACTGCCGCATTGAACACTTTGAAAGTTAGTATTTGTGAGTGGAGTAAAAATATTTACTTGAGATGTGGGCACCTAGTATTGCTGGATGGGAACTTGTGGCTTTTGAACAGATATCATCGGTTTCTGTCGTGTCTAAGGTGATCCCACAACGCTACATATGACACTTAGGCATAAGTTGTCCAGCATGACCGCCAGATGTTTGTGTTGCCTGAACCATTATTTGGTATAAGATAAAACTAGGATTTCAACCAGACGGCCTTTCACTTACTCTTAATCCACTTAAATTTTTTTTTCTCGTAATGACCCAAAGCTGAGTTTCACAAATTACTAGCAGAAGGTTAAAGAACTTTAATATCAGGACGTGAGGTTAACATTTCACAATTTACACATCTGCTGACTATGAATGCCCTGCGTTAGATACAGCTCCGTCAAAATTGTGTATATCTGCTGTCTTTATTACGTTCGTAAAAAAAAGTTGCTTCTCTTTCTCTGGCTTAATGCATTCGCCAAGCAGCAGCAGCAGCAGTAGTAGCAGCTTACTGGCATGCCATAACGTTTCAAGTCAGCAAATGGCTGTGCTTAAACTGGTCAGTTACCCAGGTATACGAATGGGCGTGACGACTCACATCCTGGCAATGTGTTTGGTAACAGCGCCGAATCTAATAGTCGTGGTTTTGGAGGTGATCGAAAAAAAAATTACTGGCGTTGATGTGTTTTATTCAGAGCTGAAATTTTTCAGGCCGTGCACTTGGCAGTAACTGGTTTGATCAATGTGTTCAATAATGCTTGCAAAATAAATTACATGCACCGTGAAGTCTGCGCCTCGCTGGCGCGAAGATCGCATGTAACACTGCTCGACATGGAAATAAAAACAGTTCGCAGTTGAGTTAATTGGCTCATATATTACTATAATTCAGCAGACAAATTGCAAAATGGGGTAGGCTTTATACTATAAATAAGACACGCAAATGCCTCTTTCAAGGTAGCTGAAACGGCACGTGACATGTTAGAAGCCTTCCTCATCAAAGAAAACAGGGAAAATCGTGTCAGTCCTATATTGATCACATTGAGAAATAAAATAAGAACATATCCAAAGCTCCATTGGACGATAGTAAGAGCTAGATCAGCAATATTGGATCACCTTTCATTGTTTTGTTTTTCTTTTCTGTATTCTACGCATGATGCCTCAACATCATTAAAAAATTTAGTTAGTTCAGCAACCTACCGTGTTGTTTCCTTTATACAATTTGTTTGTTGAATTTCAGAAAAAGGAAATAGAAAGGAAGGTTCCCTTCTAACATTTCACGCAATTGCAGTGTTATAACTTTAGGTGATATATGTATGGTTATTAAAAATGAAAGTATTCAAATAAACGTACCTCGACATACTCTGCCTTGTATACTGTGATGCATGGTCTCGTGCCAAGGTAAAAGGCGAAGAACCCTTCCTTTTGATACTTCAACGTTAGCGCGAAACGTGATTGCATGTACACTGAAATGATAAAGAACGCCGGGAGTGAACGAACAAAGTGCTGGTTGTGAATGGTTAGCAGAACATTTTTGCTAAGCTCCAGGAGACAAACACGAGAACAAATAGGAAACATTCACAGCACTGTGCTTGCATTGCTTCCTTTCTGCCTTTGTTTGCCGCACTGCAAAAAAACAAAAACAAAAATACCGGCTTAGGTAGATTTATAGGCTGTACATTTGCTAGCATTACCGAGAGTTTTGACGGTTTGTAACAAGGCGCCAAGCAGGAAACACGGCACTGTGAATTTATTTTGTATCTGTTATACCATGTGTCCGACGTAACTTGGGCCAAAATTAAAGGAAAAAGTGTGAAAGTGCCAGGTAGCTGGACAGAAGGCCCACGAAACATAAGATATAGCTTTTTTGTGTGTTTCGCGAGCTTTCATGGGGCTTGAAAAAAAACATTTATGTAACACGTATTGAGCAAGATAAAGCTGGATTACGAATTTTTTAGAGGGGTCTACAATTTTCTCTTGGACACGTTTACTCTGTATATAATATTTGAGAAGTTGATCAATTTATAACTAGTTATGTAATTAGACGAAATACAAATTATTATCTCACTTGTTTCAAACGACGGCACACAGTATTATCTTGGTTCTGTCCAGCTACGTCTCACTTGCACATCTTTAAATTTTCGCACAAGTGGCACACAGATGCCAGTGATGACGATAGGGTTCTGAACGCCCTGCTGGAATTGTTATCTCATTTTTTTGCTAAAATTATTGGCGAAATCTTTTATTTTGTTCCGCGTAACTTCAGCAACAGCTCGGCTATACACAATGTTGTCATGCCGCACAAGGTATGCGTGGACTCCGTTCTACTGGGGCAGCTATAAGCGAGGTATGGGGCCCTATAACGTAAAACTATTTCAATCTGTTTTTATTCCATTCCCCTGACATAAAATTTATGTAACCGCAGATGCAAGCATCGGGCGGTGACCCGCAGCGTTGTCTGAACGCTCTCCTCGTGCATATGAGTTCACCTTAGTTCGCTTTCAAAACGAATAACATTGCCTACACTTAGTGGTTTTTCTTAATTGACTGACAAGAGGCGAGGAGCGCGCTGAAGTGGAGAGGGTTTCAATGGGGCCCAGCCAGCGCAGTCAAAATAGGTAACCGGATGAAGAGTGTGGCGCCGGCTTCTGCCATTGGTCCGCTTCCCCTTAGCTTGCGGTGGCTGATCGGAAATCACGGCGGCGTGCAATGGAAGGTTAAGAATGCCGCTAAAATGGATTTTCAGCAAGGAACAGTTGGCAGAGCGACGTCGTATACGTGCCGAAAGGGCTCGATAACGTTTTACTATCACGCAAAAAGCTTCTATAAGGAAATAAATCCATGCTCACCGGCAAGTGCGAGTAGCGAGTACCTGAGCGATCGGCGGGCAGCCATTTTCTATTCCTTTTGGAACGGGACTCTCTGGCTATTCAGAAAAATGTTCAGTTTTGTTCGGCATATTATTGCATCTGTGACGCGTACACGCCACATTGACGCGGTGAGTTTTCGCGGGTTTGTGACGTCACGTGACAGATAGGCGAAGTGGGCGCAACTCGAAAACGTTTGACGAATACCAGAGGGCTAATGGCGAAAAGGCATTGAATCAGGAATAATTTTTTTTTGGTGTTCGGTTTAATCATGCATAATCTGTGTGTACACGTCATATCAGATGGGGAGCTATCGCGGTTTTCGTGATACCGCGTGACAGATATGCGAAGTTGGAAGTGGCTCGAAAATGTTTTGACCAACCGTGGAGGTTGATTCCAGAATTAGAATAGAAAAGTTTGGAACAGCTTTACGTTATAGCGTCCATGGTGTAATTGGAATTTTAGCGTGTCCGGAATTCCGGCAAACGGGGTCGGTTTGGGCTGATTGACGGATGAGCGGGGGCATAAACGTAAGCGGCTGGGGAGGTGCAGCCACCTGTTGTCGTAGAACTCAACCAGACAAAAACAGATCTAATATTGCAGTAACCAAGTATATTCTACTTCGATGATGGTGCAAATTTTCAGCAGCGTCGTAATTATGAACACGATTACGCCACTGTCGAATATTTACACCAGCAGCCAAGAATTAGTACTTTGCTCTGCATTTGCTTGAATTTTGCGACACCAGCAGGCGCCACCGATTTGGCCGCTCACGTTTACGCCCCCGCTCATACGGCAAACCGCCCGCGCTTGCCGGAATACAGGACGCATTAACTTTCCATTAACGGAAAAATTTCTTGGCTTTGACTACCAGGATTTCTTTAACGTGCACCCAATAGACAGAACACAGGCGTTTTTTCATTTCGGCCCCGTCGAAATGCGGCCGCCGCGGTCGGGATTCGATCCCGCGCCGGGCTTCGCAGCACAACACCAAAGCCACTACGCCACCACAGCAGGTGTCATTGTAGGTCCCACATTACCCATATTTTTTTTTTGCCTAAATTGATCAGAATAAATACAGGTTAAGCTCGTACTGGAGCATATATGAACACCCCGACAACTTCGCCACTTTCCACCAGACATTACAGTGATCTCAAAGTCGTTTCCACTAGTGAGCGTGTCCTTATCGTTGAAAAGGCTGCCAGAAGAATTACGTGATAATTTATTGTGCCTTTCGTTTTTCCTTTCTCGTTCAAAACACCACCAATGCTGCCTCCTTCACTTCCACTTCTTTTATGACGCAAATTCAGTGAATGTGGGTAAATACAACCACACTAAAAACTTTTTACGCATTATTTACTCTTTCATAGTAATAAGACTTGTCCCTAGTGCATACAACAGGGCGTAAATGGTACAAATAGGTGCGCCACCTACACAGCACAAATATTCAAAACGCACGCTAACGCACTTAGCCATATAAGCATGATATGCTGACAGCCACTAGTTCTCACAACATGGTGAGCTAATTTCCCTGCCACATTGCCTAGAATAATGAACAGATCCAACAAATGGTGTGCCACCTGCACCAAGACTCGCTATGAACGAGAACAAAAGGAACCGAGGGGCCCATTCTTTATTAATCATATAATAAGAAGCCAACAAATAAGGACACCAAGGACAGCATAGGGGAAATTATTTGTACTTACTAAATTAGTTAAAGAAAATGATTGATAAATGGAAATAAATGTGGATGAAAAAACAACTGGCTGCAGGTGGGGTATCCTACCTGCGGACAGTTGTTTTTTCGTCCATTTTTATTTCCATTTATTTATAATTTCTTTAATTCATTTAGTAAGTACAAATAATTTCCCCTCTGTTGTCCTTGGTGTCTTTGTTTGTTGGCTTCTTATGATAAGACCCACTGTAGCAACGAATGCTCGCATGCCCAAGCATATCAACAGCACCACCTCCTGACAACCACTAGGGGCGCATAGTATGCTGTGCATTACTGAGGCCAAGCAACAGCTGCCCGTGCGCCATTAGCTCTGTTATTTTTGGGAGAATATTGCAACTGGAATACAGGGGCTGAAAACACATTTACAAGGGACGAGTTACAGTGAAGTGACGCAACATAGTAGTCAATATAGCGGATCGGTCATGTGATTCAGAGCGCAAGTTCTTCGGTGTTCTTTCCAAGACTCTCTGCTTCTTCGCCGTCCAGATGAGCATACACATATGCAGAATCGCCATGCTAACTTTAGCGAAGGTTTAAAATGTTCGGAGGCGTTACAGGAGGATGCGATTAAAAGCATCTTGTTGGTAACATTATCGAGCAAATTACAAGTATCTTTTTGCGTTTTCTTTAGTTGGATAATTAGTAGTCCATAAAATGAACTCCGCCTGTCTTGTATTTATACACAAACTTCTAATGAGGAAGTTGTTGACGTTCTAGGAAACTTCCGATTAGGCACTATTAAATTCGTACGTATTACACAATCGTCTTTTTTCACGCCCTAAGAAAAGCCCGTGAAATATGAAAATACCCACGTTACTACTTGTTCTCGCGCCGCAATCGCAGTGCCCTCAATTGTATCACATATGAATGCTAGAAATGTGACAGGGCAGTAACGCAGGCATTGGCTTCGATAGGTACTGGTTTAACTTTCGAAAATAACAGACGTGGCATTTTATGGGAAAGAGCGCTTAAACTTAACGCGTGCCATCAGCAGCGAAGTAATATAGAGACTAGCCAGCGGAGGAAACTGCTTTGAGTAGCATGCTAGGGTTGCGGCTTGGGCTAGTTGGTTCATGGTGCGAAAGTAGGAGGACGGCGCAATACTGAGGGAACACAAGACAGTAGCAGATGACAGCAGTATAGACAGTAGCAGAAAGTAGCAGAGTAACAGAGGCTCCGATTTCAGGTCACTAAATCCACCGCCAATCTTGAGGCAAATGAGTTAAGGGGTGCTATCTTATAGCGGTTCGGAAAGCTTACTTTGTTTTCACGCGATTGGTCAGAATCGCCCTTTTGTAAGCAGTCATCACTTTTCGTACCTTTACAAGATCGTACCCCAACTTTGGACCTGGAGGACCACCGGTTTGCGAGATCACACGTGCACCTTGCAACGCGTATGGCCCTGAACAGAGCTTGAAGGCACTTTTGTGCTTTCTGAGAACGTCTGGTTTGTACGAGCGCCATTGACTATGTAGTACTGTTCGTTCACGTCTCCATACCCCTATCTGTCTTTACCTTCTTTCTATTCCCCTTCTCCCTTCCCCCAGTATAGGGTAGCCAACCGGACCCTTGACTGGTAAACATTCCTGGCATCATTATGTCACCCTCTCTCTCTCTCTTGATTGAACGCATTGCGCTAAAGTAAACATGGATACATGGGTGCGTGTGTTAGCTTTCGAAATGTCGTGATACTGTCGTGGCTCCTCTACCGAATGGTGTCAGCATACATTCGCTGCACACTCCAAACTGCCGTATAGCCCCTCCTGACAAGCGATGGTTCTCTGAAGAACCTGAAATCATCGCTGCCATTCCACCTTCTCTGTGGCAGCGCACTTGCTTAAAAGCACTGTTTATTTATTCGCCGTGCGATTCAAAGCACCGTAATCGCGGCGAGCAAACGCGTAGTCGCGTGATAATTTTCATATTTCCTGGGCTTTCATTATAATGCGTAAGAAGAAGGTGGTTGCGTAACAGCTACAAATGTGCATACCGCTGAGTCGGACGTTTCCTATATATAGAACG
Source organism: Dermacentor andersoni (assembly GCF_023375885.2). Taxonomy (NCBI): domain Eukaryota; kingdom Metazoa; phylum Arthropoda; class Arachnida; order Ixodida; family Ixodidae; genus Dermacentor; species Dermacentor andersoni. The sequence continues at coordinate 196,241,339 of NC_092814.1, forward strand.
CTCTAAAATTTCTCCATTTGAAGTATTTCTTTAAATTTATGGCTAGCGGAGTTGATTATTAATATTGGCTAATTTTGCAAATAAATAAAATGCAAATGTTATGTGATTCGCTCGTTAGATGAAATAGAGCTCCAAGAAAAGAGCTCTTGACCGCAATAGATAGATTGGAAAATTGCTGCCGGAAGACACAACTCTAGTATAATGGATCCAGATCGTTCTCAGCACAAAAGGCGTTCAACGCGTTGTTGTTCTTTTTGAGGACATGTCAACTGAGTGAGACTTCAAAAATTGTCTTGAGCTTCATCGCGCTTGTGTGCAGTTTCTCCCACACTTTATTTTCGCTTGTACTTCCTTCTATCCCCTTCAGTTTTCTTCACCCACTTGCCCCATGACAAGGTAGCCAGCCGCCCTATAGGATGGCTAACCTCTCTGTCTTTCCCTATCTTCTTCCTCTCAGCTTTCCTTGTGCCGTGTCGAGCAAGAGTGAAAATATCGTCGATCACATTTGAGAGCAACTGCCATTCCCGGTCGCCGCGGAGCCCCGGTATGAAACATGGCATCTTTGAGGAGGAACTCCGCAATGTTAGTACTGCAATTGGCTCGAAAGGCACGCATAATGGCATATCGCACTGCACTAAGAACGCATTGCGGTTGTGTGAGTCACTATCACTCGGTCGCCGTATAAAGAATATAATAGCGCGGATAATCTTTGTGGAACTGATGTCGCCTTTGTCCGATGGCGCCATCAGCAGTATCGCAACACGTGTCGACGTACTTTGGAGATCTTTCTCATGCTACTGAAGAGTCCGCAGGAATCCTCGACGCTAACTTCTGTGGCAGGGGCTTAGCCGAGGAGGGGGGGGGGGGGGGTAGTGGCAATGGGGGGTCACACCGGCCACCTGCCCCCTCCCCCAAAATTCCTTAGTATTATCGTCTCCCCACGGTCTTCGGTGAAGCGCGTTCCCTCTCTCCACGAGAAATATTACTGGCTACACTACTGTTCTGTGGCTACTATATTGAGCTGCTAGTATACACATTAGTGCATTCATATTAGGCGTAGCAAACGTTCGTTCTTACTCTGGCTTCTAATGCGCAAACGAGTGCAAAAAATGTGGGCTGAGTAGAATTGTATTAATTAAGAATTGTAGTGTGTTGGATCTTCGTTTTCAGCATTTGGAGCTGTATAGCGGACGTGACGTGTAGGCTAGCATAAGTACGTAGCTTGAGGTTGTATAGAAACCTACAAGGGGTTTTAGTTTCGGATTCTCATTTGCCACTATATGCGAGAGACCACGAACTACATTTCTGTTTTCGAACAAGTTATATGGTATAATAACCTTACACCCCATGCGTGATTCTAATCGTATTCTTTTCATCATCGCCCTTAGGTGGAACTTAATAGGAAGTCTTGCTGAAACTGGAGTTGTTGGATGAGCTCAAGAGTCATTCGGAGCAGTAGGAGTAAACGTTATTAGAACACTGTAATCCAGCAGCTACCTTTTGAACTTTCATCTAAAGCTGTGACTGCGTACTTAAATCATTGTACTCGTCATGATTCATTCTGTATCAAGAATGTCGATGCGCTAAGAACGTGTACACCATAAGAAAATAGCACAGTAGAAGGCTGTACTGATAGAAAAAATATTAGCAGTCACCATTTCGACTTGATTGTTGCGCGCTCTTCATTGTTAACAAACAGCGCGACAAAGACGGACCACGCAGCCAACAGACAATACATTCATGTACCTTCGTCGCAGGCGGCGGCGAATTCTCGTTCTCTCATCCAACGAAAACTTTCCGCCCTTACATTTCTTTACACTCGGTGGAGAGGAAAAAGCGCACAAACGAGCACACTCAGAAACGGTACAGTTTTGAGCGACAACACTCACCAACAGTTGGAGGTAGCACGTCTTTCATCGCTGACGCCTTAAGCTGCACCTGGAGCACCGTGCGCATCGGGATCGTCTCGTCAGGCCCCGGCATGTGCTTCACGTACTTCCATGTCTTGTACCGGGCCACGTGCGCTGCCAAAACTGCAGTCACCACGAGCAATAACGCCCCGATGAACGCGTAGACGATGAGTAGCATCGTTAGACGAGAGACCCGCCGCCACCTATTGCACAATTTCTATATTCAAAGGAGAGCCCTCGAAAGCTCCGTTGTTGTTACTCTGCTGTCGCGACTCTCGCGAATCTCTCCTCTCCGATGACAGCCAGGCGTGAGCATCGAACGCGGGGTTACTTTGCCTTTCAATGTCCACCGCGGCGTGCGTTATCAGCCAGGGCACCTCGTTCGATCTTTCTCATTAGAGTAAGCCAACCTGATTCGCTCGCTATTCACTCTCCCCTGCAAGGTGCAGCTTATAGTCAGAAAAGAGAAAGGGCTATTCGGGACTGATAAAGGGGCTCGCAAAGAGCGCACCATCTATATTATTCGCCGGCGCGAAAAGTGGCGAGCGGCAGTTCGAGCAAATAGACGAAAGAAAAAGAAAGGGGTGTTCGGGGGCAGATGCTAGCGCGGCTTGTTTTTTTCTTTCGGCGTCATTGCATGCGTGTCCTTCGGAGACGCCGTGTTTTCCGCAGACCCATTTGTTGACTCCCTCGCGCCGGTCGCCTGCTCTGGAAGGTTAAATCCCGGTCGGAAAGCAGAAAGTGAAAGCCGGTTCGGAATCTGAATAGACAAAATAAGGTGTAGACAATTACGCATAGACGAGGCTATGGAGCCACCGCACTTTTAGACAGGATGAGGTCACAACCCGAACTTCACCGTGAGTTCTATTATTGGGCACGATCACACCATGCCCACTACATGGTCAAGTGTGGTGGCGGCAGCCTTTTCTTGGAAACACCAGTGCAATGAACGCTCTGCAAGGAGTTCGCGCCTTGGAAAGATTGATTTGCGTGTGGAATGAGGTGTAGTGGAGAGCGCCCGGTAATTGCAGAGCTACGCTTATTCGCTCATGTTTTACGAACGCAAGGGTAATAGGGTAGTATCTATGCAGGGAATTCGCGTCATGGAAAGATTGATTTGCGTGTGGAATGAGGTGTAGCGGAGAGTGCCCGGTAATTCCAGAGCTACGCATATTCACCCATGTTTTATCAGCGCAAGGATAGTAGGTAATGCCATTGAACTGTCAGAAATGCGTGTTTGTTCATCTGAAAGGGAACGTACGTTCACCTGCGGTATGCCAGTGACCTAAGGCAACACAATTACACAATTTGCTTGAGACACCCTGAAAGCCGCGTCATTGAGACAATTCAACGTTCGCTGTTCCGGCGAAGTAGAGGAAGAACTCTTGCTTATGACTGCCGTTTATATGCATTTCTGCATACATTCGCAAGTACGCGAGCTGCCCGAACAGAAAAAAAAAGAAAAGTATGAAAGAGGTAAGCATGATAAAGGCACCGGCTATAATGTTTTGCTGAATTACCGGACAATAGCATGTTTGGGAGGAATTTGGCAAAACAGTCGAGCGAAATGAAAAGAAAGGCATGCTACTCATTCATTCATTCATTCGTTCGTTCAATTAACTTTATTGAGTGGCCTGTGATTTGGTGCGAGTGGCCCGGGTTTGGTGCGAGTTGGACTCTGCCTAGGTTTCGGCCAAGGGTTGTTGGCCCTTGGCGGCTTCCTCGGCTCGCTGGACGGCCCAAAGTTGGTGCTGCAGGTCCGAGCTGAGCAACGCAGACTCCGAGCGCGCGCGGAGGCTGTCGCTGTTTGAAGCTGCATCACCGTTATTGTGCATTATAGCCGTACATTACCATGGTATATTCTATAGGGTGGCTCCAGAATAACAATGCCTGCACTTTTCAAACGTGTATAAATCTGGGTGTATTAGGCGCACGATAGCTGGACTCGGATAGGATCTGGTTTGTGTCTGCCGTCATTCGACAGACTGATTTTTGCTTAATCTTGTGAGTGGCGGCGGGAATGTGCGCCTCTGCAATCTATGGTGTTGTGTAATTTCGTAAAATCTGGTCATTCCATCTTCAAACTCCCACTCGTTGGTAAATGGTGAGGCGGGGCTAACTGAGGCTCAGTCCGTAAGCTCTCGAGCCATGCGTTGCGCCACCGCATTGCTTTTGAACGAAATTAATTAATTCTCTTTGGAGCATGTCACTTTAGGTGCCACATTTTACGGAGTTACTGCAGGGCTATAGATCATCTCCTTGGGTAGCCCCTTTGAGGGGCCCATCTGCGTTCCAAAAGGTGCAGAGCTGCCGTTTATAGTCCTCCAAGTGAAGTTATAAAAACAGCCTTTTCAGAATATATCCTTGAAAGAAAACCAGAAGCTGGTCATACACCTTCACAGAGTGGAATGGCACTAAATTTTTTCATCGGTGCTTCATGACCGTACACAAAAGAAATGAACTGTTTCGTGCCTGTGTGGTGCAGCAGATTACGAAGAAAAAAAATTGCTGGTTCTTCCGTAATCAAGAGTAGATGTAAGCATGAAAGGGCAACCTGCAAAGCAGATTGGTTGGAGATGTTACTAGCCACAATCTTAAAATGAGCGTAGTGCATGTTCGCAACGGCACACCCCACCACACCGCATCACGCCATACTGTGCACTGGTCCATATAGACGCTGCCCAGCTAGAAGAAGAAAGCCGCCTGAAGGCGGCACAACAGGCAGCGAAAGACGCCAGGTAGAGAGTGCACTGCCCCGCTAGCAGAAGAAAATCGCCTAAAGGAGGCGTCACGCAGCGTGGCGCCATCTCTCGAGGTGATGCAAAACCCGAGCCGCGGAACTCACGAACCGCTGGCGTTCAACAGAGCACAGGCAACCCTGTCTCAGCGGCAAAATATTACAATGAAGGGTATAGTACCCTGTATCTGCATGTTGAACGTCGCTATTGGAAATGACAAATGAAACTTCAGCGTACTAGAAGTTACTGCTCGAGTTACATTGTGAATAAACATTAGGAAAAACTTGGAAGCAATAACTTTTGGAACTTGTTTAGGCAGTAACTAGCGCATGTAATGTGGCCCTGTACCAAGGGTTGGGGGCCAGAGGCCGCATGTTGTTAAGTTTTCACTGGTTGCCCGGATGATCTCGTATTGTTCTTTTAACTTACCCGGATAATGGCTCTGGCTTTTGGCTCAAGGTCACTTGGGCGTCGCCGACAACGAGGGCTAAAAGCATTTAATGCTTTAAAAAAACAATGTTGAAGTGTTCGTGTCTTTCGAAAAGACAAGAGCTGGTCGCTGGAATGCATGGTTAACGACCAGTAAACGAGCCTAGCAGAAAGGTATATGTAGAGGAAATTGTTTTCTAGGTTTATTTGATTTCCTGAAAGAGTGCTGCGGCTCCTGAGCATCTTGCGAAAATTCACCGAAATATAACAAGGCATGGGACGTAGCACTGATGCATTTGTGCTACAGCGGACGCAGTTATATTGCGAAAGACGCGAAAAGGTGCAAGGAAACGACGCGACAGGTAGTATTGGTCGGAGTGATGTGCCCGTTACTCTGGATGAGTTGTGTGAAGCGAAGCCTTAACGGTATCTGTGTGAGATGGTGACGAAATGCAGCAATACCAGACAATATCCAGACATTCAAGACACGCGAGTGTTCCGTCTGAAGTGATGCTCATCCAGCCGGTCTCGGCCGGTCTCGACCATTTTCTGCGCGAGAGCGTTAGCCCCGTTTCTGGCCATACAAAATATACTACAAAGGTCTTAATGGCAAGGCAAGGCACGTGGTTTTCTTGAACTCCGGGAGTTGTTAATAGTGCTTTGAGAGCAAGATCATGAACCGCGGGTGCAATTTAGCGAGCACGTCTCACGGCATGAAACATTGCAAGCTGTCTTACACAATAAATAATTAACTTGGCGCTCGCGTTTCAGTGAACGAAACAATTCATTAATTCACTTAAGAATGTCTACGTTTTCTGCAGCGAAAGAAAAGCACAGAAGCATCATCAATGCTTCACTTGGTCGGAGCACGCATATAAATCTGACATTCCTATAAAATGCACAATCGACGGGTTATTTCCGTGAATTCTTGCGCATTTTTAAGGTCGTTTATCAGATCGGCTAAGCTTTATTGCGACAACAAGCACGTTGTAGCAAAAACCGTGAAAACAAAGCTTTGTTGTCTCACACAACTATCAGAGAGCTCGGAAACACCAGTCGAACATACCACAACGATAAAGCTCGGCACTTCTAAGTGCCGCGTACCGTTTGTGATATTGACCATCGTCAGAAAACATGTTACTTCGGGCAAATAAACTTTGTTAAGTTAATTTCAACACATGGTGGCATATCGTATTGCAATACGAGCCCAGATTATCCTCGGTCAAGGCGCTACTGAAATGCAAACTCGTGAGCACCACCGCCTCTACACTCAAGATATCGTAAATTGGGAATGCCAAGCTCGAATATTCAACCTCAACTTCAGCGTTATTAATTCTCTAGAGCACAATATTCTCAATATTAATGCGGAGCTCCTCCGGAGAGCAACAATATGGGCCCTTACATGTAGTCCACCGCGCACTCAAAAAGAATGCGTAACGGTGATTCAAATAGCTGGTGTGTGTTAACAACTGCAAGTGTTTGAAAACACGGCGTTCGCGTCGAGGGAATAAACTTTTTCACGCCCCCAGCCCCTAAACCTGGCGAAAAGATTATTAGTTCGATAAGCACTCTTTTAAGGATTGTCCACCACTGCTTCCATAATAGCTCTAGTTGGCGAAGATGCGAAGTGAACCATCGCGTAGTGGCGTCACGCCATGGCCGAATATCTCTCGAGAACTATAAGTATTATGGTGGCAGGAAACCTTCCGGAAAGCGCGCGCATGCGTAGTAGGCGTGGTGAGACTTGTCCCAACACGAAAAATAGAAAAAAAAAAACAAAGCGGAAAATCCGTGGACACCCAAGCACTTCTCATGAGTTGTGAATGCGAAGGCATTAATGTCCAATTGAACGCCGCTCCTTCGAGCTTTGCGGCGCTAGTAATGTACCATAGAGGTACGTGTTGCCCGAACCCCCAAGTAGCAGCAGCCTGCGATGCCGACGCCGCATGCCACCGACGTCCTGAGCGATAAGAGACCGAGGAAGCAGCAGTGGCCACCAAAGCCGGCAGGTACGCGCAGCAGCTAAGTCCCGTGGGGCTGAGCGAGAAAGAGAGATAAATACAAACCACGTGCTGGCTTCCGAAAGGAGAGCGAGGGTGACGTACGTCGTGCCGATGCCCTCTCCCCTCGCGTAACCCCTGGCGCGCTACTGCGGCAGCAGGTGTCCCCTTTCGCCCGCTTTGCTCCGTCACGGCGCGCTCGCGACGTGGCTTCGCAGCCAGTGGAAATCTCGCTGCCGTATCGGTGCTACAGACTACAGACGCCGGCTTTTTAGCCCAATGGGCCATTTGACGCTTTCGCATCAAAAAAATAAAAAAACGGCTGAACAAGTTTAATTCAATTGGCCTTACCGCCGTCGGGTGGAGACCCACGCTACAGCACTTACTTCTTCAAATGTGAAGGTGACATATGTAAAAATGATGCACAAATTATTGGACACACTTGCGATATTTGTGTACGATTTATTCCCGCTTAGCCTATAGTCGAGTGGTGAAACTCTGATCCAGCTGAACTCGTAGCAAAAATGTTGGAACTGCGCGGTGCTTCGCTCAGACTACGCAGGCCAACTTTCGTATGTTCAGCGCTAACACAACACTTTCCTTACTTTCAGAAGGCTGGTCTTTCTACATTTAAGACCAAAAGATATAGGAGGAAATTACGAACATGCAATATTGAGAAAACGACGGTAATTGTGGTTACTCGATTTCCTTAATGATCGGTCTTTGACTGCATTTGATAAAGTGCAGTTTGATTTGATTTTGCTAAGATGATACACTTCAGTGTCAGTTGTATAACTTCTCAACCTATCGCAATGACAAGTGTGAAGAAAAACGAAGGGAAAGAGGTCGAGTTGCATACTCGCTATGTGAAGTACGAAAGGCAACGTGTGCGCGGCGTCGTAACAAGATAGTCGCATACACCAGATGAACAGGCATGTGTATAAATGTGCAATACTTTAACGATAAAGCATTAGCGTTGTCATCATCAAATAATAGGGAGAATACTAAAGAGGTTTTTTAAATTTCCTTATGCATATTGCTGGGGCACTTTATAATTTCTCTAATTATCACATAACTAAAACGGCCATCGAGGCCACGCGATCACCGAAGGCGCTATGGAGTAGTAAGTTTTATTCGTTCGTAAAACGAAAAAAAAAAATAGCAAAGGAAACAAGGAATTATTAGGCAGCTTTGCTACTTTCGCGGTCATGCCATGCGGAGAGATGGGTGAATCATTTTTCACTTCTTGTTATGCTGTTGTATGGATACTTTGCTAAACTACTGTACTCCTGCTCCACCATATCAGTGATGAACAAGTTGTAGTCTTATGTAACTTTCCTTAGTGGTTGCGTCATTTAACTTGTGCAACAATAACGTCTTTCTGCGTGTATTTTTCCCCCTTTACAAGTAGGTTGGCGCAATTGCTCTTGTTCGCCGCAAGAGCTGAAATCCCCGTGCAAGTTCTGCTTAACGTAATCTGCTACTTCGTTTTGTTTATTCCTTCCTTGGCGGCATGCCCACTCGTTGCCGAGTTTATTCTAGTCCTCAAAGGTGGTTTTTCCTTTTCACTCGTGTCGCCAACGTACGCTATAGCAAACAACTTCTCAATTCATGGCGTTGCTTTTATTCAGTTTTGCGCACTATCGTGCTGCGTCAATACAGCACGAGCGGTTATAGCCTTGCTGTATTCTATCACGGATACGTATGGTGTGGCCTACACCGAGCCGTCTGTCGATGTCCCTTGGGTAAAACGCCATACAACTAAGGTGACTCGGTGTGCGAAGGCAAAGCATGTGGTGTACTTCTTGAAGCGGACCTCTCCTTCTTTTACATCATCACAATAATCATCGGCTTGTTTTACGTACGAAAGCATCCCACAGTTTTGCGTCAGCCGACACCGCCTGCAAATTTGCTAACCTCATTCGACCTCATGATTATCTGCTCTGATCGACTGCATATGGCACCAATTCGCACCCACTTCTGTTAAGACCTCCGGTTATCTTGCTCTGTACCTGACCTGCCCCACTCGAATTCTTCCTCTTCATCTCAAACATAATATCGGCAAACCACGCTGGATGGCTGCCCACGCTGCTGTCTTCCTGTCTATTAGCGTTGCGCCTGGACTTTCCCGCTCCCTCACTTGTGCCACGGTGATTAGCTTGCGCTGAAGTTTCTTTACTGTGTCCCATGTTTCAAATTAATTTTTTGGCTTTTACGTGCCAAAGCCACAATATTATTAGGAGGCATGCCGTAATGAGTGACTCCGGGTTGATTTTGGCAATCTGTAGTTCTAATGGCAACAACAGGAAGGCTGCTTGATATATCTGCCATGGAAACAGTACGCCAAACGCATCGACGACCATCAGAAATGATAAAACCCGAGACAAAACGCCAGCTTCAAAAAACAGCGGAGGAGGACTCTATCTTTCAGCTCTAGCCTATGCACGGATGTTCTAGCATTTATGGCCTCAAACCCTCACGTTAGCGTCGGGGGTCGTGGCCACCCAGGTACCAATTTCGAAATCATCAGTTTGGAGCGTGGCTCGGCCTTTCACCCGTACCACCTTAGCCTACACTAATGCTTGAAAGACAGGCACCTGCAAAATAGTGTGGATTTCTCAAATTGGGTCCTTACAAAAGCCGATGAGTCACCAGACTTTTTGAGCAACATCATGTGGACAGATGGAGTAAATTTTTGCAGAAACGCCGAGGTGAATTTGCATAATACACACTATAGGAGTGACTTAAATTCACACTGGGTACAGCGCGCTCGGCCCCTGTACCAGTGGCCGCTCAATGTGGGGTGCGTAATTTACGTCGGGGCTACAGTTGGTCCCATCTTCTTCGATCACACACTGACTGGACAGCGTTATGTGGACGAAATCCTTGAAGGAGTGGTGGATGAGATTCCCAGAGAAATCCCGCTGTCAGGTGCTCCACTTCTGTGGTACCAACAAGATGGGGCGCCAGCACACAGGAGCAGCGGGGCACGAAACTGGTTGGATGCAACTTTGCAGGCGCAATGTATTGGAAAGCACGGGCCTCTAAGTTGGCCGGCTACAATGTAAAAAAAAAGCTGTTAAATTAAAGAAAACTTACAGAAATTTTCTTTGAATGCACTATGACAGAAACCTGTTAAAAAAAAAAAACAGGCATTTTCAGTTCTTCTTGATCTCTAGCCTATAAACCGAGTCAAAACTAAACTGTAACCGTTTTAAATTATTGTAACTGCGTAAAAAATGTAAAATTAAATTTAAGAGTTTCTTTATCTTCATACACGCCGTTTTCTTGCATATACCACGCACAACGCGCTGTTTGCGGTACTGCTTTGACGCCCCGTGCCATAATCAAGATGGCTGCTTTTCGAGTCAACGCATGTCGGTACTGCTCCATTTCTGTTTTCAAAAATCCAAGGAGGTGAGTGGTTTTCAAGTACATTACAAGCAGTGCACGGCGTATTCTGTTACGCTATATTTTCCGCGTGTTCATGACGCAGAAGAGGACTACAATGTAGCCCACAAAGAAAATTTAGGCGGACAGTGACAAAACTTAGCAGCTACGCATTTCAGCGTACCCATGCGCTTTGTGAGGTAACGTCGGATTTGGGTATTAAATTTAGCTTTAGTTTTTTGTTATAGCACACGTAAGGGCTAGCCAGTGGGCTTGACAAATGTAATATTGTCTATTTTTGCCGTTTCGAAATGTACTTGTTTTAGCTGTGGCTGTGAGAAAAAAAGCATGCGTGAGCTCTCAACAAAGCTCACTAAGCGACGGTAGCTCTTAGCTACGCTCGAGTGTTTAGTTTATTGGAGTGAACGCAAAGTGCGAATGTTTTTTCTGTTGTGTAACATTTTATTTGCTTTGATGCTGGTATATGAACCCGCCGCACATGAGGGCACATGGTATCCAGTATTGATTTTGTTGCTTCGTTAGCCGCGGTTCGAGTGTTGTATATAGTGCGTTACCGTCGGGAAATGATTTTGCCTGGCCGCTGACTAAGACGCTTCATTTTGAAAACAGTTAGCTGGAACACTAGACTACGTGGCTTTGTGTACTCTCTGCGCATTTCAAAAGCACAGCGCGGAAGGGGCGAGTACCTGAGCCGCGAAGATATGCTGTCGTCACGCTCGTGGCCACGAAGAATTGCTCGCACGTTGTTTGCTAGCCTCACTTCCTGACTCTGATGAAGAATAAGAAAACGTATGAATGGTAGAGTGTAAAAATGAGAAACAAATGGTGAAAATTTGCATAAATTGAACTGCAGCAACGCATTTATTAAAAAAAGGAATAAAGCAATATGTGTCATTGTTTGACGTAACTAATACTGTACAGTTAACGTAATGTGTCCAACACTTTGAATTATTAGGACTATTTTCTACCTCGTACCATTCTGCTAGACATTTTTACTAAAATAGCTGACGTGTAATTTGTTTGCGACTGCGCATTTCGCGTCCGGGAGCAAGGGGACCTGACGGAGGCAGCGCGAGAGGGACATCGACTCCGCCAACAAGTGCGTACTTTGCGCGCGCGACCCCGCGCCGTATCTTGAAAGTGATCTGCAGACGGCTCGTGCCTTTATGCGCGCTGTGTTCTCCCCGCTCTTGCGTTGAACCCATAGATCGCACAAAGCTCACTTCGCTCGGTGCTGCTGCTGCGGTTGCTCACACCAGGGTTTTGACAGCAAGTGTCCGCTCTCATCGAGTGTCATGTGTTCGTGCTTGCTTATGCGCGTGGACACCGTAATGTTAATTCGTTCAGTAAGCGAATGTTTCCAAATTTATACAGCCGATAAAACTAGTATCCTTAATTCGTATAGCTGTCTACTAATTTGCTATCGCAATCGATGCTTCGCCTTTGCGACGGAAGTGCCACTTTTTTTTTTAGTTCAAAAAATAAAAAAGCGTATGGAGCATATAGCACAATCCAGCCTATTGATATGGATTACATGAAGAGGACTTGTGCGACAGATTGCAATGTTCAGGTTGCTAGTTATAAGGATTCACTGAATAACTTCCCAAGTATTTTATCTGAAGCATTTGTACAGATTCCGAAATTGAGGCCAAGAAGTAATCAAGTCGTCGCATCACTTCTCCACTGATCGGCTTCAATTCCGCCATTTAAACATATGCCCTCAAGGGAATAGTAAGATTAGTTTAGAAGAGTTATAAAACAGGAAGTCATGAGAGAATGTACACATTCGTTTTTGATATCGCGTTTACCTGGCTGCATGTATTAAAAAATGTTCGAACCATAGTTGCGCGAACGGTATGTTAATATTGTCATGAATAGGTGACACGCATGAAAACTACCTACAAAACGACCAAGACAGTGGTAGGGTGGTAATTACACTTCTAGCGGAACCGGGGGAGACCAACCTGAGATCTTTTTCTTTCTTTGTCTTCATTGACTGTTGTTCCTTTAAAATGAAGCAACAGCCATTCTGAATCTGCCGCCTTTTGTATGCTTCAGTGTACTTAAAAAAGAAAACCACAGACTCCTCAATTAACCTGAGGTTCAGACATCCACTAGCTTAGTGCATATTGGCAATAATAAAATGAAGCTTGTCAGTGCAATGTTCTGTGTAGGCTTCTATATTTTTGAAACAAGCAGCGACCACCAACATGGAGTTGTGTGCGTTGTGTGTTTGTGTGTTGTGTGTATGTGTGTTGTGTGCGTGAGCATGTGCATGCGTGTGTTGTGCACGTGTTTTGTGCGGGGAGGGGGGGCATGTACAATATGTCCTATGGTAAGTGCTGTTTGTATCAAAGTGTATATGGTGCTACTGACTGGCCACGTACTAATATTCTGCAGTTACCTGAAACGAAATAGTCGTCTGACTGGAATAAACATAATTTCTAAGTGGCCTCCCACACGGTACTGACATACGCACACACTGCAGGGCTTTGTTGACCACTCTTCAAGAAAAAAAATGTATTGTGCTTTACTGAGTTCTGTACAATCATGCTACTGTCATATGTATATTAAAGTACCACTGTTGCTTTCACATCAGTCGCAGCATAACACCCTGAGAGAGGAACCAAGGTCCAGCACCCAAGCAAGCAGCATGGCCTTGCACCAAAAGTTTTCTCCGTAATCAGGTGTCTTCATGATTGAGTTTTAAAGCAAAAGGCTTCATCAACGTAATGCCGTGGCCACTTTGAGTTATTTCTTTTTCAGCACTAATATGGTTTGATATATAAGCTGGTTCCCCTGCATTGTAGTAAGAAGTTCACTGTTTCTGTTTTGTTTTCAGGTGGCCTATATATATAGCTGTCAGTTTTTCTTGCTTTAAAATAATACATTTTTCTATTTTTGTACGACACAAGCTGTAGCCTGGTTCTGCTTTGTAGCATCATTTATCACCGTGTTACTGCTGCCACGTGCTCTTTGTCACGCATGACTCCATGAAACATCTGGTTCCTTGGTTTATCGAGAAAAAAAAACAACACTCGTCGCGGTGGCTAAGCGGCTATAGTGTTGTGCTGCTAAGCATGAGGTCGCGGGATCGAATCCCGGACGTGGCGGCCGCATATTGATGGGGGTGAAATGCAGAAACTCGCGTGTCCCAGCATTAGGGGCACGTTAAAAATCTCCTGGTGCTCAAAACTAACCCGAAGTCCCCCACTAGGGCATGCCTCATAATAAAATACTGGTTTCGCACGTAACACCCCAGCATTCATTCACAGAAAAAAAAAAAAAAAAACAAGCGTTAGAGTGAAACAATTATCAGGTGAAAACTATTTTGCAATATAAACCAATATCTGACTTTACACAGCAGTTACTTTTTACATCAAACAAGCATTCAATTGTATCTGCATTTTGAAGGAAGGAAGGAAAAACTTTATTGCTCTATTTACAGCTTTCAGCGGCTAACAGAGGTCTTCATGTTTTACCGAAGTCTCTGTCGTCTTGAGTGGTCGTCGCCCCTATTCCAGAGCACCGCTGAGCCTGGCCACTTTGAGAGCGTGCTGCACCAATCCTTTTTGGACTGTGAGCACGCAGCTGGTGAGCAGGCCCTCACACGGTTCCACACTGGGTTGTTTTTCTTTGTAGAAAGAGAATTAATCTTGAAAACCCTCAGATCTCTTCAATGTGCACTTAACGATATCTGGGCACTGTGACATAATGCACACCTACCATGATGCCTCATACACACTGCGCACCCATCTTGATGCTATTTTGTGTCGCAAATTTGCGCTTGAATACATGCCGTGACTTGTTCAAAACAAACTTACTGACAGGGTCGGGGGAGTTCCGTAACTTGGACATGAGTGCTTGTTATACACAAAGATGTGCGCATTTATTTACTTCGCTTACCTTGCTTTGAAAGGGCATGTACTTTTTCCTGTTCTTCCTTCTCTACGTACGCGTGTGATCCATGGCAAGCGAAAGCTCGTCTATAGCCTGGGAAATTTACTTTTAAGCTGTTATAACATATGGAGGGGGAAAAAAACGATGCTGCTTGTTTTCTGAAGCTAGTGCGCAAAAGCAGTTCTATTATTATTCGTGTTTTCATATTTATCTGTCCAGTTATCTTTCGGTGTAAAATAAAACAAAAATTCATTTTCTTTTACAATGTCCTAAATTACAAATTATTTCTTACAGCTACTGAGAGAAAGTGTTGACCATGTATAACAGCAGCTCAAGAAAACTGAGTAAAGTAAAAATGGAGACACACACGAGCGCTACGTGTGAACTTTGTCTTCTTTCGCTGCATTTGAACATTCGCAGCTTTGAGCAGAGCCTAACTTTCGTTTTGAGACCAGCTGCATATTTACGTGATATTTATTTTACGATTATTATGTGACGCGCGATAATAATACTCCAACATGAGAGAAGTTCACATGCAGATGGGGGCTAGAAGTAATAAACAGTGGTCGAACAAGGAATATCGGCTGCAGTCAACGTTTCTACAAAGAAAATTCTCTTCGTGAGGGTGGCAACTGCCCTCACGAAGAGAAATGCTCTTTCGAAGCGTTGGCTTCGGCGGCATTCCTGGTTCGCCCGTTATTCATCACGATAGAAAATTGTCTTTACATGTAACACTTCTGTACAGTGGAACAAAAAAGACCAACAGAAAACAGAACTTTTTTTGTGCCTCAACATGGATAATTGTTTTACGCATACATTTTCTGTAAAATAAAGCGGGAAATATTATTAAAATAACAGAAATTTTTTTGACATTACACAGGACTTTTCCTGTAATACAAAACGGATAGCTGTTTTTAAACACAAATTTCTCTTAATGTAAAACAGAAAGAATTTGTTAAATAACGGAAAAAGAAAAACGGAGAACAGAGCTTTACAGAAATTTTCTGGCAAAGCAGCTGCCAGAAAATTTGTTTTTTGAAGGAAAATGGAGAGATGGGGGGGGGGGGGGGGGTTGTTCCCTTTCCTGACCATTTTCGCGATAAATATTTTTCCACTTTTCTTGCGGGTAGTTAAAACATGTGAAGCGACAATTATCACTGAGGCAGAGTCGAAGCTTGATAAGTTGCGGATACGTGCGCTGTGGCTGAACGTTAATGTGGAAGATACACATAAATGAAATAACTGAGTTGTCGACCGTATGCTGCAAGCACCACGACCTTGATGTGAAGTTTGTTGAGTCCTTCAGTACAATCCATACGATATGCACTTACACCCCTAATTACACACAAATGTTGTTACTTCGCCCAAACGCGCTGAATATAGTGATCGAACGTGCGCCGCCAATAGAGCATACAAGGCAGCGTAATTCCAGCGGCGTAAATGCAGACATTGCTGATACGACGGGTTCAGGTCTGCGCTTAGCGTCATTTGGGGGGGGGGGGGGTGAGGGGTGAGGGCACGCTTCCCATTGTTCATTTCGCGATAAAAGGCCACCGTGACCAGCTATTTCATGCCGCCATGTTGACCTGACTAGTGCGCAGCAGGTGCGGAGCACCGTAAGACCATCTCCGGCTGGAAGAAAATTCTTGCGCTAAATTCACAAGCGCTGTGAACGGTTGCTTAAAGGGCCCCTAAACCACCCAGAAGTCTAAATTTGGTTGTGGATGTTTCAGTTGTGCACGAGTCTGCAACAAACACGTAGCCGCGAGAATTTCTCGATACGGTGCCGTAAAAGCCGGGTTACACGCGTTTGGTGACCGAAACGCGGCCCCCACTAGGCATTGCGTATACGGCATCATCATGAGGCAGCCGGTGTCGCGTCGTTTCGTTTTTCCAGTCGGCGCTTTTGCAGCCAAGCACCGCACACGGATGCCTTCTAGCCATCGCAAAACACTGTCGGGCTCTGTTGGCGCTGCTAATCAGACCTCTAAGCACGACTGTGTTATAACGCGAGCGATTTGGCACTTGCGCTGCGGGCCGTAGTTACCGAGTCGAAAGCGCGCTCAAGCGAGCAACACGACGAGGAAGTGCAGGGAGCGCGCGCACCTGCTATAGCAGACTAACCGGAAGTCGTAGGCTCTTGTTCGACCAGTCGACAGCGTCTGCGCCTGGTGATATCACCAGGTGCACCTTGGTGACATCAAAACGGCCCGGGGAGGAATTCGCGTTTTTTTTTTATTTTTTATAGCGCGCCAGCGGCGCGTAGCGCGGCCGCGTTCGGCATCGTTGATCGTGACGTCATTCTGAACTCGATGCGAGTTTTTACTTGAAATGTTTAAAAACTATCAGAGGTAGTTTAGGCGCCCTTTAAGTGAGAGGAGTGAACTATGAAAAGAACATCACACGAAGCGACTGAAAGGCGTGAGTGACGTCATTTCGCACAGGGCTGATGTTAGTCTGGGTTTAGAATAAGCATCTTCAGCTAATCATAAGCCGATGATGGCTGTAGTCAGTCCTGGGTTTTCTTGGTCGTCTGGGCTTTCCATGACCTGTTTCCTGGCACTGGCTTCGCGCATGCAAAAGAAGCAAAAATAAAAAGAACAGTAAAGTTTTACGAGCTATGCTGTGTGCTTTTTTTAGCAAAAACGAAGTGTCTTCAATGATACTCGTCAGTGTGGTCATATAAATAGAAATCTGCGTAAGTCCGTGAATGTGCGCGCGCGCGACAATTCTTCGCAGTCCACATGATTTTCATATCAATGATGGTACGTGATTTTGTTCGCAATTTCTTTTTTTTATATCATCTTATTGACGTCCCGCTTTATATCATAGACAGTATTGCCATCCGTCACACGCATATATTGGTAAAAAAATTAAATTATGAGGTCTTACATGCCAAAACCACGATCTGATTAGGAGGCACGCCGTGTTTCGGGACTCCGGAAATTTAGATCACCTGGGGTTCTATAACGTGCTCTTTAATCTAAGTACACGGGTATTTTCACATTTCGCCCCCATCGAAATGCAGCCGCCGTGACCGGGATTCGATCCTGAGACCTGGTGCTTAGCCGCCCAACACCACAGCCACCAAGCAACCGCGGCGGGTATAAGATGGTTCCCACAGTAGACCAAAGAATGCGCAACACCGTGGGCACCACCCTACGTTGATTGGACTTAGTGCTGAATTAAAACTATGAGCTATATAATAGAAGGCTGAGGCTAACAGCACGGAAGACGACATTGCATTGTGCAACAGCAATATGTTTTGGTAATTAGAAACGTTTAAGCGTTTTTTTCATTGTTTCATCTCGCATGGAGAATTATACTCTCAGAGCGTTGGAAAAAATAATAATCCGCAGCCCTATAAGCAAGAGAAAGCTCAAACTTGAGCAAGAGAACGCACATCAATGACAAGCTTGACGGTTGTCAGGGACGGATAATATATGCACTTCTATTTGCTAACACCCAACAGAGTGTCATGACGAGTATGAAAATTCAAGCTATTACGCGCATGCAGAAACAATGCCTATCAGACATTAGGCAGAAGTTCGCCGCACAGCATTAATCTACTGCCTTCCACAGCAACGCACGCCCAATACAACTATGCACAAAAACAGCTCGACGCACTTTGAGATGGCAAACCAGAGCTCGCCACAAGGATATAATCACGCGCCATCCTAGGCTATTAGTGGTGGCCTCTGGCCAATCAGCCGCCACAGCACGTTCCTACGCTTACCTGCGCCAGCTCGAGCAGCTTAGATGAAGATAACTATGCACATTCGTAAGATTGCTATACCCCTGCCGTAGAAATTTCTTCTGAAGTCGTCATCTGCGACAGCTGTTTAGGTTTTGTGAATCGACTTACGCTTGATATTGGCGGAAGTTCTGAAGTTCGCACTTGTGCTACCCTTACATATATACGCACTTTTTCGACTACAGCGCTAGTCTTTGCAGCAGCGGGCATCGTAAGCTTGCTGATCTTACACACTTTTAGCTGTGTGAATACGCTTTTTTCCGTAACGTTTTTCTTACGCCAAAACGTGTTCGTAAGTACGCTTTCTGAATTCCGCCCTAGTGTTCTTTTTATTTACTTTTTTTTGTGCAGGCGTCCAAATGCCAATTCCGGACATTACATTTACTTTCTTGAACGCATCAGTTTTGCCTTTTCTCTGCACGTCGGTCGCTTCCCGGTCTGTGTATCTCGCTTTTATTTATTTAGTTTTTTTTTTTTTTTTTTTTGCCACGTACCTGCGTTTGCAGCACGTATGCACACTCATGAAAAATAAAACCATCACTTTAATTTGGCTTTGCTCTGAAGCGATTCGCTGGCGCGAAATGTAGTTGCGCACGCACTCTTTCGATGCGGTGCGAGCAGAGCCAAGAATCTGAAACATTCTATGCCTGTTGCACTGCTTTTCGTTCCGGCCGTAGTCAGAGCGGTGCTTCGGCCGCTTTATCAAGGGGGCTTTTGTTAACAATGTGATCACTTGGCGTTGAGAGACGGATAAGTGTGACGTAGAAATGAGACGAAGGAATCACTGCGAAGCCGCGAAGCCTGCTGTTGGTGCTCCTTCCGTACCATTATCAAGGTGATGCGCTGTCTCTTTGGGTTTGCGACAGGCAAAGAAGTTACTTTAAATCAGCTCATTTGAGGGGGCTGCTTCATGATGTGGGTGGGATCGCAGTCACATGGTATTTTCCATATTTTGGAAGGTTTCTTCACCAGTCGAAAAAAAAACTAGTGCGCAATTAGTACGTAGCTGAAGATACTGCAGTTAGATCTCATTTGTGGTTGCCTACAAATGCCTTATTGACACTTTGATAATTAGGATAGTACTTCACGAGTTGGATAATTAAATCTCAGTAACGAAAAAATTACTGGCAGCTACTCCACTGTACTGGAAATAATATGCGCTAGGATTTCTTCGAATAACCCAATTGCCATATATTTAAAATCTTGATGCATGATAATTGGAGCACCTGTATAATATATATCGGTAAGCTGTTCTTCATGACTCGAGCTATGCAGTTCAAACCATTTTATTAATATTCTTTTTCATTTGTAGATTCCTTCTCATGAAGCAGGTCCACTCTTCAAGACAGCTTCAAGAGGTTACAAATCGCGAACTATTATTCCTTTGCCGAAGTTATTGAACATGCACTTTTTCTTGCGTGGTAATTTTCTAAGCTATCAGTGTACCTTGCCAGTTCAGGCCCTGACTCACTTATCACCCTTCATCTCCAGCGTTCTTGAACACGACAATGTCATCTGCAAAACATCATCCACCAAGGTTCGTAAGCTATTCCCCCGTTAACCTTGATATCTAATCATACCAAGCGTGGAATATTGAATGCTTCCTGCGAGCACGTAGTGAATAACAGCGAAAATATGCTGTTCTTGCTCGACACCCTTGTTATTCGGTATTTTCGCCCTGACCATCACCTGGATTTAATTTTCGCGTAGTCTTGGCTCTTCCAGAACATTTTCGCGAAAGAACAAGAAAATGTGCCCGCTAATTAATCAGGCAGCATAAGCATCTAGCAGTAATTTCAATTAGTTCTGACAACTAAAAATTGCGCGATTATTCTAATCGAGTGCTGGGATGCCTCTATCATGGAGAGGGGACATATTGACGTTTTAAGTGCTTTTTAATTTGCCAGCCACTAAATTTAGTCAAGCGTCATGGTCACTTTGCGTGCTGCGTGATCGTACAGATGGTTTGGCCGGCAGACTCTCAAGAAAGCTAGCAAGAAAGAACAAAACGGAGGGCCACGAACGATGTTGTTACCTATAAGATACTTTCAATGAAAGAAAGAAGATTGGCTTTGAAATTGACTGTGACTGAAAGTGCGAATAAGGTTAGTGCAAATGGCTGCTTCAATTCGATAGTGAGATTAATGCAAATTGCCTTCCTTTCACAGGCAATCGTAGTGGAACGCAGGCACATTGGAGGTATGATAACTTCTGATATACTTCCGTTCGTTTTTTCGTTCGTTCACATTTTTTTTCAACATTCGTTTTTTACCCGATTCATTCTTGAATGGAATGCTCTGCCTGTAAGTGTAGCAGAGAGCCCTACTGTATTTTTGTTCGTGCACAGGCGCACAGAATCATGATTGCCACTAATTCCGGTCCCCTGTGCATAGCCCTTCCAGATATACTCGTTCGATTATGTGGACAGGCGGTGGCACGCTTGAATATTTCCCCTTTGTGACCGCGTGCACACCTGTGTGTCTTTTTCGCTTCCTTTTTCTTTTTTTTTTGCAAAGTGTTCTGTGGACACTTCCGTTGTATGTGATCCACAGCGTCTGCTTACTCTACAGTCGCCACAATGCTCCTGTAATCTTCAGGGCTCCTGCCGCCGACGTCTGGATAACATGCCGACGGAAGCAACCAGATAACACTAATATGTGCCGATTTCTGGTGCAGGAGATGCTTTGTTTAAGTTTTTATAACGATATCGCGTGATCGGCGATTGACGAGAACGTCGACGCCTTATCGCGGCGTGGTGTGGTCCGATCAGCTCGACTTAGCGGGTTTCCGGAACGACTGCGGCTGTTACTCGTCTACTCTAGTCGTCGATCCGTCATACAGGCTTAGCCACTGCGGAGTTTCTGCGGATAGCATTTGCGCTGTAACGGGACCAGACGCCATATTTAAAAAAAAAGAGAGAGAAAAAGGAAAAGAAAAACGAACGCAACGTGAGGAAACTACGCTCATTTCGGAATCACGGAAAACCCTATCCCTCTTCGCCTGCTCTCTGCATTCGTTTTCTTTGTCCATTTAGTGTCTCTCTTTTTTTTGGCCGCGGATAGTGCAGACGTGGGAAAGGGTATGAAACGCCACTACTCTGAAGAAATGTGTCAGGGTTATTGGCTGGCAGTAACAATTCCAATTGATTATTACGACGTCATTCAATCGAGTCATCGAGCAAATATACAAGTAAACAAAAGTGGTAAGGTGGTAAGTTAACGATCGATGGGACAATAAAGCCTGTTTCTCCTGCGATGAGAACTGTCAGAAAAGTGTTGTTTTGTTACATTATTTCACTCGTGAAGGGATATATAACACGGTATAAAAAGGATTCAGCGAAGAAGCATGGCTTCTTCACGCGCACAACTGCAGCTTTTAACACTTTTCTTGAAAAAGAGAGCCACAGTTAGCAGAGCGAAAAATCATTTTTTTTCTTTTTAATGACAACAAATGCTCGTTTCTTGCATCTTTAGCTAGTACTTCCAACTAACATGATGAACGTCATGACTACTTAAAGGTACGCACCACGTATTAATCACTGAGGAGTGTTGTAAGCACTGTGTGTATTGTTCGCTCAATTTGTTTTTTCCCCTTATTATTGTATTTTCCCTCTCTGTGTCTCGTTCTGAAATGATTGAATGCGAATACTTATGGTTTAGCGCTGAACCTGGGCTCGTAATGACAAAGCTTTACTTGCGTAATAGCAATTCCTTATTGGCCGGCGTTAAGTCACTCGTTACTCCTCATAGCAAACGCTGTGTTAAAGATACACTTTAGCAGGGAAGAAGTTTGGGCATGTTGGTGGGATACGTACAAACTGGGATACATAGCGCAAGAATGACACAAGGTCCCGTGCTCCTGCTTCGTCCTTGTGTCATTCTTGCGCTACGTATCCCAGTTTTAAGGACACAATTGCCGGCGGTGCCCAACCGCAATTACATTAAGAGGAGTTTCGCAACAGCGCCGCCTGACTGGCACATATTAAAGGAGGGGAAGCGAAACTCATAAGATGGCGTGACACCTTACACGTAGCTTCTCTTATAATCGCTTGTTAAACATGGCGTGGCAGCGTCTTGCCCTTGCTTAATAACTGAGGGCGGGCGATCGAACCGTTTCTTAAACTTGAAATGTTGTCTTCATATGATTGACGCTTCTAGGAAAACTTTATATGCGACATAACTAAAGAGAAATAAACAATGACTCGCAAAGAACCTCGGAAAAGATTACATGGATCACGGCAGCGTTTGACGTGAGAGGAGCAGAAAAAAGCTTGACAATGCAAGAGCTACTTGTTGTGCACATCGTACGCGAAAAACTCAACATTAGCGGTCAATTAACCGCTGCGCCTGCTTATTGGGTTAAAAACATCATGTAACTACGGGGAAAAAGAACTCACGCAGCTCGAAAGCGTCAGAAAACATTAGGCTGGGTTAATGTTCTAGAGTCCTTGCACCTAGTTCTCCATAGAACAGTCGAATCCAAGTCTTCCACACGCGTACGGAAAATGTAGGTGCGGTCCCCACCTGTGCCAAGTTATCTTTTCGTCCATTCTCGTTTTTTTCTTTTTATTAAAGCGAAGCTTTCTTTGCTCTTCCTTCGACTTCCTTCGGCGGCGGCTGCGGCGGCGGCAGCTGCTGCTGCTGGTGGTGGTGTCTTGTACGCCACGTCCGGGATAGTTCAGAACGTGTATATACATGAAAAGAACGTGGTATAGAAGAAGGAAGACGTCAGAAACTCGTTTATCCTTTGCACAGCGTCGAATGTTCGCAATACCCTCTGGAGTTCCATGGCGTCGCTGCATTAGCCTTTTGACAGCTGTAATTATCCGTGACCTGCCGAAAAACCATTGCTGAAATTGCAGCGATTACCTTTCCACTAACGTGCAAGTCCAAAGAGAAGGTAGATGGAATGGTATGGAGGAGGGGGCAGAGGAGGCAGAGAAGGGGTAAAACCGACGCAGTCACGAAAGGAGTGAATAACAGCCTTGCCACTCTTCGCTCGCAGTTCCCATACAAGAGGGGGGGAGAGAGTTAGGAAAGGGTGACGTCAGAAGGCAAGGAAACGCTACCACTATAGTCGAGCACAACTATAGAAAAAAGGGGAGGCCCTGCCCAGATGACCGAAGCGCAACAGCCGATTGCCTCCGCGACTAAAGTAGTCCTGCTCAAAAAACCGTGCTTCTAAAACGCGTAATTCTCAGTATAAATAAAGACTTTTGTATTCTGATGACTGGTTCGGTAGAGCTCTCGTGATTGGAATGCTACAGCACATGCCGGATCGCGAGAGAAAAATAACCCCGTGCCTTCTACGACGCTGCGCGTCGTCTGCTATTTAGCTTCGGTGCAAGGGCCAAAAGTAGAGAGAGCAGCTCGGCATGGCTTTTGCGCTGGTTTACATGTACACAGCACATTTACTACTAGTTTTCCGAGCTTAATATGAATCAATTACTATTTAACAAGTACTTAAAAAATGCATTTATTGAAACCTATTACAAACCTGGGGGCGAGAAGACGATCGAGGCAAGGAAGGTACAAAAATGCTTGATTCATCGTATTAAATAACTGCTCTTGGTTTTCAATAGCCTAACATTTATATTTCTTTGATTTTGTGTTTTCACAAGCGTATTTTCAAGAATGAAATTTTTTGTACAGCGACACAGTACACAACTGACCTGTCGCTAACAGTAGGCACCAGACTTTGGCAAACTTTC
The DNA here is from genome assembly GCF_023375885.2 of Dermacentor andersoni. NCBI lineage: Eukaryota > Metazoa > Arthropoda > Arachnida > Ixodida > Ixodidae > Dermacentor > Dermacentor andersoni. Next base: position 196,265,191 of record NC_092814.1, read on the forward strand.
CTCGTCGTAACTTCACTTTGGAGCAAAACAAAACACCATGGAACAAACACGCAGGATGTTTGTAGCGGTGTGCGGTCGCGGAATCCTGTTTTCAGACGAAGCATAGCACAGCGTCAGCGATGCTCGCTGCAATTCTTCGTCACCGGATCACGGCTCAGAATAAACGCACGCGGCACGAATGGTGCGTCCTAAGCTCGCAGTAATATTTTCGGCATGGTAGGACCACCACAAACAGTTTGGGAATTCACTATGACGAGGGGAAGACGCACGCGACTGACGGGTCTCGGCCCAGTTCGAAGTGCGGGCGGCCATCTTCTCCATCGGCGTAGTCACCGGCCGTCCGGCTTATGTTGTCAGTCTACAGTGCGCGCCCATTGGTGGAGACTCGGGTGCATCCGCTTTTGAGGAGTAAATGCCCCTTTTTTCTAAAGTTGCACCCGACTATAGACACGACAGCATTTGCGGGGAAACGGGATAAATGTAAGTTCAAGGTCTCTGCTATTGCTTAACAACAAACACCATGCAAATAGGTCAAGCGTGCAGAAGCAGAGCCGCATTAATGGAGTGTTTTAGTTGATCGCCTTTACGGGACGCTCCGCCCCGAGTTGCCCCGCTAAACCACAGCGGAACGACGGGCGATTTTAACTTTTTAGTTAAGCGTTTTTAGAGTAGCGGAGTGAACCTTTCGTAGTTTCAGCGCCCTCTGGCTGAATTCAAAGTGATGAACCAAATAAAAACACCCATTGATCACGTTTATAAAGCAAAGCGAATATATATCACTTTGTCCATGACGCATCTAGACGTGCGCTTGTAATGCGTCACCGGTCCATTTTATCTATAGTGGAAAATTAAGCACCGTCTTGGGAAACGCCACATGATAGCTAGCGAGCTTGCATTCCGCATCCAATCCAATCCTTTCTGACGCCAACGCGCTGCACAGCTCAAGTCAAAGTCAAGTCAAAGAGTTTATTCAGACAACGTGTGGTACAGTTGCCTAGGGCGCAGACCAAAAGGCAAGTGGTTGCCTGACAAGGAGTCTGTGCCCTTGCTCCCATTCGAGAGCGCAAGACATTCAGCGCATAAAATAAACACTAAACGAGATGGAAATACAGAGTGGTTGGTAACATTGAAACGAGAGTTATTTCATATTGAATATTTATGTACAATTGGGAAAAATGCTGTAAGAAACAACAGAAAAAACAAAACAAAAGGAGTGGTTATGCCTGCAGTGACAATAGATACATAGTGATGTTATATTTTAAAGCTTTGAATGATTTACTTTCTTGGATAATGTTTACAGCAGGATGGTGATCGTTTAAAAAACTGGAAATTCTGTAGCTAAGTTTCTGGGTGCCGTAGTTTGCACGTATTTTTTCCTTATTGTAACATATGTGCCGGGTGTTGTAGGTGTGTGTTTTCGTTAGATATTGTTGAAAAAAAAGCCGTAGGATCGGAATGCATTTGCATTTGTGAATGCATTTGCAGGTGGTAGGACGTGCGCGGCACGTCCTACCACGCTGCGGGGTTTTCAAATGGGTCAGCATTTGCAACTTCTTTTAGCAAACATAAATCTTCGTCTATGTGAAATCGCTTTTGTGGCTTGCGCTGCGCAGACGAACATAAAGGTGGGGTTGAAGTGCACGGCATAGTCAGCCATCTTTGGAAAGAACAAGGCAAGCGAGGTGCCTCGCTGCACGCACGAGAGAGGGCGCGCGCATCGACCACCGTCGCCAGCGAAAGAGAGCAGCGACGCTCCGCGCGCCACTCAGGCAGCTTGTAAAGGCCGATCCACACGACGGACCAAATTGCTCTTGACGTCCTATCACATGATAGGACGTCACCAGTTCGTGCGGACCGCCGTTGGCCCGCGCAAGAGCGCGGCCCTCGCGTTCCAACATGTCGCCGCGGCTTTTCCCGCTTCCGTTTTGGCGGCGGACCGCATCCAAACCGCAGCGATTTTGGCGTAGCCAACGAATGTTGTCCGGCAACAGAGTGTCTTCAGCCTAAATAATTATAGATGCATTCAGTCGCAATCAAATGGCATTAGGCATATACGTCGATTTTTCCAAGGCATTTGACTTAATTGATCCTACCATCCTTCTTAGTAAATTAGAAAACTATGGTGTGCGTGGTACAGCGCATGCGCTTTTAGAATCCTATCTTTCAAACAGGACACAATTCGTACATACAAAGAACGGAACATCTGCAAGGAAGCTGGTCGTTGTTGGTGTGCCACAGGGAAGCATTCTAGGGCCACTCTTATTTTTTATTTACATAAATGATATTGTACACTGCACAGACAACGCAACATTCGTCTCATATGCTGATGACACGACAGTTTTTATTACACGGAACTTCGAAACAGAGATAGAAGCGATGGCTAACAAAAGCTGTCTAACCTAGATGCCTGGGCCACGGTGAATTCTTTAAAAATAAACCCTTCAAAAACACAAGTTATTTTGTACACGCCTAAAGGAAAAACGCTGACAAAGAAGTTGAATTTATTTTTGGGCTCTCAGCAGTTACAGTTGGTGGATTCTGTTAAAACCCTTGGAATACATTTTTCAAAGCACCTTGCATGGAATGTACATGTCGAAAACCTCCATTCAAAGATGTCGTCTGCCATTGGTGTCCTTGCACGTATGCGATGTATTCTTCCTACAAAGGTGAAGATTATGATCTACAATGCGTTGGTGTCCTCTATGTTGCAGTACTGCAGCATAGTGCGGTGTACTACTGGCGTAACAAATTTGCGCAACCTGTATTTGCTGCACAAAAGAGCCATACGACATATTGCTACTGTACATTATGCTTCTTCAACAAAACTTCTTTTTACGAAGTACGAAATTCTTCCAGTGTTCTGTTCATTTAATTATAGGCTGATGCTGTGTTATAAAGCTTTTGTTATCTATGGTACCAATACCATAATTAATCTTGCAAAGTTAAGAGGAAGCTTTAGCTCGGGTGCTCCTATCTAAATACATGTAAAAGGAGAATTCGTTTTTCTCGGCAACCACTGCACCAAATTTGACGGGGTTTGCTGCATTTAAAAGAAAAGCTTAAAATCTAGTGACTGTTGGTTTCGAATTTTCGATTTAGGTCGTCAAATTTTTATAAAAATTTGGCGAAAATCGAAAATTTTCAGAAAACGAAACTATCAAGTTTACAACTCCGTAACTCAGCAAGAAAAAATGATATCGAAATTCTGTGAATTGTACCTGATAGCACATCTAAAGCGGACAAAATTGATATGTTACACATGAACCTCAAAAAATGGAGTAATGTGTAATTACAACTTTTGCAGAACCTTCGTAAACAACGTAACAAATTCACGTAAGATGTAAACTGACATATCAAATTTGTCCGCTTTGAATGGTCTAATGAATGCCGTTTACAGAATCGCGATAGCTGTTCTTGATGCAGAGCTATTTGCTTGTAAACTTCGTGCTTCTATTTTTTTCAAACGTCTGAATTTTTGAAAATTCTTTTAACAAAATTCAAGCCCTAAATCGAAATTCCGCTTCCAACGGTCACTAGAATTTAACTTTCTCTCTCAAATGCAACAAATTTCATTAAAATCGGTCCAGGGGTTATCTCAGAAAAACGTTTTTGCGTTTTTACATGTATTTGAATAGGCCGCGTCGGAGTTGGGCCCGAGCTAAAGCTTCCTCTTAAAAGCAAACACAAGTGTTCGTTCTACCAGGCACAAAGAAATGTGGACTGTACCCACCCCTAGAACTACGTATGATGAATAATCTTTGTCCTATAAGCTACCTTCCCTTCTGAACCTATTAAACCATGTAGATTTTGATCCTTCGTGTAATCAAAATTCTCTCATTAAGCGTTTCGCCTAGTCGATTTATTTTCAGGAATAGTACATCCTTTCGAATTCTTTTCCCTCTACTTGTCGATCGCTGTTTTTCATGTTCATGCCATTTCAAGTCTATGAAATTGGGTTGAATTGTTCTTGCGCTTTGTTACAGAACTTTTTTTGTTGCTCGATGTTATGTAATATTCGTTGATTTATTTGAACTCTTTGTGCATGACTGACCATCATCCTGCTGTTTTGTCAACTGTAAAGGGGTCGTGACCTCGTCGAGCTGCTCAAGCTTTTAGTCCCGTACTCCTCCTATTCCAAGGAAATAAATCTGATTGATTGATTGATTGATTGATTGATTGATTGATTGATTGATTGATTGATTGATTGATTGATTGATTGATTGATTTATAATCCAATCTAGCTTTCGGCTCATCAAGAGCCAGTCGTTTCATGTCCGCCGTTCCGCCTGCCCGTGCGGGCAGCAGATATATTTTTAAACACCATGTCCTCTTGGAGGGACGAGGAGGTTTTTTTTATTTTGCATTCCTCGTTGAGCAGTTCCCGGCTTTTTGGCACTCAAGCCGGAATGATAACAATGATAACACTCTGGCCGAGAGTGTAGCTGGTTGGTCTGCTCTCCCGTCTGCTATGGCGGTCCACCGCGTGGATGTGCTCTGCGCCGGACCGGACCGCGGCGGGCCTTGACGTCGCATCACGTGACCGATCTGCCCGCAGACTTGGCCCGTCGTGTGGATCGGACCGTGTTTGCGGCTCCGCTAGCCCGCTTGCGGCTAAGCGGAGAGTGCATGCGCAGTCGCGCTTCCGCTCCGCTCAGCTGCTGAGCGGAGCTTAAGAACGCAAAATTAAAACTCTAATTAAAACGCACCACATCATCTAGGCGACACTACGGAAGCGGTCGCACGTCAAATCAACACTTCCGTGGCCCCTCGGTAGCTTTGCGGCTATGGCATTGCACGAGGTCGCGGGTTTGATACCGACTGTGGCAACCACATTTTGACGGGGCCGAAGTAACAAACGCTGAAGCACTTAGATTTAGGAACACGTTAAAGAACATCATGGTATCAAAATTAATCCGGAGTCTACCTCTATACGGCGTGCCTCATAATCCGACTGTGGTTTTGGCACGTACAGCCCCATAATTCAATTAAAGTTTAATACTTCTGCCACGATGCGGTGTGCCATCTGAGGCAATGACAGTGCTGAACCCTCTGAGAGGTTATGAAATACGGCGCACAATAGTACGTCAAGCGAACCCGTCTCCATATGCGTTCTGCATACTTGCAGACAAACAGCAGTGGTGCACGCAAGGTAACGTTTAACATCATCTCACCACTATCGTGTTGAACGAAACGTTGAAGAAATTACATTCGCCGTCAACATCACCGCTAATTATTGTCAATCAGAGCAAACAGCACAGAAAACTTTGCTGACATCGATTCCCACAGTGAATTGAATCAATATAGCTACCCAACGTGTTGCCACCATAGAAACACGTTATGTGGGAGGCGTGTACTGCAATGGGACTCCTCTTTCGGGCGTGCCTTGGAACACTCGGTGCCATCTAGCACCACCGCTCCGATGCCTGCGCGTGGCCTCTGAAATGGACTAGTCCATGCCTTTTCTGGGGCCGTATTCTGTAACGGTTCGCTTTGGAACCGGTTGGCTCTCACGAACGCCATTGGTTGGCGCTTCGTTCTCGTCATCCCTGGTGGGTGCGACAACAAATTTTGTTGTCGTCACAGAGGTTGTCAATAATCTGGAAAGGAACCCATCGTCTACTACGAGAGGAACTGCGGAGAAGTGGTTCGCTCGAGGGTCGCGCGCGGTGGCGAGCATGATCTTGATGGTTGCTATGGAAACCGTGGCCCTCTGCTAGTCTCGCGCTGGCCGGCGCGACAAGAGGGTTGCCGATAGTGGCTTCTTTGGTTGTGTTGCTGGCGAGCGTTGGGCCTAAGACAGCGACGGGACGAGAGGCAACGGTGCGACGCGTACGACATGAGCGAAGGCAAGTTGCGAAGACAGTTTAGGCGCCCTAAAAACAGAATGCGATGGATTTGCGATGAGCTAGAATATCGCGGACCACAAGATTTAGAAGCGTTGACACTAGACAGTTTAGTACTGCGCCATGACGATACGTACGCAGTACGCAAGCGCTGTGCGGAACGTAGGAGCGCGTGCCACGTCAGGGTTTTTAGTAGAGAAATTCCTACGTATACGTAAGCGGGCGAGCATTGTTAAACGCCGGGCGCGTCGGAACGCGTTGGCCGCGTCCGCCAGTACGTCGAACAATCGGTCGAAGTATAGGCGCTGTTGATCTCGCCAACGTGATGTTACGTATGGGCTCGTTCACGCAACGTTGAACTATATTTAGGCCTTTAAGAGACTCTAATTTTAATACGGATGCAATACACGAATCATATCGAGAAAAGTAAAAACCGAGTACTCACTTTCTGAGACTGGCACGGTCATTTGCAATGAACTGTGCCAACAGGAGGTCGAGCCTTTCGCGCGAACAGCGTACACAGAACACTTTTGCAAAAACAAAGTTCATATTTTTTTGCTATGGATTCCCACCGTGCAGGATCCGGGAATGGCTTCGGCGCGTTCACTACACGCAGCAAAGCCAAATCATAGGCCATTCATAAGTACAGCCTTTCATTGGTCGCCTTCGACGCCGACATGTTGCGAAAGTCTTTTGTCTCGCGCACTCCCGAACAAACGAGAACCACGAGAGCAGCACGCAAGGCTCCCCACGTATACGCACTCAAGAATCGGATGTGTGCGTACGCAGCGGCCGCGTACGCATCACGTACCGTTCATGTTGCGTTCTGCACATGCGCACTTTGCATCATCATCATCATCATCATCATCATCATCAGCCTAGTTACGCCCACTGCAGGGCAAAGGCCTCTCCCATACTTCTCCAACTACCCCGGTCATGTACTAATTGTGGCCATGTTGTCCCTGCAAACGTCTTAATGTCATCTGCCCACCTAACTCTCTGCCGCCCCCTGCTACGCTTCCCTTCTCTTGGAATCCAGTCCGTAGCTCTTAGTGACCATCGGTTATCTTCCCTCCTCATTACATGTCCGGCCCATGCCCATTTCTTTTTCTTGATTTCAACTAAGATGTCGTTTACCCGCGTTTGTTGCCTCACCCAATCTGCTCTTTTCTTATCCCTTAACGTTACACCCATCATTCTTCTTTCCATAGCTCGTTGCGTCGTTCTCAATTTCAGCAGAACCCTTTTCGTAAGCCTCCAGGTTTCTGCCCCATATGTGAGTACTGGTAACACACAGCTGTTGTACACTTTCCTTTTGAGGGATAGTGGCAACCTACTGTTCATGATTTGAGAATGCCTGCCAAACGCACCCCAACCCATTCTTATTCTTCTGGTTATTTCAGGCTCATGATCCGGATCCGTGGTCACTACCTGCCCTAAGTAGATGTATTCCCTTACCACTTCCAGTGTTTCGCTACCTATCGTAAACTGCTGTTCTCTTCCGAGACTGTTAAACAGTACTTTAGTTTTCTGCAGATTAATTTTCAGACCCACCCTTCTGCTTTGCCTCTCCAGGTCAGTGAGCATGCATTGCAATTGGTCTCCTGAGTTACTAAGCAAGGCAATATCATCAGCGAATCGCAAGTTGCTAAGGTATTCTCCATCGACTTTTATCCCCAATTCTTCCCACTCCAGGCCTCTGAATACCTCCTGTAAACATGCTGTGAATAGCATTGGAGATATCGTATCTCCCTGTCTGACGCCTTTCTTTATAGGGATTTTGTTGCTTTCTTTGTGGAGGACTACGGTGGCTGTGGAACCGCTATAGATATCTTCCAGTATCTTTACATATGGCTCATCTACACCCTGATTCCGTAGTGCCTTCATGACTGCTGAGGTTTCGACTGAATCAAATGCTTTTTCGCAATCAATGAAGGCTATATATAAGGGTTGGTTATATTCCGCACATTTCTCTATCACCTGATTGATAGTGTGAATATGGTCTATTGTTGAGTAGCCTTTACGGAATCCTGCCTGGTCCTTTGGTTGACAGAAGTCTAAGGTATTCCTGATTCTATTTGCGATTACCTTAGTAAATACTTTGTAGGCAACGGACAGTAAGCTGATCGGTCTATAATTTTTCAAGTCTTTGGCGTCCCCTTTCTTATGGATTAGGATTATGTTAGCGTTCTTCCAAGATTCCGGTACGCTCGAGGTTATGAGGCATTGCGTATACAGGGTGGCCAGTTTCTCTAGAACAATCTGACCACCATCCTTCAACAAATCTGCTGTTACCTGATCCTCCCCAGCTGCCTTCCCCCTTTGCATAGCTCCTAAGGCTTTCTTTACTTCTTCTGGCGTTACCTGTGGGATTTCGAATTCCTCTAGGCTATTCTCTCTTCCACTATCGTCGTGGGTGCCACTGGTACTGTATAAATCTCTATAGAACTCCTCAGCCACTTGAACTATCTCGTCCATATTAGTAACGATATTGCCGGCTTTGTCTCTTAACGCACACATCTGATTCTTGCCTATTCCTAGTTTCTTCTTCACTGTTTTTAGGCTTCCTCCGTTCCTGAGAGCCTGTTCAATTCTATCCATATTATAGTTCCTGATGTCCGCTGTCTTACGCTTGTTGATTAACTTAGAAAGTTCTGCCAGTTCTATTCTAGCTGTAGGATTAGAGGCTTTCATACATTGGCGTTTCTTGATCAGATCTTTCGTCTCCTGCGATAGCTTACTGGTTTCCTGTCTAACGGCGTTACCACCGACTTCTATTGCGCACTCCTTAATGATGCCCATGAGATTGTCGTTCATTGCTTCAACACTAAGGTCCTCTTCCTGAGTTAAAGCCGAATACCTGTTCTGTAGTTTGATCCGGAATTCCTCTAGTTTCCCTCTTACCGCTAACTCATTGATTGGCTTCTTGTGTACCAGTTTCTTTCGTTCCCTCCTCAAGTCTAGGCTAATTCGAGTTCTTACCATCCTGTGGTCACTGCAGCGTACCTTGCCGAGCACGTCTACATCTTGAATGATGCCAGGGTTCGCGCAGAGTATGAAGTCGATTTCATTTCTAGTCTCACCATTCGGGCTCCTCCACGTCCACTTTCGGCTAACCCGCTTGCGGAAAAAGGTATTCATTATACGCATATTATTCTGTTCTGCAAACTCTACTAATAATTCTCCTCTGCTATTCCTAGAGCCTATGCCATATTCCCCCACTGACTTGTCTCCAGCCTGCTTCTTGCCTACCCTGGCATTGAAGTCGCCCATCAGTATAGTGTATTTTGTTTTGACTTTACCCATCGCCGATTCTACGTCTTCATAAAAGCTTTCGACTTCCTGGTCATCATGACTAGATGTAGGAGCGTAGACCTGAACAACCTTCATTTTGTACCTCTTATTAAGTTTCACAACAAGACATGCCACCCTCTCGTTAATGCTATAGAATTCCTGTATGTTACCAGCTATTTCCTTATTAATCAGGAATCCGACTCCTAGTTCTCGTCTCTCCGCTAAGCCCCGGTAGCACAGTACATGCCCGCTTTTTAGCACTGTATATGCTTCTTTTGTCCTCCTAACCTCACTGAGCCCTATTATATCCCATTTACTACCCTCTAATTCCTCCAATAACACTGCTAGACTCGCCTCACTAGATAGCGTTCTAACGTTAAACGTTGCCAGGTTCAGATTCTTTGCAGGACGTAGCAATCTTGCGTACGCAACACCATTACGTACGCAACGTACGCAGTACTGAAGCTGTCTACTGCGATGCAAGTGTTGTGCGCGCTATGTTTTTTTTTTTTTTTTTTGCTACGGTTTGTTTTTAGCAGTGCGTCTCGAATGTAGAAGCTATTAGGTTGTTGCAACCGTCGGTCAGTCGCATTGTTACCGCCATCGCTAGGGTCATTACAGTTGAGGGAAAAGGAAAAAGGATCTGAGATTTCTCTTCACGCTGCAGGAGAAAGCCGCAGTCAAGAACGTTTCCTTGACCGCGGCGAGATTCTCGAAGTTGAGAGGTGCGTGGACGGAACTCTCATCGCAATCATCGACCCTAAGAAGCTCAGCCACGGCTAAACGTAATCCTATTAGAGCCGCGGCCTACACACAGAGAACCGCTTTGATTGCTTAACGTATGCGCACGCCCTAGCGACAAAAAAAAAATAAATAAATAAAGCAGCGCAGATAAAATTAAACCACTAGCTGTCTGCGTCGGAAGCTCAGTTATTGGTGAAAATTAAATGTGCCAGTGTTGTATAAAAACGAATTTTCTTTTTACCGGACTAGCAACATCCTTCAATCACTATATCGTCCCCAAAGTACAAACAAAAATGATGACGTGACGTTGCGACAAAACGCCGCACGTTCGTTGGTCTCCCTCGCGCCGCGACATTCCACTCTTTCTCCGAGTGACATCACTATGACGTCACAGGCAGACCGAACCGGTTCCAAAGCGAACCGTCACAGAATACGGCCCCTGTATTCCTTTCCTGTCTCCGTTTTTAATGAGCTGCACAAGCTTTGTGGAGTTCAAAATGCATGGCGTGCCGGTGCGTGCGAACGCTGAGAAACGCGTCATGAGGCAACAGGGCGTCTCCCTCACGCGTCTTTTTGAACGCGTCGCGCCATCTAGTAGCACTGTAGTCAAGTCCGCGCGTGGCCTCCAAGACGAGAAGCGTGGCGCACCGGTGCCTGCGAACGCTGAGAATTGTTCCCTCGCTTGTCGCACATCCAGTCGCACATACTCAGGGGTCCAAGTTGGCGACAGGTTCGTTGAAGAGCGGTACATACCCGGTGCGTTCATGCCGCAAGTTGCTAAAGCGTTGGTGTGGGAGATATTCATTGAAAAGCGGCTCCTGCCCAGTGGATTTGTTGCGCAGCCTGCTAATGCGTTGAATTGCTGTCCTTGAGGAACGCTTGTGACGTTGGATGGATTCTGCTCAGCATCAGATAAATTTAAGGAATCTTTTTCGTGATAATACAGCGGGAAATTCCCAGCGGCACAAACCTAGTTACCCAAGTTGGTGTCAAAGACGTTCATCGAAGAGCGGCACGCACCTACTGGCACATACCCAGTGATTCAAGTTGGCATCAAAGAGGTTCATTGGAGACGAGCACATACCGAGTGGCACATACCCAGTGCTCCAAGTTGGCGTCAGAGTTCTTTCAAACAGGCGTGCGTACCGAGTCACGCATCTACAGTGACCCATGTCCGCGGGAAAGAGGTTCGTTGTAGAGTGGCACGTATGTACTCATGGGCACATGCTCAGTGACCCAAATTGGTGCGAGGGTTGGTTTTTGAACCCTGTTCTGTCAGCACAGCAGCCCGATGCGCTACCCATTCGACCACAGACTACCTGGTGACCCAGCTACAGTTAGATAGAAACAAACATAGACACATACATAGCCCCAGAAAAGTGCGTGAAATACCCTAAGAATGCTAACGTTTTAAGATTCCGAGGAGAGGGTTAGTATGGAGTTTCGAGTTACGCTAGGGAATGCCTGTAGCAAGACATATCAATGGTCGTTTTGGCGCGTAAAACCCCAGAAATTAATTTTAATAGCAAGGCATGGGAGCATGACTTGGGAAGTATACGGGGACGAAACATTATCGAGAAGCCGTGTCTTTGATGAATGGCAACAAAGGTTTAGGGAGAGCAAAATTTCAGTGCAAGATTGTCATATTCGGCTGCCCGTGAACATCACATATCGCGACGTATTTGGAGCGTGTACGCAGTTACTGCATGGAAGCCGCCGTGTTGCTGTGTGCAGGATAAAATCCGACATCCAACAAGGGTCTTTGTCACCAGATCTGACTAATTGATTTAGGGAGACGGAAAGTGAATATAAAGAACTACACCCGGCATCTCCTGTGGGCGTTACCTAAATGATGCGCAGGCATTATTACTAACCACCAGCTGTTTTGTCATCCTATGCTGCTGTGTTTGGTATAATTGCGAGAAACACCGCGAAATAATCGTGAAATGTAAAAGCCCAGTTACAACACAACACTGAAATTTTAACTGAAACCTGCACGAGACGACGAAGAGGCGAGTATAGCCACGTTCACTCATGTTATAGATAACTTCCAGAACATGTAGACGTGGGATGAAATGATGAGAGAAATTTTGTAAGTGAAGCAAATATATAGAACATTTATTATGTACACTGTCTCTTGTTTGGTTCTTCTTTTTCTTCACATTAGATGATAGTGCATTTGGATCATGCCGCTGCCTCTTGGAAGATTAGCACTGGCGGATGTGTGCTGGAGTACGTGACGTAAATGAACAGTGTCAAGTTTGACAGACCTCACACACTCTAAGAAAAGTTTACCCCCTTTATGATGTATATTTGCCACACAACAATAATCGTCATCTGTCTTGCCCGCATTTCCTTTCTTGAAAACGCCGCGCCCGCTACTTTCCGGTCGGGAATGCTATGTCATGCTGATAACGCGCATGCCGTTCGTTACTGGGGAGTACCGGGCTCGCAGCGTTAAAGAAAGGAAATGCGGACAAGACACATGACGATTATCGTTGTGTGGCAAATATACACCCCAATGGGTGCAACTGTTTTTAGATTGCACGTACACTCTACACTCTAAAAACAGTTGCACCCTTTGGGGTGTATATTTGTCCCACAACAATAATCGTCATCTGTCTTGCCCACGTTTCCTTTCTTTAACGCTGCGAGCGCGGTACTTCCCAGTCACGAACGGCATGCGCGTTATCAGTGTGACGCAGCATTCTCGACAGGAAAGTAGCGAGCGCCGAGTTTTCAAGAAAGGAAACGCAAGCAAGGCAGATGACGATTATTGTTGTGGGACAAATATACACCCCAAAGGGTGGAAACTGTTTTTAGAGTGTAAGAAAAGTTTACGCCCTTTGGGGTGTATATTTGCCACACAACAGTAATCGTCATCTGTCTTGCCCGCATTTCCTTTATTGAAAACGCCGCGCCCGCTTCTTTCCTGTTGGGTACGCTATGTCATGCTGATAACGTGCGTGCCGTTCGTGACTCGGAAGTACCGGGCTCGCAGCGTTAAAGAAAGGAAATGCGGGCACGACAGATGACGATTATTGTTGTGTGGCAAATATACACCCCAATGGGTGCAACTGTTTTTCGAGTGTAGACGTGGTCGATGACGCTGCCTCCTCTCGATGCGAACCATTGCCAAGCGTGGTCAACCACACTCCCGGCGGTGGCTGCGTATGGCGCGGCCGCGCGTGCCCTATCTTGAAAGCGATCTGCAACAGGGACACAGTGAGCCGATTGCGGTTAGCGTCGTATGCAGTTAGCTTTGTGTGCATTGTGTTACACACGCACGCACGCACGCACGCACACACGCACATACCCATGCGCGCCCACGTGCGCACACGTGCACGCACACACGCACACTTGCTTTTCGCTCTCTCTCTCTCTCGCTCAAACTTCGCTGTGAGGTACATTTGCGCAGCTGTCATTTCAATGTTACGGTGCTAAAAACATTTCGGCTAACAATACCCCGACCAATCTCCAAGGACTTCTGTAAGCGACGTGAAACCAACTAGTAGAAAGCAATCGTTTCCCACCTATCTGTCCCCCAGTTAACCGTAACAACGAATGTGTTTTCTTCGCGATAACTAATTATCATTGATCGGGTGCCTTCGCTTTTCACAGCGTTGCAGTTTTTTATGAAAAATAAAAATATGGCAGACTTGCAGAACTTTGTAATATCGCGATCCGTATATTGCAGCTAAGCAGAGTTCCACGTAAAAATACCTGAGACTATGCTGCAATGGTCACAATGCCTAATTACCCAATTTCTAACTTTGCCCACACCTTACCCTTGACATGCCCAATCTGCTCAATGTTCTTCTTCTGGGAACAACTCTGCGGGCACACCATGAGATGCGAGAGAGATGCAAATGAGAGAAAGACAGGGAGGTTAACCAGAGTTAAAGCCTCAGGTTCGCTCGTCTTGAGGCTGTATACCACCCGTGAATTCTGGTGAAATCTCCAATGCGATCGTTTGGTTGTTTGTTTGTTTGTTTGCTCGTTTTCTTTTTCTTTTTGTTATGTAGCCAGAATGAACCGTATATAGTTCAAGACAGCGACACTGGAAGTCAATGATGGCTCATGTTTTCTTTGGCTGCGTGTGTTGCCGTGGCTCTTCCTTCTTATCCGAAGTTTGCCCAATAGCCGCTGGCAACGCGTATAGTGAACGAGTGCCAGAGTCAACCCCGTAACGAGGCGCTCTTGGCAGCAGCCGTCCAACTTCAGACACTTCAAGGCGACGCAATAGACGAAATCTCGTGCCCTTTATCTGTCTTCCTCGACAACAATCCTGACGTCAAAGGGAGAAGGGCGAGTGAGAATCCGCGCCCTTTAGGCTTCCTGCAGGGGCGGGGTGTCCACGTGCGCCTGTCGCGCTTTCTATCGAAGGTTTGCAAGGAAGTGGCGAAACGTTTCCTATGCCAACAGAGCAGGACAGTGCAGCTACAAGTGTCTGCCACAAAGCAGAGGTGGTGATCAGGCAAACTGGGAATAGAGCACGGGAAGATACTTTCGGCATCTGTTCTGCACTTCTCAGCCTTTGAGGTGGGAGCTGACTCTCTGATCTTTATATGAAACGTGCCTCCTACAAGAGAAAAATTTCCAACTCCAATTGCTGAGCAACCTTTTTTTGTTATTAATTTCGTGACTGGCATGCCAAAAGCACGATTGTTCGCTTCTGTTCTCTTCTTTGTTGTATTTAGTTACTGTTCTCTTTTCTCGAGAAAGCGACGCCCAAAACCTCGTATATTCTCTTATTTAGAGTGAAATAATAACGAAGAATATTCATAGCAAAATTCTGGTATTATGTCCCTTGTAACTTTACCCCTCACAAGCAGTTATGTGAAATTAGTTTTCAGACGCAGCTATAGCTCAGGAGCTCAGGAGTATATGGGAACGGAGAAATCGTTTTGCTCAGCTCCCACTGCTCTGAAGCTGATGATGTTTGTTGCATTAATGGGGCATGTTAGAATACAGCGAATGTAGTAAGTTGTTTTTTGAATGTGAAGCATTCTTTCCGTAATTTAGGCACTTCTGTCTGTCTATCAGTCTGTCTATCTATTTAGCCTCCTACACTGTTCCAGTGACCCAAGTTGTTTACTATAGCGTGGCCAACTAGGTATGTGCTCGTGATGTGATGCCGTCGTTGTCGTTTCTCTAACTGGATATCTATCAGGATAAGTATGACATGCAATGAATGACATGGCATAACATGTATGTTATTACATTATACATACATGAATGACATGGCATGACATGCCATTTGGGGTGCTAGGCATGTGCTCGTGGTTGTGTTGTCATCGTGGTGGTTTCCTTAGCTGATATATATCAGCATGCGCATGACATGACATGAATTACATCGCATATGACATGCATGACGTGAATAGCATGAATGACATGGCATGCTCATGGTCGGGATGCCATTGTGGTCATTTCTTTAAATAAATGAATTTAAATTTAGATAGATGTTACCAGGATATGTCTGACATTGCATGCACGTATGACATGACATCACATTTGAGCTGCTGAGTACGTGCGCGTGCTCGTGATGCCGCCGTTGTCCATTTTTTAACAGGAAATATATAAGGGTATGCATGATATCGATTCATGACATAAATGTCATTAAAATGCTTGTCATAACGATGACGAGCATGACAACATGAATGATATTACATGCGTGATCGGACAATGATGACACCTGGCAAGTCTTGCGAAACTCCAAACGGTGCTGGATAGCCAGCTACCTGTAAAAATGATTTGCATAACACTAATTCCCAGAGTGCGTGGGTCCTGCATGATTTTTAATTCGGGTCACGCATTTTTTTTTAATTTACACGGTCGCCAAATTTGAAGAACTAGCTTATCAACTTTACAGCTTTGTAACTAAGCAATAAGAAATGATGTGGGCATTCTCTAGACTGCATCAATTGAAACATCTAATACTGACAAAAGTGATATACACCACTCTGCATGATAATCTGACTGAGTAGGACTTTTGCGAAAGGTCCTTAAACATTGTAGCAATTTGACGTAAGGTGTAAACTCATATATCACGTTTCTCTCCTTCAGATTCTTTAAAAGATGTAGTTGACATAATTTTTATAGGCGTTTTCGATACTGAGTTATCGACTTGTAAACTTTGTGCTTCAGCTCATTTTGGTGTGCCCAATCGCCGGGCAATTTTCATCAATTATTTCAGAGCCTAAATATAAATTACACTTTCCTTAGTTGGCAGAACTCAACAAACTTCAATGAAATGGCTGCAGCGATTATTTAATAAGAGGATTTCTGAGTTCTACATGTATTTGAATAGGAAACTACAGTTAGTCCCGAAGAAAATCATCCGCTTAATCATTTCGGTTATTACAATGCAGTAGGTTTGTACCTGTCAGTATACGTACCTGAAGTCTATAGCAACTGAGCGGCGTTCAAACATGAAATGCTGTTAGCTCCCGTTGTCGGCGACCTTTAAGTGACCTTGAGCGAAAAGCCAGAGCCGTTATCCGGGCACTCAGAAGAGAACATCCGGGCATCGTTGCGAGAACCAAACAAGGTCATCCGGGCAACTAGTCAAAACTTATGAAAATGCCGTCTCTTACCTCCAACCATTTGTACAGGACCGCATTACATACGCTAGATACTTCCCAAAGAAGTTTTCAAAAAAATTGCTTCCGAGTTCTTCCAAATGTTTGTTTACTATATCGCTCAAGCTGCAACTTCTAATATGCTGACGACCCGCCGTGGTTGCTCAGTGGCTATGGTGTTAGGCTGCTGAGCACGAGGTCGCGGGATCGAATCCCGGCCACAGCGGCCGCATTTCGATGGGGGCGAAATGCGAAAACACCCGTGTACTTAGATTTAGGTGCACGTTAAAGAACCCCAGGTGGTCTAAATTTCCGGAGTCCTCCACTACGGCGTGCCTCATAATCAGAAAGTGGTTTTCGCACGTAAAACCCCATATATTATTAATATGCTGACGTTTTATTTGTGATTTCGCATAGCGAGGTTCAGAAGGCAGATCCAGTGCCCAATACAATTGATTGTCATCTTTTGGCGCTGAGACAGGGTTGCCAGTGCTCTTTTCAACGCCAGCAGTCCGTGAGTTCCGCGGCGCGAGCTTTGCGCCGCCTCCTTCCAGAGATGGCGCCACGCTGCGTGACCAGGCCGGCGGCGTCCGGCACGCCGTGGATGGTTGTGAGATGGTTATGAGTAGTCGTCGTAATTACTCCAAAAAATCTGCTTTGCCGCTAGCCATTTCAGGCTTACATCTGCTCTCAGTTACGGGAGAGCCAACCTTCTTTCTTTTTACTGGTGGAATGCAGTGTTGTCATATGCAAGTGGCTTTAAACAGATGTATATCAGGATCGTCCTGACATGCATGCATGACATGGCATGACATGGCATGACATGGCATGACATCCAACCGTGATGTATGTGCGGCTGTATGCTCCACCTGTGTTAATGCTGATGTTTTCCTGACTACTGGACCGTGACTGTGCTAAATATTTGTTTCGCACAATACCCGCAAAAGCATAACACTTGTCGCTCCCATGCACCGAAACATATTAGGCATTAATTCTTGTCCCCATCGGAATAGTTCAGCCAGTATAAAGGCAAACTTTATAGAGGTTCGTAGCGTTATGCCTACAAGATACTTTAAAGATGCGGGACTACCAATATAACTTGTAAGTCGGCACCATTGAACGTCTTTGCCGCTTTTAGAGAACTCTATGCGCAGCTTCATAAAAAAGTGTCTGCGTGTGCATGGGTTTGGGCAGGTTGGATTAAAAATTAAATTTTGGGGTTTTACGTGCCAGAACCACGATATGATTATGAGGTACGCCGATTATGAGGTTCGACCACTGCGTGTGTGTGTGTGTTTTCGTTCACTCCGCGCGTTATACTAGAACCGGTTTTATATTATTCACCTCTATGATGAAAAAAAAAAAACACTACACCCTCACATTATGTCCTTTAAACGAAATTCCCCACGAATTTATTCAACTTCTGATGAAGAAATACAGTCATTCTTATTATAGCCGCTTAAACACCCTTCAGGAACGTGGCAACAGTGTCGAGTTTAGCGATAACACAAATAAATGGGCCTACTATGTTACTATGCAATGAATGCACGGAATCGCCGAGAGTAACACATATTTTAATACATGCTGTGCGAAATTAAATAAATTATATTGTGGAGTTTTACTCGCCTATAGCAGGGATCTGATTATGAGGCATAACGTAGTAAAGGAGAGGGGGAGAGGCTGGGACACCAAGCAAGCAAGCAAGCAAGCAAGCAAGCAAGCAAGCAAGCAAGCAAGCAAGCAAATGATCCCTCACAAAATCGTGTAAACTATATTTGCCGTGAGAGATACAGGCAGCAAAGTACACATAAGAAAGGAACTTAAGTGACTCTCGGCAAGTTCTGTTAATGCTTTTAGCATCCTTTAGGAACTAACCGTAATTTCTTGGTACTATTTAACCGCTTTGTGTGTTTTCGCAATGGTGAAAACCGCACGGTGGTACGGTAGCACCGCGCAGTGGTGCCGGTCGCAAGAGGAGCGTTCTCGCATTCTTCCTTTGTGCCAGCTAGCGTTTTGAAACGCTGCCCCTCTGGTTGCAGACGCTGCGTGCGTGTGTGCTCAGGCAACTTTAATAAACAGGAGAGTGTAAAGGTACAAGGAAGGCGACTCATAGGATCAGTGAAGTATTACGTTTATTACGTGAGGCCATATATTCACACACTCGTCAATTGGGCTCATGTGAAGGCATGAAGCGAACATAGCCGTAAGTATTGCAACAAAAACCAATATATATACTGCGCTTCGCGTACACAAAAAAGCTTTGTGTACCATATATCTCGCATCGTTTCAGTGCCAGTATAAGCATGACATACAGGCATTTCGCATGTATAATCCTTCGTAACATTAGATTACACTTCAAATATCGAAATATACTCATAAGTGCGGAGCTGTCATCAAGAACGGCAGTGCGACCTCCCAGAGAAATGAGGCTACGCGTAGATCTCCTGCGTAGAATTGCATATCTCTAGGGCTCTGTATCTGCAGCGGGCGCGGCCTTCGCTCATTTAGTGGTGTTTAGTTCCTGGCACTCTCATCCGTCAACGTTTAAAGCATCGACAATATACGTAGCGCGTGCGTATGGTTCTATATAAAGTGGTCAATAAAGAATATTCAGGAAAATTGATATTGAATGGGATATTTTGGGCTCTGAGTGTTTCTCGCCTGTACTAGAGTACTTTAATTATTAATGGACTATGCCGGTACTAAGAAATTCGTCTTGAGCTCAGTTGAGTTACACCTAATAGCTACATATCCATGCTGTTGTGAAATTTACTTCGCTCGTTAAGGGCGCAGAGCCATTGCTCTAAATTCATCATATATATATAGAGCTGGCTTCCGAAAATAGCTCTAGCGCCACAGAATATCCGCACTTGGGTACAGAAATCGTGTTTCTGATTTACACACGCGGAAGCGTTCATGCCCTCTTGCAATGCGGTAAAGAAATTGTCAAAAATCTAAATAAAATTGTTAGATTTAACGTCTGCAAACTGTACAAGACTACGACGGACGCCGTAGTGTGGGGTTCCGGTTTAACTTGGGCGACCTGGAGTTGTTTAACAGTGCACATAAACTTATCTATGTAATAGGTGCGAGACCCGCCGTGGTTGCTCAGTGGCTATGGTGTTAGGCTGCTGAGACTGCTTTGCGAACACCACCGGGTTTCACGACCATGCCTGCGGCCTGGCTGTTCCCTTGCCGAATAGGGCAACCAATCGCAGCTGAGCTCGCTGGATTCCTTGCAGCACCACGAGATGGCGCTCGCCTCCGCCCATCGCGGTAGCGGCGGCGCCGGCCGTGTGGGGGAATGACAAAAAAAGAACCAGGAAGCTTGCCTTCGCGCATTCTCGGACTCATGTTAATAAGGAAGTAAATGCTTCTCGCAGATAGAATGGATTTCAATCGCGCTACGTACATAGGTTTGCGCATGCTGCTTCTGAAACCGTACATAGGTTCGCGCATGCTGCTTCTGAAACTCGCTCACGCGAAGATGGAAGCGTCAACGACGAAACAAGAAGCTCGTCAAACGCATCGCGCTCCTCAACAAACAGATCGCTGAATACGCAACCAAGCTGTGCCGAGAGAACTGGATGAGTACGTGCGACGGGCTGCAGGGAAAGCTCTCGGCGCGCAAGACCTGGTGCCTGCTCAGACACCTGATCGACCCGTTGAGCAGCAAGACCGCAACCAACCGCAACCTCACCAAAGTTCTGAACGCTTACGATGGCAACGGCCAAAGGCTCATTGAAGACCTCAAGGCGATCTACCTCAAGACGGAGAGAGGGCGATTTCCGATACCGGAGGAGTACGGGGGACCGGAAAATCCGGCATTGGATGAACCGTTCACCATCACGGAGTTATTAACAGCCATAGACGAGAGTAATAAGACGAGCGCACCTGGAACGGACGCCATTACATACAAGCTGCTCAATAACATGAGTGATGCGGCGGCACGCGGGCTCCTGGGTCACATCAACAGAACCTGGGAAAGCTCGAAGTTGCCCGCAGAATGGAAAGAGGCCGAGGTACGGTTCATAACTAAACCCGGCAAACCTCTGACGATCGATAACATGCGCCCTATCTCGCTCACGTCCTGTGTGGGCAAGGTCATGGAACGCATGGTTCTCAAAAGACTTCAAGCACACCTGGACGAGACAAATCAGATGCCGGCGACCATGTATGGATTCCGCCAGCACCTGAGCACCCAAGACGTCCTGATCCAATTACACGAACTAGTGATTAAAAGAGCAACGAGGCACGCGCCCTGGGGTATACTGGCTTTGGACCTTAAAGGGGCCTTCGACAACGTGTCCCACGCCAGCGTGCTCGAGAACCTGCGCAAGACGGGGTGTGGCCGCAAGACCTACGGCTATATTAAAGATTTCCTAACAAATAGGACAGCAACTATCCGGATAGGAAATGAACGGTCAGAACCTGTGGAGCTCGGAGACAGGGGTACCCCACAGGGGTCTGTCCTGTCGCCTCTGCTTTTCAACCTAGCACTCCTGCCTCTGCCCGAACTACTCAATCAGATCGAGGGCGTGGACCACGCGTTCTATGCCGACGATATAACGGTGTGGACGAACCGCGCGGGGTCCGATGCCTGGGCGGAGGAAGCCCTGCAGAGAGCGGCAACGACCGTCCACGAGTATGCCACGTCCTGCGGCCTGAGCTGCGCTCCACAGAAATCGGAGCTGGGGTGCTATGCAGGATGCGCCGAGTTTGGCGAAACTCGGGATCTTCACGAGCTCTGGCGACACCCCAAGATGAAAGCACAAATGGTACCGAGACACAGTTTATCTTTCGAAAAGCCTCCAGTTTCATTGGTTTATCTAGATTAACTCTGGGGGGCTATCATTCCTTGGGCGTTGCCTTCTGGGCGGTCGACAAACTGGGGCTCACGTGATCATACCGTCGTTGCATGGTCGCGCCTTCTTTCACTTGTTTGTCGTTCCACCGAGTGCATTACACGCACAAGCGAGTTATAAAACAAATGCATTTAATACAAAATAATTAGTTAGTTTAACGTGGTTTAAAAGCATTTTAAAGCTTACAAGATGTACACTGAATGTGTATTCGAATAATTTGTAATTTAGTACGCTTCGCATTATACCACGAGGGAACGCTGTGGTGGCGTCATCACATACATTCATCGGGCGAGCATGGCGGCTAAACATCGAAGAGGCCCAGTGTAAACAAACTCGTACAACGAGCTTGCAGTGCGCGACGTAGTGATCAGGCTCGACGATGACCACTATTTCTTGGATAGTTCTGTTCCTCCGTGAGCAATCTTTCCGTGCACCCCGAAAGACTGCGAATAGCTTAGGCGATTTTACAGATCGCAACGCGTACTTACTGTTCACGGCACAATCCTGAACAAACAACTTATCCGGTGCTGCTTCTGTGAGTGCGCTGAGTTCCTCCACTCTGCGTGACTGCGAGCGTCACGAATATTGCATAGCGTGTGCAAAAGGAAGACAGCCGATATAGCTACGATGCGACAAGGAGGTGGTGCCGACGATGGATCTCGCAACCAACACAGTGACGGAGGCATCGCCAAACTGCAGATAAGTATATTTCTACTGTTTCATATTTAGCATAATAATAGTGAACGGATTAAGTCACTTTCGTAGTAACGAACTGAATGTCCTGCAGTTTAAAAAAGGCATTGAGAGCCAATGAGTGTTCGTGCGTTTACATGTACGTGGGCCCGCGAAAATATGGAAAAGATAAAGGTAACCTTCACTAACTTAGTGATATAACAGAAGTTCATCAGTGACATTCAGCCCGCAGAATCTATGGAAGAGTATCTTTATCCAGGTGAAATATCAATAGCAGGTACTGATATAAAGCAGGAAACTTGTACAAAAATTTCATGGGTTGAACAGCACATGGGAGGCATTACCGAATCGTGATCGCCACGTTACCGATATCCTTGAAAAATGTTTAGAATCGTTGCATTCTACCGGTTATGCAATATGGGACATAAACCTGGAGGTTAACAAAGAAACTTGAGAAGTCGAGTACTGTGCAGAAAGCGAAGTAACAAAAATTGTTGGAGATAGCATTAAGGCAGGAAGACAGTGGCGTAGTAAACTGTGGCAACTGATATGCTAGTTGAGATTAAGAAAAAAAATAAAATCGGTGGGCAGGCCATGCACATCTTCAATAACTTGTTGCCAATTTATAACAGGTGATTACATAAGCGTGACAGAATGGGTGTCAAGGAGTGAGAACTGCAGCCGAGGATGGTAGAAAAATGCGTAATGGGACAAAAATATGATGTTTGTAGGCATAGGATGCAATCAGCTCGCATAAGACGGGATTGTAGGGAGCGCCATTGATCTGGCAGTGAACAAAAATAGGTTTGTGGTGCTGACAGTAGAGACTCGTGTAGGTTCGAGGACACGTCAGCTGTTGGCACACTAATAAACATCACAATTGACTGTGAAAAATACAACCCGTTATGAAAAATAAAGCAATGTTGTCCCGACAAATTGTTTTATTATGCATACACTAAAGGCTTCCACAGTCAAGGGCAGTTAGCACCAATAGTGCAATGAGCATTTTTATTTGTAAATAATGGTTTATATGCCGTTGATTCATTCCAACAATCCACTTTTTTTGCAGCAAAACATTCTGCTGCTGGAGGCACTCAACCGCCTGGTGGCAGTAGGCGAGCGCCAGGCACATGCTCTTGAGTGTGGCAAGGTCCAAAGGGCTGCTCTGCAACAGTAGGATCAGTGCACTCACTGCTTTCCAGTCGAGCCCCCAGAACACACCTTATAAAGGAGCTTTCAGTTTATTATTTTGTTTATTATTCAAGAGCATGAATAAAATTATTGCAGTAAACATTGTGCTGTGCATATTGGGACACTTGTAACATGCACTTGATGTCTCTTCAAAATGGCCAAACACCTGGACCTTGTAAATGAAAAAGACACTAATGCAGCATATACATCATTGTGCTGTTTGTTCTTTCTATGTGCAAGAATACAGTGGGTGTTGATTAGCCACAAGATGAACGGTGTGTGTATTTCACAATGAAAAGACAGGAAACAGCATGACCTTAATAATGCTATCACCTATAGAGTGTGCACATGAATGCAACACTCCCCGATTTAAACGTGCCATTACATGCATGTTCGATACTACCTATTCTTTAACAATGTCATATATTTGCATGTACTAATTTTCACACAGCTTAAGCGCATGCATAGCTCACTTGTGATGTATCCATTTCATAAGCCAAATAATTGTACACTTTGTCCTTTTGTGTTCTATGGCATCCTCTAGTCGGATACAACTTCACAAGACAGGAGAGGCCCCACCCAGATGACCAAAGCGCAGCAGCCGATTGCCTCCACATCTAAAGAAATAGTCCCTCTCCAATGAGCGGGTATTAGTGCGTCCAGCAGCACAACGTCAGTGTAGAGTGTGTGCCCATTGGTGCAGGCTTGTGTTCACCTGCCGTTGAAGTGCAGATTCTGCGGCCTCCTAAAGTTGTATCCGACTTAGAATCACGTAATGCCTTGCACTGGTTGCATAGACTTTAGCAACTTGATAGCACACAATGATCAGGAACAGAAATCTATAAAGGCACCCAAGCAAAGCTGGCTGGCCACACTTCTATTATGAGGGGCTGTAAACAGTTCTCACCAAATATTCCCATGACATCCTTAAAAAAGAGGTGGTCTTTGGCACTTCTTTAGAATCAAAAACAGATTACAGTGAATGTTGTGTACCACGTTAAAACAAACTGAGCTTGGTTATCTGCACAGCATGTAATGAAAGCTTGTGCTTCACATAGTAAACAAACTGCTCTGTCCAGTACAATTGTCGAGTTTGCTGTGGCACCTATTATGTCATTAGTGTGAACATACAAATTTTCAAAGGCCATTCATTTCACCATTATTTTTGTATGATGGTTATTTCAATCAGTGCGTGTATTACATGAGCAGGTGGATTTGAAATCAAAGCTTTGTTTGCAAACCTTCAGACTTCCATAATTGTGTGGCAAGGCACTAGTATGGTGTCGAATAGCTCGCACTTCCTCGGTCCTGCACCAAAGAGGCCCAATGCTCTATTTGAAGTTGGATCGCACAACAATTTGACGGCACACAAAGAAGAGTAACACACATAGCAGAGCGTTCTGCTGTGTGTATTTCTCTTCTTTGTGTCCCGTCGAATTGTGGTGCAATTCAGCTACAAGCTTCTATACCGATACAACGAGTCTTCAACCTCACCAATGATCTAGTTATTAAGCCACAATGGCGCACATCTTTGAAATGTCCCAACACGAATTAGCTCTCCAACAAATCACCGCAAGCATAAAATTTTGCTGCACAGGTGTATGCACGTGCCATATTCTGTACCACTAACCTCGCAGGAATCAAAGGGGCAAGCATTAACCAGCCTTACTGCTGCCGTTACCATCATCATCATGACACCAATAGAAAGACAGTGCTGCGTTTCAGTAAAGGGAGTGCCGGAGGGAAAGGCGTGACAGCGAGGCTTGAGGCTCACAATAAAAATAGCATTTACAAGACATGTTCAATGCCAAAATATGCCGCATATCGCTCATCCTACTTTGGCATTGCGGCAAGCTTTTACACGTTTCAGCATGTCACAGTTTGTGTAATCATTGCTCTAAAGCTGTACAAAAGGTCTATTCACTCTGCAATCTTTATTTTTATCATGGCGGGTTAAAGACCCACTTTTTATTGGCATCTGCACCACATTTCTCCCGATATGTAATTTTGCCTTGGTGGTTCACGACATCTTCACGCACACCGAGTTCTGCAGAGCATTGGATCTGCATTGTTCTACTGCTGAAGAATTAGAGCCCTATTATGAGACGAAAATATACGATTTGTCCATACAGAATAACGCTGCCCCCCCTCCCCCATAGAAATACACTGAACCACTGGCACATGCACCAACAGTGCACACAGCAAACACTCTGAAGTATTTTCTTCCTGCAAGCCAGCACACTAAGATTCTCAATGCATTTTCATTTTGCCATAAATGCATAGGCACAACCGGCTTGGCGCGACATCCGCATCTCGCACTGCAACAAATTGTGCAATGCCTTGCTGTTTCATAGTGTGGCCGATAGATGACGCATGACCAAAATTCAGCATGATGCATACTAAGTAACTTGTACTAAGTAATCTCATAAAAAAACCCAAGTTCTTTATGAGATTAGCATTCACAGGGTACTTCACACTATTTGTGATATCCATTTATCTATTTGTACTTCATTAACCTCTTTCCCCAAAAAAGTGAGCGATTTGGAAGGCACCCTGATAGACAAGTAGAACAATCGGTAAAAAGTCAGCAACCAGCGAAAAAGTCAGTATCATAGGCTGCCGCATGTGTGACGTCGGAAACACAAAAGTTAAGTCGGCTACAGAGAAGTGACAAATTTGGCAATATGGTGCGTCCAGACATTGCTTCAATGCTAATCACAGTAACGCTGACATTGAAGGCACCTTAATTCTTACGTACGTTGCGTCGACACACCCGACTACGTTCGTAATGTTTCCGCGAAGTAAGAAGCGTTTTTCTATAAATGCCCGCTCAGCCGCAGTCTTCGGGAAAGCCAGCCACCGCTTCCGCACTGCCGCATCAATAAGCGCATCAGATATCTCTGACACAGAGGCTCACAATAGTTTGATGACGTCCAATGTAACGCTCGGCGCCGACGCTTCCCTGAAAACTTCCAGTCCCGTAGAAACGGAGGGCGCAGAGGACTTGCTCTTCAACGGTGAGCGAATGAAGCCCTCCACGCTGTCTACACAGGCGACAGTCTTCGCCTAGCTCGTCACACAGCCAGCGCACTGATGTCTTCGACAGGCCAAAATGACGCTGAAACTCCACGGCGGTCATGTACGCGAACGGGTCCAGACGGTCATACTGACGCTTGCTACCGCTGGCGGCAATAACACAGGCTGCTGCTGCTGCTGCCGCCGCCATGTTCACGAGTTGAACTCGGAGGGGGTTTCGCGATGTACGAGTTTAGCACGAGTTCGCCTGTCAATCAAATCCAGAGGTCACGCCCCGCGCGAGGCATGTAACTCTTGTGCACGCACCCACCACGGTTGGGCCACGCCCAACTTATCTTTCGGCAACAGCGACGCGGTGCCGAGCTGAGAGGCATCAACAATATTCACCACCGACATAAAACACGCACAACACACTGTCATCGGTGATGTACTGCGCACTACTATAAAAAACAATGCGTTGACTGCTGCTAGCTTCTCGGGCTGAGATGGCCCCACAGCACGGTTTCATTGCCTGCATTGTGGCGACGTAGCGCACAGTAAATAATTTCGGCACGTCACTGTAGCTGCTTGCAAGGCGTCGATGCGCCGAGGGTGACGCCGATGCTGAGGAGTGCGTATCGCAGCAGTCGTTTGAGATGGCTGCTCTGTCATCGGTGATGTATCGGAGCCACAGCGTCGTAAACACGATCAGCGTCCGAGAATCGCTCGCTCTTCTAGACCCAGTGCAATGGCATTTCTTCATCACAAGCACTGCGCACTCAACAGTTCCACCACCTTCATCAGTTCGAAGCCTCATTTCATAACCGCACACAAGAGCCCTCACCTGCCAAAATGCGATTGCTGCGGTGTCGTTACGATATCCTTCTGCGATCGCTGCTGGCTCCAGCATAAGTAATCCGCAAGCACCTTGGTGCGCACAAAACACTCAAATACTGCGTACATGCGCTCAGAGGCACTTTCACTGGGCAAGCAATGACAAGCGATGAATTGTGTCGGTGGGAAGCACGCACTTCTTCGCAATGCATCGCCGAGGCTTCGCGCACAGTGATAAACTGGTACATTTTCACTCAACTGCGTCACTACGGGCACTACGGACCACCATTTTGCAGTGACAGCCGTTGCTTCCGTATTTATGACTAGTGTATCGTTTTTAGTTGGTAAAGCGGGGACCTTAAGGCGCCTGCGATGAACAGCCGTACCATGGCGCTGCGTTTCTATTCCCCTAATAGAAAAGAGTGGTGATCACTGACATTATTGAGAATAGCACTGTAGCGCCCCTAAGCGACTTCTCACCGTATGAACTGCCTCGTGCGTGCGAGCTGCTTCAATGTATCTGCTTCTAAGCTTTCGCCTCACTGTCGCCACTCGCGGCAAGAAGTGCAAAATTTAATAATGTGCTCGATCTCCGTTTGTCATCAGAAATTTCTAGCATTCAAAACGAGAAACAGACGCTTAAAGAAATAAAAATGTTCGTTACCTTATTTGTTGTATTTTAACGTATTCGTTTGAGCGAAAGCGTAGGTGCAAGAATGCGCCGCATGTACCCTGTTCGCATTCGATCGAGGATATAAAGATAGTTGCCGAAAGAGGAGGCACGCCCTTGACGCGCCCGGGAAAGGCGTGGCAAGCGGCTCACGGCAAGTCTGCAGACAGACAGCGGGAGAGTCTCGGTATTGCTAAGTTGCGATAATCCGTTGATAACAATACGCGGCGCTGGCGAGTTTCGTTGTGCAGCCGTCTGCGTTTGAAACGTGGAAGCAGCGTGCCGCGCAGGGTGCGCTCATGTTGTCATACGCGGCTTTTTGTCTACATATTTTTTTGCCTGCAGCCTTTGCGCGTTTCACGCTATCTCCATCACCGACTGCCGTCGGGCAAACTCGGGTAAAACTCGGGTGAACGAGAAACTCGGCGCATCCTGCATAGCACCCCTGCTCATGGTACAGCCCGGAAGACCAAAGAAAGAGCCGCCGCCGAACATAATCATCACCATCGATGGCACAGAGATCAAACCAACGCAGCAGATCCGGATACTGGGCCTGCTGTTGCGCAGCGACGGCAAGGCACACGCAGCCGTCAACAAAATCAAGACCACATCAGAGCAAGTCCTGAGCATGATCCGGAGAGTCACCAACCGGAACAGAGGAATCAAAGAAGACGCACTGCGCCTGGTGCAGGCATTCGTCGTGTCACGCGTAACGTACTCCGCCCCGTACCTCCAGCTTGCGAAGGTGAACCGCGAGACGCTGAACACGACGATAAGAAAAGCAGTCAAACTCGCCATGGGCATCCCAGTCTACTCGTCAACGCAGAAGCTGCTGGAAATGGGTGCCTAGAACACGGTGGATGAGCTGGTGGAAGCACACCTATCCCACCAGAGAGTAAGGCTGAGCCGGACAGAGCACGGTCGGGCCGTCCTACGCAAGATAGGATGGCAAATTGAACAGCAACCGACAACGGAGCCGCTCCCCACAACGTGGAGAGACATTATTAAGACCAAGCCCCTCCCCCGGAACATGCAGCCGGGGAGGAACAACGAGAGACGCTCTGCGCGGGCCAAGGCACTGGCTCGACAGCTGGAAGAGGACCCCGAGGTCCTCTACGCGGACGCCTCGCTTCCCAAGCACGGAACCAGAGCAACGGCGGTCGTCACCACCATCGATAAACTGGTCACAAGCGCGTCGATACGGACGACGAATACAGCCGAAGCAGAAGAAGTGGCCGTGGCCCTCGCACTCGCACAACCGGGAGTGAGAACCGTGGTCACAGACTCCCAGACCGCCTACGCAAGCTACCGCAAGGGGAACATCTCTCCCGCGGCACTAGCGATCCACACCAAATGCAAATCACCGGGACGGGCCGTTGAGCTCGTGTGGGTCCCGGCTCACTCGCAAGTGGAAGGCAACGCACTCGCCGACCACTATGCCCGAGAACTGTCAATCCGGGCCGAGGACAAGCCAGAGCTACCGCACCCCGTGACAAGCTACAAAGAAATCACGCAAATGTACAGAAGCGGCAGATGTAGGCTTTCCCGTCCGCATCCGCAACTCAGCCGAATGCAGCAAACAATCGTGCGACGCACGCAAGCGGGGTCGCTAGCGCATCCAGTGCTCTTGCACAAGATGTTTCCAACAGAGCATGACACTTCATGCCCTTTTTGCAGACGGTCAAAAGGCACTCTAGCACACATCCTTGCAGAGTGCACTAAGCTCAAGAACCCCCCACCATCCCTACCCCCCACCCTCCCCAGCCCCAACCCCCACGAGCGATGGGAGACCTTGTTGTCCAGCCCCGACCTACCGACCCAGCTCGCGCTGGCGGCTAGGGGCCAGGAACTGCTGGACACATATGGGACCTGAGAAGAAGGTTCCACCCCATCTGGTGCCAGCGCGCACCAACCGTCACTAAGGGCTCACTACAAAAGGTGTTTCTCTCTCTCTCTCTGAAACCATGATGCGTTCAAGGCGTTCGTCGTACTCGCTAGTAGACAGCAACTTCGCTTAACAAAATGCTCGATATAATTTGTGCGTGTGTGTTGTGCTGTGCGATGTGTGTGTGAGAGAGAAAGAGACAGAAACCTCACACAAAGCTTCGGTGTATATAGATTCCAACTCGTTGGATCTGTTGCAATTTTTTCTTTCATACTACGCTACAAATGCATGCATGACGCAAGAAAATGACAACCTTGCCATTATTCCTTGCTTCGTGCAAGCTGGAACTTGGAGACACTTGGCAGGTGGCTCACCTCAAAGAGTGGCAGCTTACCCCACGAAGCAACATTCACGTCGCATATCAACGTCGTGTTCACCCATTCGTCCGTATAGTCGCAGCTTGCGCTTTGACACGTTATATGGCATTTCGCTGCCTTCGGGATCACCCATGCAGGTCGGCAGCAGGAACGATGCGACCGGCATTGTTTTCATGAACACGAACAGTTCACGAACAGCCGCGTGTCTCGCTGCCGCTCCTTCAGCCGTGCATTAGTCTAACAGAATGACGTCGCTTCAACTACTCAGGAAAAGTAAAGAACACAGAGACAAGCGAAGTATGGTATACAAAACAGTATAAGCTTCGCTTAAGTTCGAAGTCTTCTATGATTTCTGCGCATTTTTTTTTTTTTTTTGCAGCGAGGACATCAAAGATGAGCTGGCATCTGGCGTCGAGCGGTGTCCTTGAACTCGCATCCAGCTTTCTCAAAGTCGCTGCATTGAGTCTCGTTGGCACTCTTCTATTCGTTGGAGTGATCGCCTGGATTGCCCGACGGATAAAATGGAAAACTTTTAGGCACCTCAACCACTTGCCGCACCGCAAAGAACAGGTGCCTTTTCAAGGCTTGTGGATACTCTTCAAGGCCTGCTCACCGCCCGACTCACCTGTCAGGTTCAGCACAAGTAAGTGGGCGTTTGTATGCGGTCAAAAAATAGTGGCGCGCTGTCTCGGATCACCACCGCTCTTGTGAAAACAGCGGGAGACCAATCACAGCAGCGGCAAAGCAGCAACTATGACTGATTGTTTGTTGGAGTCTTGGCGATGCAATTGTTAACAGCGGGACAAACTTCATTTATCATGAAAGTAGCCCGGACTCCTGGACTCCCCGCACAAACATATGCAGATACGCATTCATACAGTCGAAACGGATGCGATAACTGAAATGAAAGAGACAGAAAAAGTAGCTCAGACGTTAATTGCCTATAACACTCGCGGTTCATGCGTTAGAGGGTTACCTGCACTCGTTAGTTATGCAAATACAGGATAACTTCAGGATTGCAATCGCAAGCCCAGCTGATCACTTTGGTTTGCTATCGGCTTAGCTCTGCAGTATCCACCCAAGTAATCTTGCAATTCATCTTAACACTTGTGCGTATCTGGGCAGGTGCAGATAAAGGAAAGACCGGTAAAGCAGGGCGTGATTAACTTTCAGTACATTAATATAATCCCACGGCATAGATAGAAAATACAATCTGAATGTGGATGGTAGTGTGCAATTCTATTTTTGTAAATATCTTTCCCCAGACCTACAATGATATTCACGAACCCTAAGCCTACCTTCATTGGAGCAATAGAGGATAGATAGGTTATTGTCTTTCTAGAAGTGCCACAATTGATGCTAGACTTCCAAGACCACCTCAAAGCATTTCTAGGTCGAATTGCCAGTTTTGCGTATTTCATAAGTTAGAGCAACCGCAGACGCTTGAGTGCACATACTAGTATTCGTTGGCATGCTTTGCTTAATTTTGTTCCAAGTTGATCAGTGCCCACCCATGTAGCTTATCTCAGCTATGTGCACAGCACAGCGAACATCAGTTCCATATCTCGCACAAATGTAATCTCTGATGTTGGAGAAGAGCCCGCGCATACAGCGCCGGACTTATCTAAGTGTCAAGTATAGTCGCTTACGAAATATCAGCCAACGAAAGATAAGCCTTTATATTCTAGTATAAATTACACGTCCTCCTATAATGGTTAGATGATAAGCTTTCCGTTGACAATAGCAAGGGACCACGCGGAATGATATAATTGTTCTATAGAAGGGCGGTGCTTTTCCTGACACATCTGGATGCGTCATCCTGCGCTCCCAAAGGTAACCCGTTGCGTTAGCCTAGGTGAGCTCCAAGCAGTCGTACAGCACCAAGAATCATGCACTTCTTTGAAGCGCACTTCTCGGGCTTAAACCTCGAGCGAGATTCAGGAGTACGCCTGCAAAACTTTACTGAATTCAAACCTGCGTTAATTGAAGGGACATGTTAGCCTTTCACAGCTGAGCCGTGTTTGCGTCGTTAGTGAACGAGTGGGACAAGTGACCTGTGTGGAAACCCCGGACACGCAGGGTCGTAGAGTGACTATGCAATGGTTAGGAGAATACGGAATGTTATACTAACGAGCTATCATGCTCAACACATTGCACATGCGACAGAATCCAGCTAGATGGTGATTTTCGAACAGAAAAAACACCAGCCACTGATTACTGATACTCGCTTTAAGGGCTTCCGCACGACTTACATTGTTTTTTCTGCTTAGTTGATAACTTACAGTGATACCTGGGACCCCATCTCCACTACCAATCAGTACTTTGCAGAAATGATGAGAGCCTGAATTCAGCGCATTTTCCCATAGACAATGTAGCTATGGCTCCTTTAGACGCGATTCACACAGCGAGAGAGAGAGAGAAATAACCTTTATTTATATAGCCGCCAGATTGGTGGGGGGTGGGGGGGGCAACCCCTCCTAGATGGCGGCCAGAAGCCCTTGAGCTCTAGCAGCATCCTCGGCCTGCTGGACGGCAAAAAAGTTGGTCTTCGGGGGCCGAGCTCAGCAACAAGGTCTCCCACTGCTTCCGATCCTTAATTTTTTGGCCCTGTCGGGGCGCCCGAGGGCAAGCCCAGATAATGTGATCCAGGTCCGCCCTTTCTTGACGAAATTTACATTTGGCCGAATATTGGTCTGGGTAATAATGATTATAAGTCACCGGATATGGATACGTATTTGCTTGAATGAGGCGCCATGCCACCGCCTCCTGCTCATTAAGTGATGGATGTGCCGGAGAAAAAAGCACCGTCCCCAATCTGTAATGGTTAGTTATCTCCCTGCAGCCGACCATCCGGTCCCCTGTCAGCCCCAGCCGCGGCGCCCCGGTGGCTCGGCATATGAGTCCTCGAGCCACGGTGTCGGCCGCCTCATTGCCGGGGAGGGAGGAATACGCAGGCGCCCAGATGATATGGCCAACCCGCTGACCGTGGAAGTTTGCCAGGATACGTTGTGATTCCGGCGAAATGCACCCCTTTGCGTAATTTAGTATGGCGGTTTTAGAATCACTGACTATTATTGTGGCCAGTGTGGAAGCCATTGCGAGAGCAATGGCCGATTCCTCAGCTACCTCGGCTCTGTTGGTTTTAATGGATCCGCTGACCTTAAGAGCACCTTCCGAGTTCACTGCAACGATAGACATATTCAGATTAGTCGTGTACTCTGCCGCGTCGGCATACACCACGTCATGAGAGCGTTGGAATCTCCTGTGTACAGCCCTTGCCCTTTCTTCCCGCCTATCCCTGTCGTTTTCGGGATGCATGTTTTTGGGTAGCAGTGGGATAATAAGCTGCTTCCTTATATCTTGGAGAATGTCTACTTTAGTGCCATACTGTGATGCGTACGTTACTCTAAGAATTTATATTTTTTAATACAGTTGCCGAGGTCGGAGTAGACTTCTAAGGAATTCGATCGCGCCATACATAATCTACTGCTTCCTAAACTGCCTCACCTTCGCTTAATTCTGAATCTAATCTCACGGCTACAACATTTTCTGAAAGTGCGCAGGAAGGAAGGAAGGAAAGAAAAAGTGGAGAAGGAAAGGTAGGGAGGTTAACCAGTTTAGCTTAACCGGTTTGCTACCCTACACATGGGAGAGGGATGGGGGAGATTAAAGATGGGGAAGGGGGAGAGGGAGAGAGAGCACATAGCACAGCACACACACATCGTCCGTTGGAGTCCATCAATCTGGCATGGTACGTGACATCACTCTCACAGCCGCTTGTCCAATCCAGTCTCTTTCAAAAACCGAAGTAGTCCCTTTGTCGCCTTCACCTGCGATGTCTTCTGTCGGCGGCATGTGAAAATCGTGTCGAGGGACAATGGTCTACTGTCAAGGTGCGCTAGAACAGATGCCAGGGACTGTCGCTGAACATTATATTCAGGACAGTCGCACAGAATATGTTCCAGCGTCTCCTCGCAAAGACAGGCATTACAGAGAGCGTTGTCGGTCATTCCAATGCGGAAGGAGCAAGATTTCGTGAAAGCCACCCCTAGCCATAAGCGATAAAGCAGAGTCGCCTCTCTTCGGCGGAGTCCAGTTGGCATATAGAGATGCATCAACGAGGGCAGATGGTATTGACGGTTGCTCTGGTTGGTCTGGCTGTTTGGTGGGCACCATAGAGATAGCGTGATCTCCTGTGCAAGCACTCGAAGTCTGCTAGCTGCGTCGGATCGTGAAAGCGGTATGGCCTCTTCTTGTGCGTCTTCAAGAGCTGCCCGAGCGGCATTATCGGCATCTTCATTTCCAGTGACGCCGCAGTGACTTGGCAGCCACTGAAACGTCACGTGGTGTCCTTTCTCCTGTGATGTATGGAGTAGGCATCTAATATCGAATACGAGCTGTTCGAATGGCCCGCGACGCAGAGCTGATAGTACAGATTGTAGGGCTGCCCTTGAGTCGCTGAAGATTGACCATTGTCGAGGTGGCTCCCGATTGACGAAACGAAGTGCAGCGCGAAGAGCAGCTAGTTCAGCAGATGTCGATGATGTTGGGTGGTCAGTCCTAAAGCTGATGGTAATAGCTTTTGCTGGGACAACCACAGCACCGGACGAACACTGCATGTTTGTGGAACCATCAGTATAAATGTGTTCACTGTCCGCGTACCTCTCGTGCAGAAGAAGCAGAGACAGTTGTTTCAGCACAGGCGACGACAGTTCAGACTTTTTCCCGATTCCTGGTACACTGAGATGGACTGTGGGGCTGATAAGACACCAAGGGGGTATCGATGGTTTAGATGCAGCGGTGAAGCCCGATGGAAGTTTGTCGTTGTATTTGATGATAGCTTTAGAGAATGATGATTGGTGCCTGTCTGAGGGACACAGGACACTAACCTGTGCTAATAAACATTGCTCTGCACCAGTTCATGTAACATCAGATGTTACTCAGGGATCTGGGCTATCACCATTGCTATTTTAGTACATATGAATGACCTACCGGCCAACATTACTACTAGACTACGGCTTTTTTTGCGCATGATTGCGTCATTTACAGTGCAATGAATTCAAATGAAACACTTCGCTTTTGCAGCGTGACTTACACACTATCGCCGTTTGGTGTGACAAATGGCACCCGCCTTTAAATCTTCATAAATGTATCTTAATCTTAATGTATCTTATCTCAATACTAATACATGTAACATGTGCCTTAATATGTATTTCCTATCGCATACCAGCCCGAATACTTACCAATGCATCCTGTGATTGTTGAGGTGCACGGCATTAACAAGTTAATAGATAGTTTACCGCATCATTTATCACATGGCTACGACTGCATTAACAGTAAGTTCCTTAAAAACACTAGCCTCTTTAGTTCCATGCTACTAACAAAAATTTTCCGCCAATCCCTTAAGTCACGTGAGCTTCCAAAGGAATGGAAAATTGGAAGGTGGTTCCAATCCATAAATCGGGCCCCAGAAATTCACTTTTTAATTATCGCCCCACATCTTTTACAAGTAGCTGCTATAAATTATTAGAGCATTTAGTTTTCACGAATCTGGCTAGCTTTCTAGAATCCAACTCATATTTTACAAACGCACAGCATGGTTTTCCAAAATCATATTCCTGCGAAACACAACTACTATCATTCACTCATGAACTGCATGGCATCCTGGATCGCTCATCGTGCGCTGTGTGTGTCTTCTTCGATTTTAGTAAAGAATTTGATAACGTATGCCATAAACTACTACTTTTTAAACTAAGCTTGCTAAATATCCACCCTAACCTTCTAAAATGAATAGAGCATTTCCTTACTAACCGCTTCCAATTTGTTACTGCTAACGGTCGTAACTCTCCACTCACTGAAGTTCAATCGGGTGTACCACAATGGTCTGGGCTGGGACCACTATTATTTCTTATCTATATTAATTATGGGCTTAAATATTAATAAATGCAAAATAATGCGCGTATCTAGACCTAATTGTACTCGTAGCACCTACCCTCTAAACAACGTTCCCTTATATTTCGTCGTGTCATATAAATATATTGGTATACACATTAGAAATACCTTAAATTAGACCATTCATATACAGTACGTCATTAACAATGCTAATCGCATTCTCGGGTACATAGAGCGCAACTTTTTCAAAGCACCGACTACTTTAAAGTTACAGCTTTACAAGACTCTAATACGCTCGAAACTTGAATATGCATCTGCAATTTGGGATCCCAGTCACGTGTTAAGAACGGCCCTCTGAGGTGCAAGTTTTGCCAGCCAGTTGTGACAGCAGCGTCAACTTTTCCTGGAACGCCACCGCAAACCTCTAGCCACGTCGTCACTAAGTCGACTGTGTGCGGAGGACAATACGCGCGTCCTCGACTCTCCGTCGCAGGAGCCGAGATGAGTTCGACGAAGCAGGCTTTGTGCCTGAACCCGCCATCGCCGACCTGGTCTGCTGTGAACAAGGGAGTCCCCGAGGGAACGTAGTTCGAGGCCCCTTCCCACGCACCGTTCCTGACGTCAGCCCCGAGTTCTGCGAAGATCGTCTGACCTCGGTTGAGGACCGTGAACCTATGCGGAAGTGTGTGTGTGTAATCCCTCGCGCAACGAGGCGGCTCGTCTATGGTGCCTGGTCGGCCGTTTCCCTCATATTGGGATCGAGGGGGGACCGAGTGTTTATAAACCGCTGTTGTGCGGCTGCTCAGTGTACTTTCTCTCGCAGTTATGCTAGTCTGATGAACTGCAACGTCCTGATGTAGATACTGTAAATAAACCCATATTCCTCGTTCTCGATGAGAAGCAGTCCTTCCCTTCAACAACGTCCTCAGCGTGGATAAGTTCGACGACGGCATGGGCCAGCTACCATCTAATTCATGCCCGACTCCAATCTTGACAACTGGTTACGAGCGATGGGATTGGCCCCCCAATCCTCACACACGTTAATCTCATTACCTCCCTTGAACTGGTACAAAATAACTCTACCTGTTTAATTCTTTCTCATTATAACCGTGCTGCGAGTATAACCTTAATGAATACTAACCTAGCACTTATTCCACTGGCTAACCACCGCAATATTGCCCGTCTTTAGCTATCTGATAAAATTTTTAATCACACCACGCTTCGCGACGATTTCATCCTGCGGCCTCAGTACATTTCTAACCGCGTCAATCATCGCAGTAAAGTAGGAATTGATTCATGTCGTATGAAGTCTTTCTTTCAGTATTTCATCCCCCGTACATCTCAGAAATGGAACCACCTTCCCTCAAGTATCGTAGCCATCACCGATAACAAACTTTTCCGCGAAACAATAGCTAACACTGTGTAATCAGGAGAATCATTCGATTAACAAAAGTGACTGCACTTGTTTGTTTGCTTTACACTACTACTCTGTAACCACTCCCCTCTTTAATACCATATGGCCCTGAGGGTATCTTAAATAAATAAATAAATAAATAAATAAATAAATAAATAAATAAATAAATCAGTCAGTTTCTCGTAGGTACATCACTTCCAATATCGACTATATAAGTGCTGAGCAATTCACACCACGTTATCGTACAAATACCTTGGGGTTCGCATGAAATGGTCGCTAACATGGATAACACACATCGGGATTACCTGTTCCAGTGTTTGCGAATACTAGGCTACGTACGACGAAACTTGAGTGTTGCATCTGGAGAGGCTAAAAAAAAAACTAGCCTATAAAACGTTCGTCCGTCCCAAACTAGAATTCGCACCTTCTATTTAGTACCTATAGCAGGATTACCTACCCACATACCTTTAATCAATTCAGAACCGGGCCACTCTCTTCACTGCCTCTCAATACTCGACTAACGTCAACTTTACGTCACTAAACAAGATAATTTGACCTGCCTTCACTCGCGTCGCAAGGTGCCACATCAGGCCTTTGCCTGCTTCACTCTTTTTTACTGTATTCCTGAAGCACGCCATGTGTTGTTAAAACCACAATCTTAGAGCATTGCCTCGCATCAACCATAGTCTGACAATAGCTCGTATAAACGGTTGCGTGTAACCCAAGAAAAACACTTTTTTCCCCAGTACAATAGTGCTGAGGAATAGCCTCCACGATCATATAGTTTAACACACCGACGGCAAAACAAAATTCCGCGATAACCTGTCTATTCACTTCGAATAACTTCCTACGCCCCCACTCCGGAACAGATACATCACACATACCTTGTAAACATCTCTAATGCTACATTCCTGACTGTTATGTTTATTTCTTCTCTTTTTCTGTGAAGCGACGGGATGTTTTTTTTTTTTTTTTTTTTGCCACAGATGTTCATCATTGTCTGCTGTTTTAGCCTGGGTATTTATCTTGAATGGAGAATACTTTTGTTGAAAATTGCTATATAGTTTTTCATAACATCGTAACCACATATTTTTGCCATATTTTCTGTTATGTAATTAAGTGGTGTTTATATGTCTCTATTCCCCCCCCCCCCCACCCACTTATGTAATGTTCTTGAGCCCTTAATGAGGAAAGAAATGAAATGTGTTCGTTTTGAGAGGAGAAAAAAGAATCAACACAAGAACTCATGCAGGCATAAATTGTGCTACGCGGGGCTTACGTAAAAGCAAAAACGACACTTTTACACAATTGCTTTCTTCTGCACGTGTTTCTATTCGACTTTGTATATTTGTTTGCGCTTTAATATCCTTGTCTTCCTTTCGCTATACCATTTCTTACTAAATTTTATAACCACAATCACTGCGCACATATGATATGATACAGCACTAAGTATAAGGGAAGTGTCCGGGTATTTTTCTTGCTTTAAATGTAAGCAGCTTCTTTTTGTTCGTTTGTTCCTTTGTTTGTTCCGGAAGCGGAGCTTATTTCCCTACAAAATGAGAATACGTGCTGTCATAATGTCCTGCACGTAATATTTATAAAAATGAGAGCACTGCAAAACGAACAGATGCGGAAGCCAGTACAAGTGCTTTCATGGAAAGCTGAACGAAAGGAATATAAGGCCCGCTTTTATTTTATGCACTTGTGCAGCACGTGAAATTAGAATCCAAACCTATGGATTGTATTGCTCTGCTGATGGCCTTGAAAACTAACTCCCATATCGTTTCTTGCATTGTTGTGCAGTGCTTTTCGCCGGAATTTGTGGATTACATGCGCGATTCCAGAGGCATGGCAGGCACCTCGTCTACGTAGGATTCACCCCTCTGCTCACCGTGTACAAAGCCGAATATTTAGAGGTATGCTTCCTATTGATATTGGTCTCACTGCATTAGCAGTTTATGTGATTTAACATTTCATAACTAAAGATAAGCGTATGGAAAATTCATAATATGCATATCCGCTGAAAAAAAAATTAGAGGTATGCCTCGGTTTCATGGCGATAATCAATATGGAATACTGAAAATGAAATATTTAGCTGTAGTAGAAGTGGAATAGAGTTCTTATAGACATGTCATACCTTATGAGAGTAACTATTACCCACTTAGAGCGCGCACCTATGGGTTGGTTGAAGAAGCCTAAATCTGAATTTAAACGCGATGGCAGCTACTGATCTCATAACCTTGGTTTAAGGTCTTAATACGCCTCAGGACAAAATCTTGTGTTAGTTGTTATTATACTGAAAGAACGACAATAGGAAGCTTTCTCTACTTTCTTTTAAAGAAGTTCGCCGACCGGCGGGTCTCGTACCGTTTACTAATTTGCGGTCCGCACTCATGCATGAACTCAGCTAATGTAAAATTTCACAAGGTGTATTTGACTTCCACTGTCAGAACATATTCTAATTACAAAACTGCGAACAAAGAAAAAAAGACGCCGAATTTACAGAGGTTTTTTCCGCACAAGTGCAATTAGCTATTGGCCAGCCGCCTTCGATCGCTAATTATATGTCAAGGTTGAAGACTGGGAGTGTTGGTATAGCATATTAGAGGTTGGATAGCGCAAAATTTTGACGAGACACACAGAAGACACACGCCTCAGCGCTCTGTGGTGTGTTCGTCAAAATGTTGCGCAATCCAACGTGGATTGCGCAACATTTACAGATTGTACAGCCTGATATGTACTACAACATCAGGATTGGTTGAACAATTCTAGCGCAATAGCTTTTTGTGACAGATGTTTCTTGCTCTTCCCGTGCCCAAGTGTTGTTTGCGATACCTCGAACGACTGTATATTTGTTGTTAAACTCCTGATGCTAAGCAGTGACATAGAAGAAAAGCCCGGTCTGCCTCAGCCTGACCCCAGCAAATTGCACAAGGAACTGCTTGATGTCATTACTGCCTTGTCAACTAACTTTGACAAGCGTCATACGGAAGTAATGGAATCTTTCTGAGAGTTAAAGGAAAACCAAGAGGCACTTACGCAAGAAGTCACAGATCTCACAGAAAGATTGGTAATCTTGTAATCTATTGTTGAATCTATTGAAAATGCGTCGGCTCCAGCTGAAATTAATCGCCTTGTTCGTGAAACTGTTAGAACTAGAGGTGCCGCACTCAGCTCAAGGCTTGACGAGTTGGAAGATCGGTCCCGGAGGGACAATTTATTATTTTATAGCATATCTCACAGTGGCTAACGAGTCGCGGGCACAGTCCAAAGACTGCGTTAAAGGTCTGCTGCCGCGCCATCTAAGCTTGAACGTTAGCGACGGTATCATCGACAGAGCGCACAGGCTGGGCTCCTTTGAGGAACCAAAGTCACGCCCAGTTATCGTCAAGTTTTTTGTATTTTAAAAGCAAAGAATGAGTTCTCTCTCAGAAAGCTAAGCTGAAAACATCTGGCATTTCTGTGGGCTAAGACTTCTGCAGATCAACACGCTTGTAACGCAAAAAAAAAAAGAACCTAATTGAATACGGAAAATCTAGCGGCCAATACTTTTCACTGCGCTTTAACAAGCTTATCAACAAAAATGCTACATCTACTGCGCAGCCACTGATACCGTTCGTGAAGTTGACTCCCCTCGTGAGGTATGCCTACCCGGTAATCGCAACACGGCTTCGAGCACTACTGGCAATTTGTCAGCGTAGCTATCTTCCCGCCACGCAAATGATGTGTCTCTTCTATTTTGCAATGCACGCAGTGTGCTCAACAAGCGAACGGCATGGTACTCTCAGCTCATATTGATTCACGTTCTGCTGACATTGTTATTTTATCCGAAACTTGGCTTTCTGCAAACGTTCAAAGCAGCGAAATTTTCTGTGAACAGAAATACGCTATTTATTGATATGACAGCAATATTCGTGTCGGCGGGGGTGCTTTTATCGCTGTTAATGAAGAGTTTCCTTCCTCAAGTGTCCCAGTCGTGTCAGCTTTAGAAGTTATGCGCGCGCGTA
The DNA here is from genome assembly GCF_023375885.2 of Dermacentor andersoni. Lineage (NCBI taxonomy): Eukaryota > Metazoa > Arthropoda > Arachnida > Ixodida > Ixodidae > Dermacentor > Dermacentor andersoni. The sequence goes on from NC_092814.1 coordinate 196,306,496, forward strand.
TTACGATTGACCATAGGGACTGTTTTTTGCCCAACTGCACTCCGTTCTTTCTGTGATGAACTTCATGACGTCTTAAATAATATTGTTACGGGATACCCCACATTGCCTTTTTTTTCTGCTGGGTTCAGCCATTATTACAAATAATTCTTCGGAATGCGTACAGTTTCTTGATGTTTGTTCCGATTTCAACCTCGCACAACTTGCTGACGAACCCACTCGTACTGCTGCAGTTTCCGCTGATATCCTTGACCTCATTTTTACTACTACACCTGACTTAGTTTCCAAACTTACTTACATTCCTGGTTTAAGTGATCACTTGCTTATTCATCTCACTTTGCGTGCGCATGTTTCTACTAAAAAGAGCTTTAAAGTTGTTCTTGATTACAATCACGCCGATACGGCTTCTATTACGGCATAAATGAAATCATACACAGCTGTTTACATCGCCGGTTCTGACGACCGCTCAGTTGAGGATAACTGGCAACTTTTCAAAAATAAACTGTTTTCTTTATTTGTCAGCTATGTACCTCTAAGAAAGATACTCTCAAACACACGATCGCCATGGTTCAACAACTCTCTTAAACGCCTGCGAAACGAAAAGAAACGGTTATTCCGTCGGGCCAAGCAAAGGAATCTCTCCGTTAATTGGTCAACTTGCCGTCAAGTGGAGATCGAGTACATTCAAACGACTAGAAACGCTAAAAATACCTTCTTGAATGTTACATTGCCATAGTTTCTTCAAACGAGCCCGCGCAAGTTTTGGAGTGTTGTTAATGACACTAAAACAAACATTATACATTTACCTTACCCTGATGGCACCTGTATTCCACCTAATCAATGTTGCAGTGTTTTGAATGAAGCATTTGTCTCTTTCCTCAATACTAATATCATCTCCGATTCACAGAGTCCATCAAGTTTCAACTTCCCTGTAATGGATGCCATAATAATTGAATGGATTGGTATTAGCCAGCTAATCAATAACCTAAAGATTTCGTCGGCCAGTCGGCCTGCTAGTAATAATTCCAAAATAATAAATTGCATGGAAGTGTTTTCATCTGTTATTATTTCTAAAATTTTTGCTCAGTCGTTGCAGTGTTCTTCGCTGCCGCGTGATTGGAAGAAAGGAAAGGTGGTTCCAGACCCAAAGTCAGGCAATGCGCATGCTCCCGAAAACTACCATCCCATTTCATTGACAAGCATCCCATGCTAACTTTTGGAACACATCATTTACTCTCACCTTGTTGACTTTTTGGAGACTAATTCATTCTTTCATTCCTGTCAACATGATTTGAGAAAAATGTTCTCCTGCAAAACGCCACTAGTTTGATTTACTAACGATCTTTTTGCTGCAACTGACATTAAATTTGACGTTGACTGTATTTTCTTGGACTATGCTAAGGCCTTTGATAACGTAACACATGATCTACTAAACCTCAAACTCGATCAGCTTAACATTGATCCTATAGTATTAGCTTGGTTTAAGGATTGTCTTTCTATTCGAACCCAGTATGTGACTGCTAATAACGCTTCCTCTGCTTTTTCATCGGTTCCATCATGGGTCCCGCAGGGATCCGTCCTAGGGCCTTTGCTCTTCTTAACTTATATTAACGACCTCCCTGATTGCGTGAAATCGTTTTCAATTAGCTTATTTGCTGATGACTGCGCCATATATTATAAGATTAGTGACCCTGTCATTTCCACTAAGCTACAAGAGACCTTAACCTTTTATCCATATGGTGCAAGGCATGGAACATGAAATTAAACGTGAATAAATGTAAATATATGCGCATTTCACGCCGCACTAACAATACTGACACACGCATGCGTTTTCTGAATACCTGCCGTGGTTGCTTAGTGGCTATGGTGTTGGGCTGGTTGGGCTGCTAAGCATGAAATCACGGGATCGAATCCCGGCCACGGCGGCCGCATTTCGATCGGGGCGAAATGTGGCCGATCGCATTTCACCCCGATCGAAATGCAAAACCACCCGTGTACTTAGATTTAGGTGCACGTTCAAGAACCCCAGATGCTCAAAATTTCCGGAGTACCCCCCTACGACGTGCCTCGTAATGAAAAAAAGAATGGTTTTGGCATTTGAAACCCCATTATTTCTTGATTTTCTGAATAGCGCCCCTCTCTGTCAAGGTAATTTCTACAAGTATCTCGGCCTTTATATCACTCACGATTTATCCTGGCACAAGCATGTTGAATATATGACCTCTAACGCTAGTCGCACACTAGGCTATACCTGCGCAGAAACTTTTACGCCGTTCATGCATCTTTAAAGCTGACGCTCTACAAAACGCTTGTTCGCTCAAAATTAGAATATGCCCCGGCCATCTGGGATCCCCCTCAAGCATCACTAACCCTCGATGCCATTCCGAATCGCACGTCCCGCTTTATTCTATCTAATCAATCGTTATGCTAGCGTAACACTCATGAAGCAAACCCTTAACATACCGGAACTTTCAGTACGTCGCGCATACAGTCGCCTCTGCTTTTTCCACAAGATTTACCAAGGTAAATATACCTGGTAGCGAACCTTGCATAGGAGCCCATACGTTGAAAACATGGCGGTTAATCGGCGGTTCATGGGGCTTAGCGCAATCTGTATGTGGAGGGAACACTTCCGGCGGACGAAAAAAATCATTTGACGCCATATCCGTTAAAAGCAGAAGTGACGTAATTTTGTTTTCGAAGGCGCGCAATTTGTTCTGTTGGCCTGCCTTTGCAGCTATATATTCTAATGCCCCGCCATTGACTTGATGGGCGTTTCGAGCTTTCAGGGCGGAAAGCGATGCAGGAAAAGGCCAGCCATACGGTTGTAAATCGCACCCCTGCACAGAACATACTTTCTTTGGAGGACGACGAAAGGTTTACGTGTAGAGTGCTGATCCTATCGTCGGATGCCAAGCTCGTCCGCCAGCGCAGTCTCACGAAAACAACTACACGAATATCTGGCTGTCGTAACTCACTACTTTTGACTGAACAGGTTAAGAACCGATGAAGCTACCCGCGTCAGCAAATTCAGACAGACTTCGACAAGCAAAAAAGCACAACGTGTCAGGGGGGCGTATTTCAACAGGTGAACTTTACGAGCGCGCCTTTCTGCACATTTCACGACGTGTATTGCATTGCGACTTATAGTGGCGTCAACGTCCCCTGTAACGATGGGCGCTGAAAATAAATGTATTTATTAATAATAACAAAATTAAATAAACTTGTATTTTCTTAACATGTCACGAATATATAATATTGACCAGGAATTTCATTTTCGTTGAATGAATCTGTGTATCGCTTGAATTAAAAAACGCTTTTTTTTCCCAATGTTTCCTCCCTCCAAACATAGTCGCGCTTCAATCGCTGCTCCCATAACCACCCATGTTGATGTCAGTGACATTTTGCACTGAACCGCTTTTCGCCCGAAGCTTCGCGACCTATTTGGATCGACATTGGATTTACCACAACCCGATAATAAAAGAGAAACTTTTAACACCTCCTTCTTACTTTTCATCCCGCAGCGATCACCTTCATTAGGTTTCCTTGCCATCTTGTCGTACGAACGCGTACTGTTACTCGTTATTTCCTCGTACGTGCAATGACTGGAAACACCTTCCCGCATCGGTCGCCGCTATTACAGAGGCATCGAGGTTCAAGATTGCTGTTCTCCATGCCATCGAATAAATCGTTTTATAACTTATCACCCAAGCCATCGCACCGCAAAAAATAAATCGTCAAGCTCGACAGGAGCTATCTTGAATTGTTAAATAATAATAATAATAATAATAATAATAATAATAATAATAATAATAATAATAATAATAATAATAATAATAAGGTACCAAACTCTAAGGAAGCGATGGCGCTTTCATCATGAAGATTGTTTAGTTGTGCCATAGTCGAGGCTCCTCATCGCGTATTGACGTGAAGGTGAGCACTCCCATTTAATTATAAGCCAATTTGACCCTATTTTTCGTCTGGTTGACCTCCCTGCCTTTTCTCTCTTTGCTATCTCTCTCTCTCTCTTGACCCTATTTTCACCAAGTTCATAAAATTCTGTGGTCGCCTGTAGTGGTTTCTGGATTTATTCTTGCTCGTGTAATTTGTTAATGAAATTCGTATTTTTATTGATATTTTGAGCCTGTTCATGGCTAGTATATCCAGGCTAGCAGTAATGGCACGCATGTACATTTAAGCGCATAACTCTTGTCTGAAGTAGAAATGTAAGCTTAAGGCCTATGTGACAATAAATCAATTGTGTTATTTAGTTTTCGGAAACGTAATTTTACGTACTACGAGTACAATACGCCAGTCGGACAGTATTTCTTGAAACATTTGTTGCAACGTTTCGTTCGTTTCGGGCTGTTTGTGAGCGAGGAGCGTCGAGCATTTGACATGCTTTAAATATGCCATCCGCTTGCCCCCCCCCCCCCCCCCCCATGGGCACCGTAATTGATGATTTCCCAGCAATGTATCTGTAGTGTTGCGAATTTCCCGAAGCGCGAATGGTGACGCACTATTTGCAGTTACCCAAGCGTGACCTATAACTTGACCAACTTGACTAGACAGGTCACGCCATCTCGTAGCGATTCCAGTTAACATACGCAGCAGCGTGAAATTGCCACATCTATTTGTGCTCGTGGAATATTCCCGCTGTATGAATGTTCAGTCACCAGTTGTGACCGCCTTGTCCTACCGGGAAATTAAAGGAGTTTGGATATTTACGTCGTTTCAATACGTATTGTAAACACTAAGCAAGCAACCAAATGTTGATGCTTGTGTGAATCAGAACGAATGTTAATTGGCTCAGAACTATTGTTAGCTGAAAGTCGATGACGGTAATCGATGACACTTGATCTCAAGTTTCCTTTTTTTTTTTGGAATCGCATTATTACCTCACGAAGTCTAATGCGATATAAATACATTCTTTTTTTTGCAGGAAATACTTTCAAACAACAAACTTTTGTCCAAGGGCCGTCAGTATAAACTTCTCCACAGTTGGCTTGGAACTGGCTTGCTCACGAGGTATGAGCTGTTAACACTGAAAATTGCTGTCCTGTTCTTCCCATGACCATCAATGGCGCAGTGGCTGCATCTCGTGAACTTTCCGCGCTTCCACTCCGTCTGCCTTCTACAGCTAAACGCGGCTCATTGTAAAACTTTGTGTATGCTGGCTTCAGCGCTTACACCAAATTTCCAGACAGGAAAGCCGATTAGCGGCACCTGTGATCCCTTATATATATTGAAGCTGCCAAGTGCTGAATTTAGATGCGATTGCATTTATTCGGTTTATAATTCTGGTTTAAGGTATCAACGCGCGTTAGGACAATAGCGAGTGTTAGTCGCGACTGACAGGTTATGAAAGTGGAGTATATTTCCATTTATTTGCTTTTATATGTCTGTTTATTTACCTACTAATTCTTTTTTTAATTGGCCGACTGTCGGGTCCCGTACCGCTTCCTCTGCGGTCAGTACTCGTGCCCAGTACGCCAATGAATGAAAGATTAGGGAGTTTTAGATTTTGCGTACCGAACTTTTGGGGGCGCAAACCACCGGGCGGACAGAAGACCACCGAGAAGGTACCCAAAAGAACCCAAAAGCTGTTCGCAAGAATGAAAGCAGAGCGTGACACTCTTTGCGCCAATGTGCCTTTGTGGACCTAGTGTACGCAAAATTTAGCCGTACCTATTTTACTGGTGGTGTGGACTGCGCTTTACGTGTGATTCAATATACGGGGATATCATTTGTTACGCTTTACGGAATTTAAAAAAATCGCCTGTTGCTGATAACATAATTCTAGTCCTTGAGCTTGATTATTCAAAGAAGCGGACACCATTGGTACGAGAAACCAAGACATATATGCAACTAATTAACAAGAATTCACTAATTAACTTCTTAATTACTTTACCGTAGATAATGCTACTTACGAATTGTTGCCGCTGAGCTTGCAAGGCGTATCTACTTCGAATGAAATTCCAGAATTACACCACTTTGGCAATATGCGCCATCAAACTCGCTGTAAAATAGGCACTTGTCCCACATGATTTTAAACAAAACGCTCTTTTCTGAATTGGTGCGCAAGGTTAACTGGAACGCCCATGTATTTCGTTCAACACTTTGGGAAATCTTATCTCAAAACTTGTCATCTTGGAAATTGATTTCAAGTGGATACGTCTTGCAAGCTCACCAGCTGCAATCAGCAAAATATTAATACGTGTCGCAAAATAATTATTAAGAAAGTTAATCAGCGACTTTTTGTTAATTAGGTGAATATTTTTTATTTACTATGCTAGTAATGTCCACCTCTTCGAATTAGCCAGCTGAAGGACGAGAATTGTGCTATGGACCACAAGCGATCTTCAAAAATTCCTCAAAAATTAAGAAGTGATCACCCCGTATGCAAATAGGCTAATAGCCAGAACTTGCTCCACTGACGCACAAGCGCTTATTAGCCTCGAGATCGAGCAGAGTTGCCGCCTGGCTGGCACTGGCTGAACCACGGATAGTGTGGACTGCGCCGCGCTGCGTCTGCTACACCCAACGTGTTTGCATGTGCGCGTACGGCATGCATATCTTTAAATACTGTTCATTCTGTGGTTGTAGCTTGGCGGTAAACGCTGGGGAGGGGGGGGGGGGGTATTCTGGAAGTGTCCACTAGGTAGACACTTTGACAATACCCCATGCCCTCCCCCCCCCACCCTCCAGGTCTTCATTTGTTGGCGATGTACAGAAGCAATTTGCCTTGTGCTGTCGTCATTGCGCTGTGCTAAGATTAGTGACTGCCCATGTCGAGCGCACAATGTGTGACCGTCGCAGCCTCCGTTCGCCACGACTATTTTATTGTCAGTTTGCGTTTCGAGTAAATCACAGGAATTATTTTGCCTCGTTTTAAGGAAATCAAGTGGTTGCAGCGATGCTTGATCACATGCCGTGCTTTAGCGACTTGTCGCGATGTGTTCATCGCTCCGGAATCTCTGACACGAACGAACTGGCGTGAATATCACTCAGCAGTAAAAACGTTCATTAGAAAGCGCTCATTATATCGTGATACACTTTATATTACGATAACTGCATCATGATAATTGGGATGATTGCTCGTAACTCTCACACAGTGATTGCGTAGCGGTGTGAGGTGTTCTTTTGATGTGTGGTTAACCTGTTGCTCGATCCCGTAGCGAATAGGTGGCTAAGCTGCTTAGGCCCTGAAGCGAAAGTGTAACGGGAGAAAGGAGTGTTGCCACCAAAAAGTTTGTTCTTTTAAAACTGCACAGTCATGCATTTTCACTGGGCCCGTGCGGATTTAAAGAATAGACAAGCGTGGTGCTGCGCGGCGTAGAATTGCAGAGAACTCATCTAAAACGCTTCTGTTCTCAAATACGTGCAGTAGTTGTCAAGGAGAGCAATTCTTTGTACGAAGAACACTTTAATATTGGCATGTACGATTGTTTAAGGGGCTCAGGGACATCCCGTGCTTCCATAGAGTGTCATTTCTCAGCATATGTTGTCTTGTGTTGCGGAGATGAACGTAAAACTTATTTTGCTGTGCTTATTCAACTCCGGCAAGTGCCGATTGCTTAGAGTAAGTACCACACTAAGAGTGAGAAACAAACGAAATAATTCAATTTGCTTGCTTTTTTCTGCACTCAGTACAGGAGCCAAGTGGCGATCCCGGAGGCGCCTGTTCACACCCGCGTTTCATTTTAAGATACTCGAGGACTTCTCAGCCACAATTAACGCCCAGTCCTTCATTCTCTGCAATAAACTGTCAAAGCTTTCGCAGCATGGAGCAAAGTTGGACGTCGTTCCCCTGGTCACTCTTTGCACTTTGGACATAATTTGTGGTACGTATAGGAAATTTGCTATCAAGCTTGGATTTTGCGTTACTGTGGTTGATCCTTACGTGTTCGCTGTCCGTTGAACTTTTCATTCACAGAAACCATTATGGGATCGTCCATATCAGCTCAGAGCAATGAGAAAAGCCCATACGTTGCCGCTGTTAACAGGTACCGTCCATTCTCGGTATTGTCAATTTGCGTTGAAAAAGATAGCTTTGCTGCTGCAGCCTGAAGACTCATGCACAATCGCCAGCAAAAGCGTTATACCACGGGTGCCGGGGAAAATCTAAGAAGTTGAAAAATCTTTTTTTTAACAGCCTGTAGACATATTCAGCCTTAAATCTAGGGCTACAATATATATGTGCGTGTTCGGCCAATCGGCCAAACGCACGCACAGCCGCACCTGCAAAATAATTGTTCGCTTACTCCATTGTCCCCGAAATCTTGCTCGGGGATTACTTACTTCGTGGGAGACAGCTAAAAACGTGACTCCAGCTAAAAATCTACCGTCAGATGCTTGTTCGGCTTCTTTACTATACTGGCTTTAGACTAGTCGGGAGATTGCACACCTTGAAAAGGCTGTCCCGGCGGAATATACGTGTGCGTTACCGAACGAAGGTTTATCCTGACACAAACGCACGAAAGGCGCGTCGTGCGTCAATATTCGCCACTATTTGTTTTTGCAGATTAGGTTTAACAGTTCATCTTAACAACAACACGTGTGTGTGTGTGTTTTTTTTTGCGTCTTTTACTTACTTATTAATTATTGTGCCATCAAAGTAACGTGATAAGCAGCAGGTTAGTCTGTGTCCGCGAAGTTTTGCCCCGTGTTTGAGCCCTGCTTTCTTCGAAATTCTCGCTTCGTTCTTGACAGTGGTCGAGCAAGATAAGCCTCTGGAGCCAAGGCTTTGAGACGGAGACTTGCCTTCATCAAGGCAACAACAGCTTGGTCAGTTGTTGCTGTGGTGAATACAAGTCCCTATTTCGAAACCTTGACTCCAGAGACATGTTTTGTTCGACCGCTGTTGATTGCTTCAAGTCCCCATCTTCCTGTGAACATCTATATTGGTTGAATTTGTTTTCCTTCTCGTATTTCAAAATATTTCTCACAGAGGTATTAACGACACTCATTTCTCTTCCTGTGCTATATACAACACGGAAGCAGGTAGACACATATGACTGGGGTCCAAACTAACAACTGATTTATTTTGGAACGGATACATGGGTCAAGACGAATTAATAAGATAAAAGAAAAAAAGGATTTGCTCATGTTCGCATGAGAATAGATTACGGCAGGCTCTTTTAAGAACGTAGAATAAACCAAAAGCAAAGGTGACCCAGTTCCTGAAAACCAAACCTTTAAAGTTGTTGGTTTCCAACGACACTGGAGTGTTTGTGACGTATAAAAATTGGCTTTAAAATAATCCCCTTAGAGTTAGGACTGATCGAAGCAACATAAAAATGCTGCAGAAGGAAGCAGAAAAGATATGTTAAAATGCTGCCAGCTAAAGGCGGTGAAAGACGCAAATGAAGCCAATGAAACTAGTTTACGACTTTTCTTCTCCGCGAAAGACCCATTAGAAAGGACATGGGTTTCATGTGCTCACACAACATAAAGGCACCAGACATAGATAGCTGACCATCTGCAAATGCACCTCGCGTTCCTCACTGCTGATGGCTTGTTGAGGGTTAATAACTCGGATGTAGTAGTTCAATTCTTGAAGGACTTCCACCTGTCATGTGTATTAGTGAACGCTAAGGACTTTCGTTTTACCGTACCGCAGGAGGCAGCCGCAGAGGCTGTCAAATCGGCTAGGAATTGTTAAATTTAGGAACCAGTGCCTTGTAGCGTGGAAGCACCTCTGCAATTGTTAAAGGCGTGCCAAAGCTCTGAGCTCATAGAATTCGTGGATATCTTGTTGATCCAACCAGAAGGTATATATCAATTGGATCGTGGATCGAACCAGCGTTGTCGGATATTCTACTGGTCCTAGGTGACCGTAAGTTGGCAAAATAGCTTGAGAGATCATATGTCATTGCCTGTTTGAGATACGTAGACTACCTGTTTCTCTGCCTAAACATGCAACACAGCTTGCACTAAAGTTGATGTTATCTTGAACGCCTTCAGGAGTACACACGTAGGCCTAGAACTTGCCTATGAAATACCAGAATATTCTAGAATTCTGTTTTTACAAGTCAGGCTCGGCACACAACACACGTGCTGGCTCTACATAAATCAGGAGGAAAAGAACATCTTCAGTTTTGACTGGAGCCATTCAAACATAACAAGAGAAGCAAGGCAGTGTCATGTTTAAAAAGCAGAGGACACTGTTCTGTCTTGTACCCTTTATTCGTCTCCTTTTCGTTGTTTTTTTTTTTTTCATTTATTTTATGTTTGAAGCAGGTCCAGTGATGAGATCATATTCCCACTTTCTTAAGCAGAGCCTTAACGTACGATCACATTGATGAAGGAACAGTGGATATTTAGCAGTCATGCTAAGAGAAATTTGCGAAAAAAAATGATTAAAAAGAAAACATTCTTTCGACGCCTTTTATAGACGCCAAGAAAGCGGTTGCTATTCTTCTGACAACGTATTGTAGAATATAAAATACTCGTGCTACACACGGCTTAACAGTGTTCAGCGCTCTATGCAATCCACCTCTCTGATTTTCCTGTGCTGCCCTCTGCCGCACGCCACTGAAAATGTTTTGGAAGGGTCCCGGGGCTTTCGCCGGTTGATTTGTGTACTTGTGCCCACGTTGAGTGCGCGCCGGTTGTGCGTTTCGTGGATCGCGAATCCTTATTAATGGCTTCTTCGGGACAGCATGTCGTTCCTGAAGCTATTTAGCAGTCAATGACTACTGGGTGAGCAGGCCTGAGTGCGCTGTTCTGCAAACAGTGCGGCCGATAAAGGCACGCTGAGTTCCGTTTGGCGGCACGGCTGCCTTGGAATTTGTCACTGATTTCTGCACTTGGACATTATTTATTGTATTCTCTTTACACATTATTTAGACGCTTCGCATATTCAAAAAGTCATTGAGCGCAGCCTTCTGCGCCGGATTTATTAAAGCGGTGCACTTGTTTACATCGACATCTACAGCCGCATGTCGTTGTTATCGTCAAATATTGTGGAAAAGGTCCATCGCTGATATGAAATAGTGTCAAAATGTAGCAAAACATGCATATCTGCGCATATGTGCCATGTTGTTACACCCCGAGACGAGTCAATATGAGCGGCCGAACCACTTAAACAACGGCAACTGTGATTGAGATACTTATATTACGGGCTGTTAATTAACTCATTCTCGGTTTTCTTTAACTTCATCATACTTACAGTTTTAGCGTGCCATAGAGCATTATTAGAGAAAAATGCTCGCGTATGTGCTCATTTGTAGGCCATGTTGCTCTCTCACGAAGACGCGCGGATGCCATCGCTCACGCGGCGTTGGTATAAATGAGCGAGGCGGTTGTTTATGCTGTTGTATGCCGAATACACCATCTCTTGTTTGCCGCTGGACGCAGAGGCAAACAGCGCATCTCTCAAATTGAGAAATGCGTCGGCAAAGCAACACGTACAGGCCCATCCACATACGTAGCGAATGCGGCCGACAGCCTACAGGTATACGGTGACGTACAGATGTTGACACAGCGCTGTGTCGCCGCTTACCGTTTATTGTGTACGCGCCGTGCGAAGTGAAGTGTAGCTGATTTCAAATCGCTAAGGCCAGAACTGAACTATAGAAGCAGTTTCATTCGACCTAACTGCTTACATTTCAAGTCAGGTCCGCCGGTAGCGAGTGCACGAACTCGACGGCACCAGGTTAACCTTCGCTGAAAAGGATCGACATTGGCTCAAACTTCGTGGGCACGGCTTGAGAGGGTTAAAGCTTGTGCATTTCAACTTGCTAGGCGTGCTTGACTCATTTTGAGCACGATTAATTATATATACAAGCGAAGACACTGTCGCTATTGTGTTGTCGGTTCGACGGCCGATCGCGCGGGGTTTGGTCGAACGATGGCAGGCATGCTGATTCTACCGGTGCCGTCGAAAAGAAAGCCTGTCGCAGTACAACTCGCGCTCGTCGGTTGCGTCGTTGTCGACCTGGTATGATAAAAAGGTTTCAGTGATGCACAATAGTCGGTCAATCATAGGAGTGAGCGTCTTGTCGGTCTCGTATCGACCCGGTGGTGCCGGGCCGTACGAGTACGTGTAGTCAGGAACGTGCTGCCACCTCCAGCGCTGCAAAAAGGCTTTGTTAGCAACGTGATGTACTTAAGTGTCGCCCAAGTGCAACGCACGGGTTTTTCGTTAAATTAGCGAGCCATTCATGAAAGGCGGCAACTACCTGGCTCACGGTGCAGTCCGGACAACTCGGACGATGCCCTGGCCGCTTTCTCTTTTAAAGTTGAGTTGCGGTCTTACGCTACGCACGTTTTCGGCACCGCACCGACGTCGAGCTACCAGTAGAGTTTCAGCCCGGTACATGGCATGAGTGTTTGCAGCTGCGCGCGTCCGAGCGCTTTTTTTTTTTTTTTCGGGGGACTTTCCGGCGCGCGGCCACGCACGCGACCCTTCCAAAACGTTTCGCGACTAATCCGCTAGGGCAGGGCGCATGGGCCGTCGCGCCATGAAAGAGGCGGATTGCTGTCGCATACGAAAGACAGGATAATAAAGGTTACGCAGTACAACACCACGATAGGTTTTTGCAATGCGCCGCGAGTGCCATTGATTGCTTTCCTCTCGCCTTCGGCAAATAATACATTGGCCTGTCAGAGGCATGTATTTTATGCGGCTACGAAACCAACGATATACCTGCCAGTGATCAGTACAACTTGCCGCGAACAGGAAAAGATACTTATGCACCCCGCGATTGGCTCAGACCGATACTCTTGCACATGCTGGCGACGAGATTGCTAGGTGGGTTAAAAAATCACTTCTCTCGATCGAGGAAATACGGAGCACGTTTTAGCATTCCATGCGTACAGCTTCAATAAGCGAGAATTCCATTTGTGCGCCGCGCTCTGTGATTACATTTATTCTATCTTGTTGGTTTTTGTGGCCGTAGCGAACTTTTCCTTTTATTCTGTCCTGGTTACTGCAAGGCCATCTATAAATGGACGTATATCTCATCCTAAACAAGCTATAGTTTCACTCTCCGGTTATATCTGTGTGTGCCTTCCATGTTTCCGTGTTGCACGTAGCGCAAGCAGAGACTCATGGGCGCCAACCTTGCAAGGACTGACCTGACGGGCTAGTTGGTTGATTATCACAGAACGAACAGCGCTTCAAGACTGGACACAAAGGAGGAACCAAACACACACACACTGCGCTGACTGCGTGTTTATTATCTTGGTGAGCCGTTTATGCAGAGAAATAAAGGCAGTGCCAACGAGACCATGAAAATATAGCACACCTTGGTCAAAAGGGAAAGAAGGAATAAAGGGGAAAGACCTCGCGCCAGGCGCATTCTTGTTACAATGCAGTTTTCAGAAAATCGATTTCTTTCTTGGACAGCTTAAGAGACGTGATGCTGACGCAATCAACATTTAATCGGTTAATCGCAAAATCCTCCAAGATTTTCCTGGTGCATTTATCGGGTGTTTATGCAATGCGCTACTCTGCGGCAACATAGGCTTACATCCACATTGCCGAGATTGCAAGGCAAGGTTTCCCCTTAATGCAAGATATTTTACATTGTTATTGTGCTCTCTAAGCCTATATCGTTGATACAATGGCCTGACTGACCGATATATCGTTTTCCACATTTTAACGGCACCAAATACACAATCTCTTGCAGACAGTCAACAAAACCGTCATTCTTATCAATAGAGCGATCTAATGCATCCATTTCTAGTTCCTGGCACAAGCGTACAGGGCCGTTCTTTTTGACCTTAGCAAGTGAAGCGTTGTCATTCCTCGTGAAATGTGCGTTAATTGCCTCGGAAGCTTTTGACCTGTATGCTTTAGCAGGGAGTACTCAAAAGCCGTCTTCTTTATCCGCTGGAACTAGACAACGAATTACTCCGAAGGTAAGCAACAGTCTTAAAAATTCCGAACTGAAGGAGGCAGGGTGTTTCCTAAGGAAGCGCAATGACGCCAGCCGAAACGGGGCAACACAAGACGGCGGACAAAGAAAAGTGGTTGTGCTGCCTTACATGCACCAGATATAAGACAATCTTAAAAAGATTGGTCAAACTGTGGGCTTCAGCGTTGTTTTTTCTGCGTCGCACAAGTTAATTGGCCTATGCTCTAAGATCAACTCCGGCACGCGTACTCAAGGAGCGTGTATGATCAAGCACAAAAACCGTTTCATTGACTGTGTGCAGGAGATTGTTTAGAAGAAGAAGAAGAAACTTTATTAAATAATAGTCCGGCAGTTCTTGCTGTGGTGGCCTCACGTGGCGGCTCGAAGTCCTTGGACTCGGGCGGCATGTTCGGCTTGCCGGACAGCCCAGAGCTGGTCTGCCAGCTCTGAACTTTTGATAGCCGCCTCCCAGCGGCGGCGACGCGTACGGAGAAGGTCCCCGGCGGCTCCCGCTTCGTGTTTAACGTGCCGTTAAAATGTGAAAAATGATATATCGGCCAGTCAGGCCGTTGTATCAACGATAGGCTTAGAAAGCATAATAACATTGTAAAAATCTCGCAATAAGTGGAAACCTTGTCTTGCATTGCCGGCAGTGTGGATGTAAGCCTATGTTGCCGCAGAGTAACGCATTGCACAGACACCCTGACAAATGCACCAGGGAATCTTACAAGCTTTTGATTATATATAACCGCTTAAATGTTGAGTGCGTCAGCATCACCTCTCTTAAGTTGTTCAAGAAAGGAATCGATGTTCTGAAAACTGCACCGTAACAAGAATGCGCCGGGCGCAAGGTCTTTCCCCTTTTTTCCTTCTTTGCCTTTTGACCAAGGTGCGTTTTCTTTTCATGGTCTTGTTGGTACTGCCTTTATTGCTCTGTATAGAAGGCTCAACGAGATAATAAACACGCAGTTGTTAGTCAGCGCATTGTGCTTGTGGCTCTTCCTTTGTGTCCAGTACTGAAGCGCTGTTCCTTCTGTGGGCACCAACCAACTAGTTCCCTTCATCACTCTGTTGAGCCTTATTCACAAAAACAAAATGCTTTCAGGCTTGGTGAACTATTTTTGGAGAGAACAATGAGGCCTTTATGGAGACTTGACTTCATATACAAGCTTACAGCTTTTGGGCGGGAGTACTACAGATGTCTCAACGTGCTGCACTCCTTCACACGAAAGGTGAGCTTGTATTCCCTCACTGTTTCCTTTGCTTTGATGACTAGTGCATGAAGCATGTTCAATTGTTTCTATCTCTCCTCAATACGTAAATTGGCTATGTGCGGTGGCATCACATATTACCGCGTTTATAGAAGCCTAAGAGTAGCTTAAAAGCGTCTTCGGCGCGCACTAATACTGAGCCCATCCGCCGCTCTTTGCTAATGAATTCTATCGTGGGATCCTTACTTCAAAGAGTTGAGATATACGTATTTTCGTGTACTATCTATAGATGTACATTGTCTACATCTTATAGAATTTAAACGAGACAATATTGTCAACTGTGACTGGAGCATGCAGTTTCCCAGCTTTAGTGGTGTTTTGAGAACAGTGCAATTTGAGTGGCGAAATATTGGCATTGCTTAAATAGAAAGTTCACGTTTGACGTTAAGTGAGGCAAGGGTGAAGAACAAGCTAAAATGGCTGATCGCAGGCTTGCCGAGAAGGCTCGTGCATAAAGTCCGACAGACACAGACATCTTCGGAGACTTTCACGGTCGTCCTAACATCCTGAACAAGCGCTACAACTTTTGTATTGAACACCTTTCGCTAGAGTTAATATTTAAAAAAGTTAATTAAGCAGCCTTTGTTAGATACCTAGCTTGGCGGATTGAAAAAATATAACGTGTTCCATATGACTCAGAACAATACTACGGCAACTCGACAAGCGTAGCGCCTATGGTTTTTTTAATATTTGGCCAACTTAGCTGAAACACCCTGTATATACATCACCGGGCGATCGAAAACAAAAACAAGAATCTCAACATCGAGAGGCACATGCCAAGGAGCCGATACGTGTCTAGAGAGCTTAATCGCAACTTACTTCCACTTTTTAACTGCACTGCACTTTTGCACGGCTGTCTCGACAACTCGAGAAACCACCTCTCATTTTCCGATAACGCCACCGAAGGCATGCTTGCACACTTTCCTTCATTTTTTTTTTTATTTCATAAGCATGTAGAATTTGTCTTGTGATTCCACATTGTGCCCGATTCAATATAGTAGTTTTTCAAGGACCGGACGCAGCCGCACTCCCGGCAAATCATGATGGCCAGAAATAGCTTTTTTCGCATTATAATGATGCTCTTTTCATCATTATCATCATCAGCCTATTTTATGTCCACTGCAGGACCCTGCAATCTCCAGTTACCACTGTCCTGCGCAACCGATTCCAACTAGCACCTGCGAATTGCTTAATTTCATTAGCACACCTAGTCTTCTGCCGTCCTCGACAGCGCGTTCCTTCTCTTGGCACGTATTCTGTAACCCTAATGGTCTACCGGTTATCTAACCTATGCATTACATGACCTGCCCAGCTCCATTTTTTTTTTCTCTTAATGTCAATGAGAATATCGGCGATCCCCGTTTGCTCTCTGATCCACACCGCTTTTTTCTTGTCTCTTAACGTTACGCCTAACATTTTTCCTTCCATCGTTCTTTGCGCGTTCCTTAACTAGTTTTCGAGCTTCTTTGTAAGTTTCTAAGTTTGTGCCCCATAATTTGCCACCAGTAGAATGCATTGATTGTACGATTTTTTTTTATTATAATGGTAAGCTCCCAATCAGGATCTGACCGTGTCTGCCGTATGCGCTCCAACCCATTTTTATTCTTCTGTAAATTTCCTTCTCGTGATCAGGGTCTCCTGTGAGCAATTCACGTTGGTAAACGTACTCCTTCACAGACTCTAGGAGCTGACTGGCGATACTGAACTCTTGTTCCCTTGCCCGGCTATAGATCATTATCTTTGCCTTCTGCATATTAATCTTCAACCCCACTCAAACACTCTCCCTGTTAAGGTCCTCAATCATTTGCTGTAACTCGTCCCCAGTGTTGCTGAACAGGACAATGTCATCTGCAAATCGAAGGTTGCTGAGATATTGGCCGTTGATCTTCACTCCTAAGCCTTCCCAGTTTAATAGCTTGAATACTTCTTCCAAGCACACAGTGAATAGCATTGGAGAAATTGTGTCACCTTGTCTGACCCCTTTCTTTATAGGTGTCTTCCAACTTTTCTTGTGGATAATTAAGGTAGCTGCGGAACCTCTGCAGATAATTTTCAATATGTTTACGTAAACGTTCTGTACTCCTTGATTACGTAATGCCTCCAAGACTGCCGGTATCTCTTCTGAATCAAATGCCTTTTCGTAATCTATGAAAGCCATATAGAGAGGCTGACTACTCTGCGGATTTCTCGATTACCCAATTTATGGCATGGATGTGATTCATTGTAGAGTATCCTTTCCTGAAAGCAGTCTGTTCCCTTGGTTGACTGATATGTAGTGTTACCTTTATTCTAATGGAGTTTATCTTGCTGAATAGTTTATATAATACTGGAAGTAAGTGAATAGCCTCATAATTTTTCAATTCTTTAACATCTCCCTTTTTTGTGCATTAGTATAATGTTGGCATTCTTCCAGTTCTCTGGGATCCTTGAAGTCGATAGACAGTTCGTATAAAGAGCGCCTAGTTTTTCAAGCATTATGTCTCCTCCATCTTTGATTAAATCGACTGTTATTCCATCTTCTCCTGCCGCTTTTCCCTGTTTCATGTCTTGCAAGGCCCTTCTAACTTCGTCGCTAGTTAATAAAGGAGCCTCTGTAACCTGTTAATTATTACTTCGAATGGAGGTATCGTGGCTGCTTTGGGTATTTACAGGTCAGTATAGAATTCTTCCGCTGCATTTACTATATCTTCGAGATTGCTGATGATATTACCCTGCTTCTCTTTCAGTGCATACATCTTGGTTTGTGCGATGCCAAGTTTCCTTCTCACTGATTTCATGCTGCGTCCATTCTTTACTGCTTCCTCAGTCTTCCTAACGTTATAATTTCGAATATCTCGTATTTTCTCCTTGTTGATCAGTTTTGAAAGTTCCGCGAATTCTATCTGATCTCTTGAGTTGGACACTTTCACTCTGTCATTTCTTTATTGGGTCCTTTGTGACTTGGGAGAGCTTACCTATTGGTTGTCTTGGTGCCTTACCTCCAACTGCAACTGCTGCTTCTGAAGCCAGCCTAGTTACGGTTTCATTCATTACCTCTAAGTCATCTTCATCTCTATATTCTAAGGCTGCATATTTGTTTGCAAGTAGCAGCCTGAATCGGTCTGCTCTTACCCTAACTGCGTGTAGATTAGATCGTTTCTTCTTGACCAATTTTACTCTTTCTCTGTTCAAATTGAGCTGAATCCTAGCCCTCACTAACCTATGATCACTGCACTTTACCCTGCCTAACACTTCTACATCCTGCACTCTGCTAGGATCAGCAGAAAGTACGAAATGAATTTCATTTCTTGATTCGTCATTAGTGCTTTTCCAGATCCGCTTTTTGTTCCTACGCTTCCTGAAGTAGGTTTTCATTATTCGCAGCTTATGCCTTTCCGCGAATTCTACCAGCATCTCTCCTCTAGCGTTCCTAGAATCGACGAAGTAGTTGCCAATTTCTTGTTCACCAGCCTGCTTTTCCCCCACTTTTGCATTGAATTCGCCCATTACTACAGTATACTGAGTTTGCGCTTTTGTCATCGCTAATTTAACGTCTTCAGAAAACTGGTCTACTTCATCATCATCGTGACTTGATGTTGAAGCATAGGCTTGTACTACTTTTAATCTATACCTATTATTAAGTTTTATTACGAGTACTGCTATCCTCTCATCAAATCTGCAGAATTCGTCAATGTTACGAGCTATGTCCTTATGGGTTAGGAATGCTGCTCCGTACTGCTTCTTATCTAGAAGTCCTCTATAACAGAGAATGTGGCCACTTGTCAGCACTGTAGAAGCCTCACCAGTTCTTCGAGCCTCACTAAGGCCAATGATATGTCAAGCAATGCTTGACATATCAAAGTTCCTCAAAGAGTCCTGCTAGGATGGCTTCACTCGGGAGAGTTCGGGTGTTAAACGTTACCAGTGTCAGTTTCCATTGGCGGCGTGTCCGCGTCCAGAGATTCTTAGCATCCTCTGCTGCGTTACAGAACTGATCGCCGCCCTGGTGAGGTGCTCGGCAGCTGCTGGAGAAGGGCCACTGGTTAATCGAATGAGTCATTTGGGAGGGAGTGGCTGAATACTGCACAATGGAGGCCAATTCCTGTTCGTACAAGGGTGTTAAATAAACAACATTCTGTATGCAATTCACAAATTGCATGTGGTGCCTTGTGGTACAGGCGCTCGTTTCTTCCTTGTCCAAGTTTACTTTCTTGTAGACTGTCTGCAAGTCTTCAGGAGCAAAAAAATAAAACTGCTTCCATTCTGCACCTTCTCGCTGTACTTTTCAAATTATTCGAGATGCTATGCATGTAAGGCACGACCACCACCTTATTTGGTCTGGCAAAGCTATTGCAGTCATTCGAATTGGCCCTGAGCTTTTTACTCAAACCCTCCGCTACCAAACTCAGTAGTTCCAAGGGGTAACCAGAATTGACCAGACGCTTAGACTGGCCCCACAAACATGTTTCAGGCTTGTGGTCACATGACTTCAGCAATGAATTATGTAAACGAGACTATTATAGCATGTTTTTACAAGTTTCGAGTGTGCAGATAAGAATGGAAGAACTGGCTTATTGCATCTCGGCTCTTAGCTCCAACGCACACTTCGTAGTGAAAAGTAGGACACTAGGTCTAAAAAAATCTTATGGCATTCCCTACAGGAACTTCATGCATCAGTACCTAAGGGGACAAGACATCAGCATATGTAGTTAAGGTTTTCGATACCACAGTGTCAAAATTATCCGATTCGTTATTTGTAACAATTCAAAAGTCATCAACGTATCTGAGCAAAGCGACAACGACCGAACTTTTCAAGCGATCGTGAATTACTTAGTCACGGTAAGCTATAAACGAGTCACTTAAGCAGGGAGCAATGCAGGACCCAATACATGTGCAATGTTTTTGTTTGCTAATATTTACGTCCAGTGTCGCCTAAGTGGAGTTAACATAGATAGAAAGTAGCTCCAAAAACTGATCACATGACAACACACAGGAGTTTTGAAATTGGACTGCACCGAGTCTGTCAATATCGTCAGCTACACATTTCATCAATTCGGCCTGCGAAAGATAATAAAAAGATCTGTGTCAAAAGAAAAAGCTGCAAGGCTATTGTTTTGCCTGTATTCGGCAAAATTCCACCACTTTATCCGACTTATTTACCAAAAATAAATCGTTAGCTGGTACCATTTTCAAGTAAGCCGAGAGGCAACAAGTTAGTGCTTTCATTCTCACCTACACACTCGTAACTTCTAAAACGTGATGTAGTACAATCTCGTTTACATAGTTCATTGCTGAAGTCACGCGACCACATTCTTGAAACAAGTTTGTGGGTCCAGGATAGGGGACTGGTCGATTCTGGTTAACCCTTCCGAGTGTTGACCTTGATAGCTGAAGGTTTGAGTAAAACATTCAGGGCTGATGCGAATGAGTGCAATAGGAGTGCCAGACCAAAGAAGGTGGCGGTCGTGCGCCTTACACACTTATCATCTCGCATAATTTGAAAAGGCTTGCGAGAAGGACCGGAGTGCACGAAGTTTTTTCTGCTGCTGAACGATTATGAATGATCTACAAGAAAGTAAACTAGGACAAGGAAGAGGCGACCGCCTGTAGCACAAGGCACCGCACGCAATTTGTGAATGGCACACGAAATGTTGTTCATTTAACACCCTTGTCGTGCGAACGTGCATATAGCGGTCAGACAAGTCTTTGTATTAATCAGAGACCTAAAAGAGCATCATTATAATGGCAAAAAAAGTAATTTCTGGTCATCTAGGGATGGGGGCATTGCCGGGAGTGCGGCGGCGTTCTGGTCTTTGCAAAAATTACTATTTTGAATCAGGCCCAATGCGGAATGACAAAAGAAATTCTTGAAGCTTATGAAATTAAAAAAAAATGAAAGAAAAGTGTGTGAGCACGCCTTCGGTGGTGTTATCGGAAAGATAGATGTGGTTTATAGAGTTATCGAGGTAGCCGTGCAAAAGTGTAGTGCCGTGAAAAAGTGAAAGAAAGTTGCGATTAAGCTGGTCTGACGCGTATCTGTTCCTTGGTGTGCGCTTCTGAATGTTGACATTCTTGTTTTTGTTTTCGATGACTCGGTGATGTATACATATCATGCACATGCGAAAGTAAACATTTGTAGGTGAAAGTTAGCGCTGTGTGTGTGTCAAAATTCTTCTCTTTCCTCGTACTGTCCCATTGCACTGTGTTTTGATTAATCCCAACCAACTAGCCCGCCAGCATGCCCTAACCAGATTAGTGATCACTCATTTGATTCATCGTAGCTTCACCAACATATTTATCCTAAATGCAACGTCATTCAATAATTAACGTAGTTATTGCACGCAAAAATTACATAGTTTTGGGTTAATTGTTATTAGCATAATGAGTGACCCATCGTTGGAATTGTCGTGACGTCACAGTATGTTATAAATGTATTTGCTGCTCTTCGGGTTGGTTGCATATAGCCCACACTCAGCGATGCACAGGTGAAATCTTTTCTTTCGTAGAGGCTAGTCTATGGGCATGGTGAAGCTGAACGGCTCTGGCGGGCTGATCCGGAAAGCAGGGCACGACAACATTACGACTTGTCACGTCGGCCGCCGCCTTGTGAAACATAGCCATGGCTTGAGTGGGGTCGACGTACTCATTTGCGGGTAGCGCAGCATGGGGTGGCGCTGAGGATTGATGCCTTTTTGATAACCCGACGGCTAGTATAGAGTGATGGCATGGCGCTCGATTGGCTCCAAGGACGCGCCGACGTGCCGTTATGTGTTGAAAAGAATAAGGTCAATGGCGTGTGGCCTTCATGCACTTCACCTTCTCCAAGACGTATAGTGATACAGCCGTCAAAGACGACCTATAAGTCCTACATATTGATGCATGTTTTCATTTAGATGGTTTACCCGCTGGGTTGCTCAGTGGCTATGGTGTTGGGCTGCTGAGCACGAGGTTGCGGGATCGAATTCCGGCCACGGCTGCCGCATTTCGATGGCGGCGAAATGCGAAAACACCCGTGTGCTTAGATTTAGGTGCACGTTAACGAACCCCAGGTGGTCGACATTTCCGGAGTCCTCCACTACGGCGTGCCTCATAATCAGAAAGTGGTTTTGGCACGTAAAACCTGATAATTTAATTTTAATTTAGGTGGTTTACATACGCCAACACACTCATGTAGTTATATTAAATAGCCTTATTTGCTCCCTAGGGTGGTCGTTTCACTTTTAGGTATAGTTATACAACGCTCTCACTGCAATATTGCAGGTATTGAAACGTTTTCTTCTCACATATATTCAGAAATGCGACAGAACACAGTCATAGGATTGCATGTGTTCTCTTTGCATTTAAGTAATTATGGACGCTTGATGTAGACCTTCTTTAGCTTGAGCTCCGGCTTCTTGGAACAGCGGCACCAACTTGTGTCTGATTTGCCTCCGCCGCGATGCTGGAATGTGCGGCCAGCTGCAGTGATGCTTGGATGTACGAGAAAAGCGTTTCGCCGAGATGTACAATTGCCTTTTTGTGCCTTCACATACCTGGGATTCGCGCGCTTGTTGTGTTGTCAAAAATGACAATTAAATTGTGTATCGCTGCCTCTGACGAGATCTGTCTTGGAAATGCTGTCGATTGTTAGGGCAGCCGCTGCACTATACAAGTTTCTGCAAAGCACTGTTCTGCAGTGGCTTGGTATTTAAAAAATATATGAGTAAACGCACGTATTGCTGGAAACCTGTGTTTCGTTTATCGTGACCTAACAAAGTGAGGATTCCGCATCCCCGCGTACATTTGGATATAGCTTTTCTCAGGCGCGCGCTCTCCTTCGTGCGAGGAATAAATGCTTCATTTAGCGTCAAGTTGCAACTACGAAGTATTAGGCTGTTAATTATTGACATGCTACAAATATGCAGCACTGTCTTGGTTGTCAGTGCTTTTTCCCAAAATTTAAAAAGTTCAGAGGTTGAAAAGTTTAGTGGAAGCTAGACGGATTTGCAAGGCTAAGCTAGCTGACTGCACATTCACAACGCTCACATGACCCCTCGCCTCCTATATTAAAATATAACCATATATATATATATATATATATATTCAGCCGCATCGTCAAGCATCATTGCGTGCGAGGAACTTGCCAGTACCGCGTCGCGCATGGCATGAATCCTTTTCTGTTCACGCTGGTGATCCAAAAGCGTTGCTCACATTTTTTGTACGTAAGGATGCGATGCAAACTAAATAAGCCGCAACTGCACATTCGTTTATGCTGGTAGTGAACCTCGCACGCTTCATATACGAATTATTTGGCTTCCGATAGTTGTTTGTGGATGCGACGACTGTGCTATGGTATCGAATTGTTCGTGAATGACCCGAAATATCAAAACTAGCGCTGAAAATTAGCCATATCTACTCTGAAGCACTACACGTCCTGTTGGCACAAGACCGCACAAGTCATGAGAAGAGGAAGGCATGCTCGGTGGCATACACAGCGTTCGGCGTTGAGAGTAGTTTCCCCCTCGCTGTGAAAAACGCTTATAATAAAGTAAAAAATACCTGAGTAATTATTTATTTCGTCCATTCTACGAAAGCAAGCTTGGAAACTTTAATTTTTAGGAGCCCTTGAATTTCTTATTTCCAACTAGGTCATTGCAGAGAGAAAAATGGAGTTAGAAGCTGAAGTCAACAAAGGCACCCTGAGGCTCGACAGCTCTAGTGAGTCTGAAGCTAGGGCCAAAAGGAGAAGACCTTTTTTGGATCTTCTCATTGTGGAACATCTCAAGAACGACAAATACATCACCGAAGAAGACATACGAGAAGAAGTGGACACCTTTATGTTTGAGGTTTGAGGACACCTTTATGTTTGAATTCCTCCAGGTGGATTTTATTTTCTGGTGCTTACTTTTGAAATATAAAATGTTATCGGGAGCTTTTTCAGCGCTCTTGTTGAGGGTGCGTGGGCTTGCCTTGTGATGCTTATTTATGTCCACATGGTTAATAATAATAATGAAGCAACTTTAGTGCTTAACGCCCGATGGTGATGCAGCAGGTGTGGCTAGCCTGGCATGCTTGGCCGAAATTGTCCGCCTGAGCATCTCATACAATGATAATAAGGTTAAGCGTAGCATGTTAGGTGGCAAACACAAGACAGAAGGACGAATACGAACAACGGCGCATAAAACACCACAATTAATTGATACCACTTAGCCCACATTTCAGTCGATACCAACGGTATGTCACCAAACGTTGAATAGCACCTGGTCTCGCGCAGCGTATGATAGCCTTAGGAAGTTAATTTGTCTCACTCTTAGTTTCACTGTAATTAGAAATCAGGGCTAAGTAACAATCAATGTTTTAGTGGCTATGGTTTGCTGCAGTGCTTCTAATCGCCCAATAAGGGAAAGAAACGAAGATGGCAGTACAGACAACCGATGCTCAGTGTCTGTTTTTAGAGAGAGAGAAAGAGAGAGCGAGAGAATATGTGTTTTATAAAAAATCGTGGGATGAAATGCGCTGCCGTCCTCATATTTCTGGCATCTGGAGGCGGATGTAATCAATATAGAGAAATGAAATGTGAACGACAGGTTTGTGTTTTAGGTGTATTTATACAGTCCTTCGCAGAATGCGAACTCGACGAGGGTCCATAGGATTATCTTGGCCCCGCCGTGGTTGCTCAGTGGCTATGGTGTTAGGCTGCTGAGCACGAGGTCGCGGGATCGAATCCCGGCCACGGCGGCCGCATTTCGATGGGGGCGAAATGCGAAAACACCCGTGTACTTAGATTTAGGTGCACGTTAAAGAACCCCAGGTGGTCCAAATTTTCGGAGTCCTCCACTACGGCGTGCCTCATAATCAGAAAGTGGTTTTGGCACGTAAAACCCCATAATTTAATTTTTTTTAGGATTATCTTGCAATAGTTAGCTCACGTATGTTCTCGGTCGTAGTGTTAGTGGCAACGTAGCCAGACGAGTTTGCTGCGCAACTTCTGGTTTTCACATCCCCGTAACAGGCATCCTGCAGTCGCTTGTGCGTCCTCATGATATCGCAAATATCGACAACCTCGTCTTTGAGTTGATTTCTGTTTGCAGACGTTGCTGTGAAGACATTGAGGTAAAAGCACCTCGGATACTCCGTTTCTATATACTATGCAGCAAAAAACTAAAGCAATAAAATTTGGAAGGCGTCATCAACGTCATCAACGCGCTCATTTTATACACGCATGACGTGCTCCACCTCCTCCGCACCGTCACGTTCGCTGCCCAATGACGCACGCACTAGTCAGCGAGATGGCTGCGACGTAACGTGTGCAATCAGGGACGCACTAGTCACACCTTTAGTAAGCCAGAACCGGACCCCGGAGGCCCGGGTTTGATTCCCACAGACTGAAATTTACCAAATAGTTTTTTCCAAGCCACTAATTTACTTTGTTTACACGAACCGCCCTGACAAATGTGACGTCAATCCGAGCATTTTCTGACGTGTCTTTATTCTTTGCGGCGTCGGCCATCTTTTTCGTCACAGCGCAGTTTCGCCAAGGTCACTGCCAACATACCCACCTAAGGTTTCGCCTTAAAATTATCATGATAAAATAAATATACGTATGAGACCAAGCGCGTGCCCGGTCCGTTCGCTCTTTATGTTATGTTAAATCGCTGTTTTTATAGGTCACTTGTTCTGCAGCGGGTTCCACGGCGAAGGGCGAGCTTGCGGGACTACAGTGAAGAATTAGCTGATGGCTTTATGCGTGCTCTGTTAGCGGTCACGTGATCTGCTGAGTTCTTGCTGACGCGTCACTGTTGAAAGGGTGCAGCGAGCGACAGCACAGAACGTTCCGTTTTGATAAAGTACTTGCGCTCCCCGCTGCCGGCGTTTATCACGCCAGCGTTGTGAGGGCGAGCGCTCGCGGTAGTCGAGTGAAGTCGTGTTCATGTGTCAGTTTGGGCGCGTGTATCACGTTGCTTTGGTTGGCAAGCAAATGTTGACGGCGATTTATACTGCCCGCAAAACTAAGAACCTTACTTTGTGTAACAGTCGTTTGCTATCATTGTCGAAACTTCGCATTTCGCGAAACTGCGACTTTTTATCATAATGACTTTTTCTTTGACCACGCAACTTCGGTAATGAGACGTAGATATCAGATGTTATGGGATATTCTGGAGGAGTTTCATATTCATTCAATCTTTGAACATATCGTGTCAGTCATCTTCATTTCCCTTTCTGAGTTAAATATTGGTTTCCTCATAAAGCCTTGGTTGGACTATATGGGCGCTCAGGTTGGCTTTTTTATTTATTTCTTGTTTTTTCTTAAAAAAGTTTGTTGGACAGCGTTGGTCATGTGTGCTCCATTCTATCTGTGCTTATCTCACCCTTCGAGCTGCAAGAAAATTGAATCTGCACAATTCAGCTGTACACCTTGTTAGAAGGGGGTGATTATATGCTATGGAAGTAGCAATCACCGAACCTATGAAAGGGTTGCTAATGGCTACATAATATATTACTGAAAGCTTAAAAGCTTTAATCGCGAGGAATTATGAAGTTGTTATACGCTGAAGCTGCTCGTTTCGAATGCGAGAACAGTAATTGAGCTTTCACGGAGTCTTTACATGCCCAGCATGGTGCATTATTATTCAACAAAGCGTGTTCACGCATTACTTTGAAATTAACTTTAATGATCAAACACCTAAATGCAGGATGTTTTGTAGAATTAAGGCCTGGGTCGCTGAGCTTTTTCTTTTCTTTTTTCTTTTTGTGGGATAGCGCCGGCAACTCAATGTAAGCAGGGGGTCACAGGAGCTCGGCTGTGTTTGCCACGTAGCTCGCACCCATTGGAAAAACTGTGCGTCATATTTTCCTGTTTTCTGTATATTTCGATCGGTGGACGCAGTGGTTTCCTTCTTTTCACGGGTTGCCTGCTTTTCAGAGAAGGACAGTAATAACCATTATTAATTGCCAGCCCCAAGGACGGGCTGAGCGGGAGTCATGCGTGGTGCTAGCAGTTTTTCCGCCGTATCGGGTGGTGGAGTGAGAGAGTTGCCAATGAATAGAATATGTAAGGACGGGTTTCTCGAAAGGCTTTGGGCTTGGGCTTCTAACGCAGGCGCGCAGAGTCAGGAAGTAGATGTCAGTAGAGTCAGGAAGTATGGGCAGTAAGGCAAATGAGGTCAAGAGACCTAACAAGCCATTGCATGGTAAATTATGCTTATAGGCAATATATTCAACCAGCGGAGCGTGATGCGGGCTTCGGGATGTGCGTCCATGATGCTGAATTTCTTTACAGCTTTCTAGTGTTAGATCCACATGCTTTCCAAAACTCCTTGTGCAGCAGCAGAACGCTGCCGTAATAGATAAGTGCCGTGACATTGTTGTGCATTTTCTTTGCTTTCAGGGTCACGATACTACAGCGGTGGGGATAAGCTGGGCACTTTTCCTTATAGGTCATCATCCAAAGGAACAACGGAAGATTCACGAGGAACTCGACTTAATCTTTGGTGACGACAGAGATCGTCATGTATCTTTTGAAGATCTGAAGCAGATGAGGTACCTCGAGTGCGCTCTCAAGGTATACAGTCCTACCCAAGAAGTTGCAAACAAAACTATCAATGTTGTTCTTTATTCGAATTTAGGAAGCTCAACGTATATACCCGTCTGTGCCACTAATAGCTAGGACATGCGAAGAACCATTAAAAATAGGTAAGGTCCACAATCACGCATTTCAATGCTAGCTGCTAAGCAAGACTAAGTATATTTCCCTACTTTCTTACATGCCATACACGACTTACGAAGATGGAGCCATCCTTCCTACCGGAACAGTAGTGCAGATGTCAGCCTACTTCTTACACCGTAATCCTGAAGTTTTTCCTAAGCCGGAAGAATTCCACCCGGAGAGGTTCTTCCCGGAAAACTCGAAAGGAAGGCACCCGTTCGCTTATCTTCCATTTTCAGCGGGACCCCGGAACTGCATTGGTGAGCCATTCGAATCATATTGATTGTAAAACGCAAATCGCGGGTTTTGCTGTTCTCTAATCGCCGTATTTTTCGGACTATATTCCGTAGAGGCCGATTGGGGCTTAACATTAATTTTCTTTAGATTGTCCGCACCCGCTGTATAGTCCTCTAGGGCTAAACATCGACTGGAATACGTTTCTTCGGTTCTTGCGAACGCTTCACTATACTGAGCTAAAAGATGCCGTCTTTTGGTACCATCCCAACAGTTCTGGTGTCTTGCGCATATATGAAGTTGCGTGCAACTGCGTTGCGTATTTTGCAACGAGGTTTTGTGCATGTGTTCTCATATCTTATCACTGAAAACCAGCCGATTTAACCATTGCGAGCAACATTCATTTGTATATCTCGAGCTGCCAGCATGAGCTGAAAGTATCGCTCGTGCACAGAGACGATCATTGCGAAGCTCATTTTTCTGCGATGTAGCAAGGGGAAGAAAAATTGCATAGTCTGTGGGCTGTGGTCTATGTAAACTACATTAACCGAGCCACACCCGCTCAAAAAAAGAAGTAATAATTATAAAAAACGCTCTGTAGCTAAATGATAGTATGGCTGTGCTACTCTTGACGTAGCTGCTAGCCTCATCTAGTGCTTTCGAAAGTTCACTGCTAATTTATTTTGATTTAGCAAGTAGCATTACCTTATGAGTGCATGCACTACGCCATTCCGTCATGCCGATGCTCTGCATGGGAAACCATGCGCGAGGCTTGATTGACCGGCAGACCAAGCGTGTTTCATTTGATAGTTTTATGACTATCACCACTGACTCCCTATCCTGCTAGGATAACTTACCTATTATTGTCATTAAGGTTACTTCTCTATATCCGTCGACATTCATCTACCAATGTTATGCATGAATTCTACACTTTTGTACATCTTTGCTGTGCAGCCTACAGTTCAGAAACACCCCCACCAAAGTAGCTTCAAGAAGAGAAGTAGGAAGAGGATAGCAACCGAAGAATAGAAGGATTATGAAGTTCTCATGAGTGTTCCTTTTTAGATACGGCTATTTATTTTCCCAACTTACCCGATTGTTGGCCAATTCCCCCAGGCATACTGGCTATGAGCCAATCATAAAAGAAAACCAACCAACCAAACAGCAACGACAGCTGTAACTGTGAAATAAACAGGGTTGGTATATTTTGCCACATCCTGACAATCAGAATTCCGCGGGTGACATTTAGCGCATACCATTACGAAGATGGACTCCTCGTGGTTGATGGCTACAAGAAAGGCAGGCATGCGGCGGTGGACCTCCCGAAAAAGGTCAGCACCCCGGACTTTCTACTGAAATCTGAATCAAATCTGAAGGATCAGTGAAAGTAACTTCAAGGGCAGCACATTTCAAGCAGGGGCTCCTAAAGCCCAGAGGATCAAGACAAAGATATTCAAGAGCCACAGCTGCCATGTGTACGGGAGCAAGTACTCAAGATTCAAAAGCAATAACCACGGTAACATAGCTCAATAAAGCTTGTTTTATGGCGAGTTGGTCCATAATGGGTAAGAAAAGATGCTGCGCCAAAGACAGACAAGGACAAGAGGGTATCGACAGGGACAAACTTCCAAATAAATTTCATTTCCATCAGAAGCATCATTATAAGGAGTTTACCACTCATGCGCATGAAGCAACCAACAAACAAACCCATTGAAGTATGAGCTTGATGATTACGTCACCGCAACATATTGCGCATGAACCTTTCTTCGCTGCTAAACAAAGAAATGGAAGTTTCGCTAACGCATGCGTTCCCTTTCGAGACAATATAAAACGTTTTCATCAGCTCCGGCAGTATAATTCTTGCTTCTGCCCATAATCTCGATGCCCCGAAGCTGCAGACTGCACATGCAAGCTCGACAATGCGCACGCAAATACGCAATATCGTTGTTTCCTATCGAAAGACCACGTTCCCTTGCATGATCATTAACGCAGCGGCTAATTTGCTCGATATGTGACTACCCACAGTACAGTGGAATTTCTGAAACAACACGAATCGCGCATTTCACAAACGCCTGAACTTGTTTATTGTAACAGGCACTCGTTTTTTTCCACCATCAGAGGCAATTCTGGGGCACAGGCCAGTAAGCTTGCGCGAGGCGGGAAAAAAGGACAGGCACATTGTACCCACACGGGGCTATCTTCTTGATAGTGTGGGAATTCCGACGCATATAAGGCACCACTTCAGGCCGACACCTGCTTTGGAGCAATCCAGGATGCTTCTTACGGACACCTTTTGATTTCTGCAGAAGCATTTCCGCGACCGCCGTCAATGAGGTGCAAGGAAAGCCGGCCGGCAACAAACGGCCTACCTGATAATTGAAACTTTTCTGCATAGCACGTGGGCACGTCTTGAGAGCAGATTCCAAGCAAAGCTTAGCGATTCTTCGTTTAACTAGGACTTCGCACTCCAGGTATACGCTACGAGTATCGCATTTCAATCACTTAACACCAGAAGCCTGAGCGCTATTTTGGAGACGAAGGCTTGATTAAAGCTCGTAACAGAAAGCTCATAACAGAAAGCGCGTAGTTTCCAAGACAATATCCTGGGCTTCTGTGCATAGATCTATATGCTCCAGCTGCCTCCGTGACACAAGGACCATTTATCCTGTGAGATTCTACACTGGTTCGAAAGAAAAAAACATTCAGCCTGCAACACAAAAGCTGGCTAAAACAGGAATTACAGGGTCTGCTTGATGTGAAAATCATCCGCCCATCAACCTAAACGTTCGCGTGGCCAATACAATAGGGTCAAAAGAATACTGAACATTTAGAATGTGCAATGATTACAGCCTCATTAATGGCCAAACTGGTTTATTTCCGCACCCAATGCCACGCACTGACATAACCAACTAAAGAGGGGACTATTCGTAGTTTTCACACATCGATCTTTGCAAGGGCTACTGGCAGATGGAGCTTCAGGAAGAATACAAATATATTATGGCCTTTCTCACACCTTTCGTTTTTTTAATACAACCGATTGCCCTTCGGTTGGATGAATTCCGGGGCATTGTTTCAAAGTATGATGGACAATGCACTTGTCGATTTCAAAGAACATCTCTGCGATGTATAAGTCAATGACCTTATTATCTACTCGAGATCACGGGATGACTACATTTCACATCTGTCACAAGTGCTAGATGCATTGCATAGAGCTAACTTGAAGATAAACACAAAGAAAATGAATTCTGCAATAACGCGGTTGTCTTCCTTGGGGAAGTGTTCGACGGACATACATGGAGTACAAAGTAAGAATCGGTCAAACGCATTTCCCACCCAGTCTTATCATATACTACGCACTGAAAAGCAAATGTCTAATGCGACAAATTCAAAACGATCTTCCATTCACATGGATGGCGGAGTCTGAGTAAGCCAACTAAGCCTTAGTCAACATAATATAACTAGACCCAGCTTTGCTATCCCGGACTTCACGAAACCCTTCGAACTCAATACTGATGCTTCACACTACAGAGGGGGAGCAGTCCTCTACCAGAGGGTTGAAAATGAGCTTCCAGAACCACAAATGAAAGTCATTGGCTAATATTCATATACTTCCGCGAAAAAGCAGAGGTAAGTTATACTACTACAGAAAAAGAAGCATTAGCAGTTGTCATGGCCCTCCGTTACCTCCGTACCTATCTGGAAGGCCGGCACTTCAAGGTATTCATTAACGACCAAGCGTGGACACCCATCCTAAACCTTACTCAACCAAAAAGACGACTAGCTAGGTGGTAGAGTGAAATACAACAGTTCACCTTCGAAGTCACACACAAGCCTGGCGGGAACATACCAGATGGTGATGCAATGTCAAGGCTACACCTGCCGTGGGGAGACTCTGACGAGCATGTGACGCACGTAATATGTGATGGAACGAGAAAGATGGTACGTAAAGATGGAAGATTGCAAGTACCGAATGCACGTATTTCTCGTATTCTCGGACTTTACCATTAGTCTCTCTATTCTTGAAGACATTATGGTTTCCGGAGAATGCATTTGAATATTAAACATAGGTTCTGCTGGGACAACACGAAGAAAGATATTTCGGAGTACGTCCGCACGTGCCACGCGTGTAAGCTCTGCAATGCAAGGTTGGAACCATGTGGTAGCCCTATTATAATAAAGAACACTCGAAGAAACTACTTTCTGTAGTTCATCTCGATTTCGCTTAGCTAAAAGAGAAAGGGGCGGTTGTGCGGATCACTCAGGCCTTCCTCTTAGCTACTGACGAATGCACACGAATGGCAGCGTATCAGCCGAGAAGGCAAGACCCGCAGAACGTATTTCCACTCCTGAGTCAAGAGATATTCGGCTATTTCGAAGTCATAGTTGCACATAATGTGCTTGCATTCCAAAGCGAGCATTTGAGCCGTTCCGACGAAAGGAAGATTGAATTAAAATTTGCCGTATATCATACGACCCAGAAGCAAATGGACTCTCTGAAAGGCTATCCATGATATGAAGCAATTGATCGTCCTCTACCGAAAGTTTCGCGGGGGCTGGAATGCTCGTTACAAGCTGCGGTTAATCAGCACAACCGTTCCCACATGACCGGGCTCGGCTGCAGTGCTTAGTTTGCTTTGCATGGAAATGATTATGGTTGCCGGCTGATCTACTCTTGAGCATTATGAATGTAATACTGTTAGCATAATGGAAAAAAGTGAAACGCAGCAGGAAAAATACAAGTTGACCATGAAAAATAGCCATGACCGCCGCCACTCAACGAAGACACCTGTCATTGAAGTGGGAACCCTTTGCACCATGTGCTGGTGCGAAGGGTAATACAGGAATCGAAAGTTCTTTTCTCCGGAGTATACATAGTCGTCCTGACAAGCTGACAACAAGGAATATTGAAGGCAGTGTGGCACACGGACCCAATGGTGTCGTGGAAACTGCATCGGTGCAGAACATCGTGCCATATCAACCCAGGAGGTTTGAAAATACGCGTACATGGTTGGCCTCTCTAACGTCACCGCGAAATTGGGTTCAAGAAGACAAGGATTAAGTACAAAAACCCTTGCAAGCGATCTTGCGCGTGACAGCCGCAAGCGATACGATGGAGATGACTGTCGTGTTCCCTCGTCGCTACGAGTCGAACCTCACGCGAGCGACAACTTTGAGCGACGCCTCCCCAGTGGTGCCTTTATGAGGGCAGCAAAGACGCGCCGAAACTGGCGCGACGCGTACTTCATTAATTTAAGTTGATGAGTTTTGCTTTAAAGAGCAGCATAAAATATTTCTAAAGGTCTTGCAGTAGGTTCTTATCCATGCATGTATCAAAATTTGGTCGTTTGCTCATTTCGTGCGAGGATCGGTAGTATTTTACTGATGTATATCAAGTTCCGCCTTCGCAGTATTGACTAGTCGCCCATGGCACTTCCGGGCGACCAGCGGCGAATAATAGGTTTCCAGAACTGAGCGATCGAGCGACAAGAACGAGTCATCTGTTCGCGCGACGGCCTGTTCCGTCGCTCGAAGCCGTCGGTCGTCGCCGTCGTGCACAGAATCGCTTTCATGGGCTTTGGACTTTATCAATGGCAACAACAGTCCTTACTGAAAAATGGACAGGGAAGTTATACGGGGTGATCATTTGTAAGTTCTACGGAATTTTTAAAAATAGCCTGTTGTAGATAAAATAATTCTAGTCTGTTTCGTCCCACGCTTCGGGAAATATCTCGAAACTGATTTCACCCTGGAAATTGATTTCAAGTGAATAGTCTTTCAAATTCATCAGCTACAACTCGTAAATAGTATTAGTTGGCATGAAGTAATTAATTATGAAGTTAATTGATAATTTCTTGGCCATTAGTTGAATATGCGTTTCGATTTCTCGTGCTAGTAATGTCCGGGTCTTCGAATTATCCATCTCAAGGACAAGAAAAGGCTAACGGGCACGAGCTATCTTTAAAAAGATATATAAAACTTAGAAATGATCGCCCATATGTATGAATACCTTTGGCCTGGACAAGTGAACGATATTCATGCGCTTTGTTGATTACCATAATTTGCATTAAGGCATCACATGAAAAAAATACTTCTACTTTAAGAAAAGCCACCACAGTGTCAAATGCACCCTAGTGTGCTAAAAAAAAATTCAACAGAAGATTATTTTACTTAAGCACTGGTAGTGATAAAAACACGCCATGTATTCGGTTCTTGCTGGCTGCAGGTTTTTGTCTTATGTCTAATGCCACCTAATGATCTTTGCATGGACTATGTTTTTGTAAATACAATTCAACAAAAGTTCTTTTTTCATGTGTTCACAGGACAAAGATTTGCACTCGCCGAAGAAAAGATCGTTATTGCCAACATTCTGCGACGCTTCACAATCAAGTCACTGGACCAGCGTGACCAAGTCGAGCTTGTCAGTGAAATGGTGCTCAGACCCAGAAGTGGTCTCCGAATTCAATTCACTCCTCGCTACAGTTAGCAACTTCACTGATGTGCAGAAACCTGACGATCGAGTTCTTATCCTACCAAGATGGATGCGTGTGTCCCGAAATGTTTGCAGAGCGTCCGAACGGGGATAGCAAGAAAACCGACAAGCAACGTCCCCCATCCCGTACCCGTCCTGCATGACGCACT
Organism: Dermacentor andersoni; assembly: GCF_023375885.2. NCBI lineage: Eukaryota > Metazoa > Arthropoda > Arachnida > Ixodida > Ixodidae > Dermacentor > Dermacentor andersoni. The sequence continues at coordinate 196,341,166 of NC_092814.1, forward strand.
ACGAAGCTTGCATAATGTGCACCGCCAACTAGCCCAGCGCTCCACTATGCGTGTGTTGTGGGATCTACGAACGCTCAAGATATATTTTCTAATAATCTGACTTCTTCGTTCTGTAATTTCTAGTGGACTTGGAATCACGCTGTCTGGTAGACATAGCTGGTTCACTGTTAGGAAACAACGATGTGCGCGAACTTGAGGTCACTCTGTATACGTAGAGTGTGGCCTCCGAGATCGTGATGGCACACTTGTTACTTTGTGCGTCAATGGCCTGCAATCCACAAGAAGGAAGATGTGGACTGCACTGACGGTCGTCCACAGCAGCCTCGAAAACGTCGCCACCGCCATTAATTCCTGCAGCTCTCCCCTTCCTATTACAGGCTCATTATCGTATCTCCGGGAAGAACGCCGAGGCTCCCTTCCTGCTCAAGCCCGTTCCTTTTTCAAGAAGTTCAAATAAAGCTGCTCTGCTTGGCCATCCTCCTTTCTCGATTTTGTTTCGCCGCTACAGTAAACCTCTTTCGTGTGAAGAAGTAGTTTAATGACTGGAAAATGTAGAGAGGTCGGCCGGAAAATGGAGCGTCTGGCCTGCTAATCTACATAAGTGAAGGGGAAGAAGGGAAGAAAGAGGGTCACAATGGGGGATGATAATGGGAGGAACGAGGTGAAGGACACATTGCATAACTGGTATCACAAGCGTGAGTCCAGGCCCATGTCGCCTGTCTCTTTCGTGTGGATATGTTATGGGCGGGTTCGGTTAGGTCTCCGCTAGCGATGAAAGCACAAGGATAGACCTAACCGGCACGTTGGACCTCACCGGTAAGAGATCCAACCGGCAGGTTAGATTCGATGGGCAGTCGAATTATTGCCAGCTTTTAATAAGACAGCGGCTAAAAGATGGAAACTAGATTTGCTTTGTCTCGTCGGTCTGTGTCCTTTGCATTGCGCTGTCGAGGACGGTGATGGCCGTCATCATTACGTCATCTTCGTAGTTATTGTGCCGTCGTAAGGTCACCTCCTTACCTCAACCTTCAAAGTTATAAAATGGTGAAGAAAAAAATTCGGCAGAACCCATCTCACGATGACTGTCGACGATAATGCGTTTAGCATTAAATCAATACAACCACACGACGTATTGTCACCATCGAAACAAGTTATGTGTGTGTACTGCAACGGGACTCCTCTTTCACGCTTCCTCAAGGACACTCGGCGCCATCTAGTGGCGTCGCCACGAAGCCTGCGCATGGCCTTCGAAATCTAGTGCGCGGCTGTGCGCGCGAACGCTGAAGAATTTGTCACGCGGCAACCCTAGGGCGTTTCTCTCGCGCTTCTTTCTACACACGCTGCGCCATCTAGTGGTGCTGCCGAGAAGTCCGCGCGTGGCCTTCGAGACGAGAAGCGTGGCGCGCCGTTGCGTGCGAATGCTGAGAATTGTTTCCTCGCTTGCCGCACACTCAATGGAGCATACACGGTGACACAGATTGGCGAGAGGTTCATTGCGGAGCGGCACACACGCAGTGTATTCCTGACGCAGCTCGCCAAAGCGCTGGCGTGAGGGACATTCACTGAAAAGCGGCACATTCCCACCGAATTTGTGGCGCAGCCTGCTAAATCACCGGGTTGTTTATTAAAACCCATTTGACTTCGGTTCGATTCCGCCCAGCATCGGAGAAATATAAAGGGTCTTTTTTTTTTTCATTGTAGAATGGTAGGCACCTACTGGCACATACCCCAGTGACCCAAGTTGCCATTAAAGTGGTTCGTTGAAGATCAGCATGGACCAACTCGCACATATGTAGTGCTTCAAGACGGCGTTTCATTTCAAAGAGTTTCATTGAAAAGCGGTACGTAGCCAGTGAGCGAATCTGTTCTGCGTAATTGAGCAATAAATGACGATAAATTACCGGACACTACATAGTAAGTCCATGGGTATTTTGAAAGCGCTCTTGCTGATGATTTACAACATGATATTCAATTGATGTCATTTTAAAAGTGTAATACCTAATTCTCTGAGAGGGATGGTGCCTTTGTATGTATAGGTCAGAGGCAAGAGAAGGCGATACTATAGCGGACGAGGACGACATTGTGCACATCGCTAAGGAGACGTTCTTAAGAGGAAGCTTTAGCTCGGGCCAAACTCCGACGCGGCCTATTCAAATACATGTAAAACGCAAAAACATTTTTATGAGATAACTTCTGGATGGATTTTGATGAAATTTGTTGCATTTGAAAGCGAAAGTTAAATTCTAGTGACTGTTGGAAGCGGAATTTCGATTTAGGGCTTGAATTTTCTTAAAACAATTTTAAAATATTTGACCGTCTGAAAAAAATAGAAGCACGAAGTTTACAAATTCATAGCTCTGCATCAAGAACTGATATCGCGGTTCTGTAAACGGCATCCATTAGATCATTCAAAGCGGACAAATTCAATATGTAATTTTACATCTTACGTGAATTGGTTACGTTGGTTACGATGATTAATTTTTTTTATATTCATGTGTAACATATCAATTTTGTCCGCTTTAGATGTACTATCAGATTCAATTCACAGAATTGTATTATCATTTTTAATGGTTGAGTTACAGAGTTGTAAACTTGATAGTTTCGTTTATTGAAAATTTTCGATTTTTGCCAATTTTTCATGAAAAATTGACAACCTAACTCAAAAATTTGAAACCAACAGTGACTAGATTTTTAGTTTGTCTTTTAAATGCAACAAACCTCGTCAAATTTGGTGCAGGGGTTGCCGAGAAAAACGAATTCTCTTTTTACATGTATTTAGATAGGAGCACTCGAGCTAAAGCTTCCTCTTAAGAACAATGTCAGCTGTGAGGGCTGTACGTCCTTATAACGCCTATGACTACAAAAGTTGCAGCTAATTCCTGCCGTTGTCGACGATGATTGGCTCTGTTCTAATCGAGAAGCGTACTCAAAATATAACTACGGTGGAACATTATCTGCTGGCCCATCTTTTTCACCAATAAAAAATTGGAGGACGCTTGAGCTTCTCCTTCAAGAGTGGAACGCGACAGCGTTCCCGTCGACCCGCCAAGGGGTGTAAGACAATGCGCTACGGCGCAGCGATCACTTACGGAGCGCCCCGCATCGGACTTTGCACCCACCAATCACGCGGTGAGCGTCGAGCAACGCAGCGTTCGGCGCGGCAACGAAACGTGCGCCTGAGCAAGCGGAACGAACCAAAGAACTCGGTGTCTCGGAGGGGAAACGATCTACGCCAGCCAAACGTCATGATCGGCACGGGCAGAGAGATAGACAGATAGTGATCTAAAGAAAGGAAGGACGTTTGATTCTGCAACCCGTGGGGGAGCACGGCGAAGCGTCGTCAGGGGAGAGGGAGTCCGGGCCGCGACGCGCCTCGCACCGATCCCCGCACAGCCCCAATGCGCGCGTGGCGCGCCACCTGTCGGGGCAGCGCTGTACATTGAGAGGAGGGGGTCTTCTGTGATTGCCGCAAGGTGGCTCTGCGTGTGCGGAAAGCGCAGAAGAAATGTAGCGGAAACGCACTTCACTACTCGTGTAACTGCGACTTCTGTAAGTTACATGTTCATAATTACCGATATACACCGCAGTATAACTTTCTACGGCTCGTTTTTAAGGCAACACCGCATTCACTAGAGGCGCTTTTGTACCGCTTTGAAGCATCGAACTCGTGGCTGAGTGGTAGCGTCTCCGTCTCACTCTCCGGAGGCCGTGGTTCGATTCCCACCCAGCCCATCTTGCAAGTTCTTTATTCTTCATGAAGTGCCTCCCGGGATTTATCGCTCACGGCCAACGCCGCCGACACCGACGACACCGGCTTTTCTGCGACACGAGCTCCTTAACGCTGTCGCGTTAAAACGGATTTCGTCGTCGACAGGCATCTCGCGACTCAGTAGAATAGTAAACAAGTATCAAAAAACACTACAAGCGTATCTGAGGCCCATTTTTTTCTTGTTCGCATTCTAACCAGACAGCAGACACCCTCACGAGGGCGTCCTCAACCTCATCTGTCATCACCCTCACTTGATGAGATGAAGGTGAGGTGAAGACTGGCTTCTTAAAATTGGTTAGGTGGCCGAGGGCGGGCGTTGTGAAGTGAGAATGAGGGAGGGGGATAGTGATGATGTGAGGCTAAATGAGGAAAAGGAGATTCATAGTGCTGAGCTGCAGAGAAGTCGCATATAGATTGTGTGCGCTATGGGTTTGAGGTCCGAAGTTTTGAAACGCACTGGCAGGAAGTCTCTCGAGCTCACATGTACGTCGAAGCCCACTTATCACTAACCTCAGTCAGAAATAGCAGTTGATGTTAGCTGTAGCTTAATTTAGCGACTGGAAGCTGTAACAGCAACGACAGTGGAAACATTGACGGTGACTTTTTGGTGTGTCTCCGACGTTTCCTGCTTTTTTCCACAGTTAAGCACACTCCTTTATCCGAAATAAACATCCTGGAATTCACCTTTTCTTGTTCTTATTAGAGAGTGACAAAAACATGAGGCTTGAGGCTTTTGCAAGCATTGATAGCGTTTGCAGACTAGTGAAGGCAACGTCAAAAAGAAGAAAGAACATGATGTTAATTTAGAGAAAGCTCGACTACAGCACGACTAGAACTGATTTGTTTTTTGCTTCGGCTGGCGCATGGCAACAGCGCTCGAGGGATTTTATTCACACTTAGCAAGCAACTTAAGTGTTTTAGCTTAACCATCATAACGTTGGGCTGTTGCGCTGATTCCGTCAACTTAACACAACAGGGTAGTTCATTAATATAATAGGTTGTTGGTTAATATCTAATGACTAATTCTAATAACTGGAGATCGAACCCAACCAAGTACCCCATTCTCAGCTGCCTGGCGAAAAAGTCCTTCACCCAACAGGCATCATCCGGCGATACAGAGAGGCTGTTCTCAACCGCCTGAGCTCTGCAAAAGGCTCGCTGGTCAAGTTTGAAGGTCGACAAAGGGACTAAAATGCTCATGTATCGGGAGTCGCGTCTGAACCAGCTTTTGAAAATAAAGGAGGGACGCATGCTCGAGCTCCTACTGCCATCTCATGCATGAGTGAAATTTTAGTCGTTCAAAAAATAGCGAACAGGTGGTGTTTGTCAATCATATTGAGACACAGGGCAACGTATACGGGATGATAATGTTTAAATTTACCGGCATTTTATAAATTCGCCTATCACAGGTAACATAATTCTTGTCCAAGAGCTGCACTATTCAGAGGTGCACATTACGATAAATCGAAACACATGTTCAACTATTTAACAAAAAATCACAAATTCGTTCTTCATTGATTTTTTACGCGAGATATTGCAATTTACGAATTGTTGCCGGTGAGTTTCCAAGACTTATCCGCTTGTAATGAATCGCCAGGATGACACCCGTTTCGAGATGTTCGCCATCAAACTCGCCGTAAAAATGCACTGTTGTTTCACTTACTTTTTTTAACAAAACGCTCTTTTATACATTGGAGCACGAAAGTAACTGGAACGCCCTCCTATTTAGTCCATTTTTTGGGAAATAATATCTGGTGTCACCCTGGAGATTCATTTCAATTTGTATAATACGTCTTGCAAACTCACCGGCTACAATTTGTAAATTGCAATATATGCCGTAAAGTAATTAAGAAATTAAATGAGGAATTTTTGTTCGTTAATTGAATACGTTTTTCGATTTCTCGTGCTAGCAACGTCCGCCTCTTCGAATTGTTAAGTTCAAGGAAAACATTTATTCTATCGGTGACAGGTGATTTTTAAACATTCCGGAAGATTAAAAAAAAAAATTTCACTCCTCATCTTTTAAGAGGTTCAATACATACAAGCATTTGTCTAGCAAACCAGATTTTTTTCAAGGGAATTTTCCACGTCTCAGTAATTTCTCTCGTCGTATTCGAGTGCTGATTGCCGTGTTATAGTTTGTTAACGAAGCTTTCCCTCAAGTCTAAACATTTTAAGGCAGTTTTTCTAGCCTCTAAAGCCGCTCGAGTTCGCTCTTCTCCTTGAGCGGCCATTTTTCCTAGAAAGTATGCCTTCCAACCGACTATCGCGGACAACATGAGTCTCTTTCCACGTAAGTGTGAGGCTCGGAGGAGGAGCTGTGGCGCTTGAAAGTAGCCTGGGGCCTGACGAACCAACCGACTGAGCTATCTTTCCGGGCAACATCGAAGGGTCACGAGTTCAAATGACCTGTTATGTTCCTTTTTCTTTTTTTTTTTCCGCCCCTTTTTCTTTTTTTTTTCTTTCTTTTAATGTCTTTTCCTTTATTTTATCACTGTACGGGAACCCTCCTAAAAAGAAAAAGAAAAGAAAGATATATATCTTCAAATATGTATGGCCTCACACTCACATGTGCAGGTCATAAATACCAGGTTCTCTAGCCGAGTGCCATCCATGCGGTATAACCGAGCTCAGATTGGTCCACCTTGACTGACCAAGTAGGGCACCACTGTAGGTTAAATGAGGCGTACAACTCCTGCGGGACCCGCCGTGGTTGCTCAGTGGTTATGGTGTTAGACTGCTGAGCACGAGGTCGCGGGATCGGACCCCGACCACGGCGGCCGCATTTCGATGGGGGCGAAATGCGAAAACACCCGTGTACTTAGAATTAAGTGCACGTTAAAGAACCCCAGGTGGTCGAAATTTTCGGAGTCCTCCACTACGGCGTGCATAATCAGAAAGTGGTTTTGTCACGTAAAACCCCATAAATTAATTTTTAATTTAACTCCTACGGGGACGGTAGAGTATCCGTCTCCAGTGCAAGAGGACCGTGATTCAAATCCCGGTGCCGCGCTATTCTCCACCGGAAAATACAAAAAAAAAAAACCGTGTGTTGAGAAAATTGCACAAACAGGCCTGGAGTGCGACCTGATCCCGGTGACCAGAACCGGTAACGCACTCTCTCACCAGAGCAGGATTGGCCACCCTGGTGCAGTACTTGGCCACAACCTCCTATATGAATACAACAATCGAACCCCGGCCCTCAGTCCCCAGCAGCCGCGAAGCAACTGACCACGGCGGCGGTCAGATCTGTGACGCTGCAGAGGGTGCTAAGAATACCTGGCTCCGGACAGGCCGCCATTGGAATCTGAACCTGGCAACGTTTAACGTTAGAACGCTATCTAGTGAGGCGAGTCTAGCAGTGTTATTGGAGGAATTAGAGGGTAGTAAATGGGATATAATAGGGCTCAGTGAGGTTAGGAGGACAAAAGAAGCATATACAGTGCTAAAAAGCGGGCATGTACTGTGTTACCGGGGCTTAGCGGAGAGACGAGAACTAGGAGTCGGATTCCTGATTAATAAGGAAATAGCTGGTAACATACAGGAATTCTATAGCATTAACGAGAGGGTGGCATGTCTTGTTGTGAAACTTAATAAGAGGTACAAAATGAAGGTTGTACAGGTCTACGCTCCTACATCTAGTCATGATGACCAGGAAGTCGAAAGCTTTTATGAAGACGTAGAATCGGCGATGGGTAAAGTCAAAACAAAATACACTATACTGATGGGCGACTTCAATGCCAGGGTAGGCAAGAAGCAGGCTGGAGACAAGTCAGTGGGGGAATATGGCATAGGCTCTAGGAATAGCAGAGGAGAATTATTAGTAGAGTTTGCAGAACAGAATAATATGCGTATAATGAATACCTTTTTCCGCAAGCGGGTTAGCCGAAAGTGGACGTGGAGGAGCCCGAATGGTGAGACTAGAAATGAAATCGACTTCATACTCTGCGCGAACCCTGGCATCATTCAAGATGTAGACGTGCTCGGCAAGGTACGCTGCAGTGACCACAGGATGGTAAGAACTCGAATTAGCCTAGACTTGAGGAGGGAACGAAAGAAACTGGTACACAAGAAGCCAGTCAATGAGTTAGCGGTAAGAGGGAAACTAGAGGAATTCCGGATCAAACTACAGAACAGGTATTCGGCTTTAACTCAGGAAGAGGACCTTAGTGTTGAAGCAATGAACGACAATCTCATGGGCATCATCAAGGAGTGCGCAATAGAAGTCGGTGGTAACGCCGTTAGACAGGAAACCAGTAAGCTATCGCAGGAGACGAAAGATCTGATCAAGAAACGCCAATGTATGAAAGCCTCTAATCCTACAGCTAGAATAGAACTGGCAGAACTTTCTAAGTTAATCAACAAGCGTAAGACAGCAGACATCAGGAACTATAATATGGATAGAATTGAACAGGCTCTCAGGAAAGGAGGAAGCCTAAAAACAGTGAAGAAGAAACTAGGAATAGGCAAGAATCAGATGTGTGCGTTAAGAGACAAAGTCGGCAATATCGTTACTAATATGGACGAGATAGTTCAAGTGGCTGAGGAGTTCTATAGAGATTTATACAGTACCAGTGGCACCCACGACGATAGTGGAAGAGAGAATAGACTAGAGGAATTCGAAATCCCACAGGTAACGCCAGAAGAAGTAAAGAAAGCCTTAGGAGCTATGCAAAGGGGGAAGGCAGCTGGGGAGGATCAGGTAACAGCAGATTTGTTGAAGGATGGTGGTCAGATTGTTCTAGAGAAACTGGCCACCCTGTATACGCAATGCCTCATAACCTCGAGCGTACCGGAATCTTGGAAGAACGCTAACATAATCCTAATCCATAAGAAAGGGGACGCCAAAGACTTGAAAAATTATAGACCGATCAGCTTACTGTCCGTTGCCTACAAAGTATTTACTAAGGTAATCGCAAATAGAATCAGGAACACCTTAGACTTCTGTCAACCAAAGGACCAGGCAGGATTCCGTAAAGGCTACTCAACAATAGACCATATTCACACTATCAATCAAGTGATAGAGAAATGTGCAGAATATAACCAACCCTTATATATAGCTTTCATTGATTACGAGAAAGCCTTTGATTCAGTCGAAACCTCAGCAGTCATGGAGGCATTACGGAATCAGGGTGTAGATGAGCCATATGTAAAAATACTGGAAGATATCTATAGCGGCTCCACAGCCACCGTAGTCCTCCACAAAGAAAGCAACAAAATCCCTATAAAGAAAGGCGTCAGACAGGGAGATACGATATCTCCAATGCTATTCACAGCATGTTTACAGGAGGTATTCAGAGGCCTGGAGTGGGAAGAATTGGGGATAAAAGTTGATGGAGAATACCTTAGCAACTTGCGATTCGCTGATGATATTGCCTTGCTTAGTAACTCAGGAGACCAATTGCAATGCATGCTCACTGACCTGGAGAGGCAAAGCAGAAGGGTGGGTCTGAAAATTAATCTGCAGAAAACTAAAGTACTGTTTAACAGTCTCGGAAGAGAACAGCAGTTTACGATAGGTAGCGAAACACTGGTAGTGTCCACGGATCCGGATCATGAGACTGAAATAACCAGAAGAATAAGAATGGGTTGGGGTGCGTTTGGCAGGCATTCTCAAATCATGAACAGTAGGTTGCCACTATCCCTCAAAAGGAAAGTGTACAACAGCTGTGTGTTACCAGTACTCACATATGGGGCAGAAACCTGGAGGCTTAGGAAAAGGGTTCTGCTGAAATTGAGAACGACGCAACGAGCTATGGAAAGAAGAATGATGGGTGTAACGTTAAGGGATAAGAAAAGAGCAGATTGGGTGAGGCAACAAACGCGGGTAAACGACATCTTAGTTGAAATCAAGAAAAAGAAATGGGCATGGGCCGGACATGTAATGAGGAGGGAAGATAACCGATGGTCACTAAGAGCTACGGACTGGATTCCAAGAGAAGGGAAGCGTAGCAGGGGGCGGCAGAAAGTTAGGTGGGCAGATGACATTAAGACGTTTGCAGGGACAACATGGCCACAATTAGTACATGACCGGGGCAGTTGGAGAAGTATGGGAGAGGCCTTTGCCCTGCAGTGGGCGTAACTAGGCTGATGATGATGATGATGATGATGATGATGATGATGATGATGATGATATTCAATAAATATTCTTATCATTTCAAGTGTCACGTTCCGGATGAGCGAATCTTACTTCGCAAGCTGGTAGTTTTTCGCCGTCGCCTGTTTAGCCTGTAAAGATAGTTTGCGTTTTTCCCATCCATGAGTGCGTTGAGTGAATCTCGTAAGTTGCTCTTAGGTCATACATGTATGCGCAAACAGAAGTCGGAAGTGCAGCCTGCAAGCGATTAGGGGTAATGGGATTTGATCGGCATGCTCATTTTTGCCCGGATTCCCATACCTCCAAACGACCACGCTACTTGCAGATACCCGAACGGCTGAAAAGTATGATAAAGAACAAGCCCATGGTGACTCAAAATTTGCAAACTACGCTTAGAAAGGCGAACTCCCTGAACCTTCCACCCTACTTCTCCTATGTCAGTAGTGTTCACAGAGCAAACAGTGCTTTGTTTAGATTTCTATCGTATCTTTGACGGTAAATGCTTATGTATAATACGAATAGTAAGCACATTCTTTCACGCCGAACAGCACACTCACCGCATGAGCAACGAGCATGTTTGGATGCACAACGTTTTCGGGAGTGTTTGCTTGCAGAATATGTCATACCCGTCAGACTTCTAAGAATATCGGTACAATCCCCGAGTTGTTGTAGCACGCGATGCTAATTCTTCAGCACACCTGTCGATGAAATGTGACAGTCTAAGGGTGTCGCAAGGACTTTGTGGATAACCCGCCGTGGTTGCTTAGTGGCTATGGTGTTGGGCTGCTAAGCACGAGGTCGCGGGATCGAATCCCGGCCACGGCGGCCGCATTTCGACGGGGGCGAAATGCGAAAACACCCGTGTACTTAGATTTAGGTGCACGTTAAAGAACCCCAGGTGGTCCAAATTTCCGGAGTCCCCCACTACGGCGTGCCTCATAATCAGAAAGTGGTTTTGGCACGTAAAACCCCATAATTTAATTAACTTTGTGGATTATGCATGAATGTAGCTCATAACTAAAATAGGCGGATCATGCTAGTGGTTGCGGAAATAACTACCGGGCTGTGCCTTGTTTCGCCGCTTGACTCCAACGTAAAAGTGCACTTGCTTCTAGTAACAAATGCAGAAAGCAAATAAAGGCGGCAGGTGCGGTGGTCCCATCGCGAGCATTGCGGACGGTTTAATCTTCAGGTTAAGTCAATGCTCCTATAAGAAAAGCAATGTGGCACGCTTCGACAATTGGAATGGCACGACAGACATTCCCACTTGTAAACTAAGTTCAACAAACGAGCAAATTGAAATTGTTTATTTGCCATCCTGTACATTTACAGATGGAGGGACTGTAGATAAAAAGCTGTCCTTCAACAGCTTGACGTGTGCACAATCCCTGTTTTCTGCAGGGAGGCAGCATAACATATGCGCACATACATATACATACATATATATAGCTGTATACATAGCTTCAGTCACATGTTACTCACTCACACTTTGCTTCATGTCAACAAAGAAATGCAATAACACAGATACATAACGCTACCAGATATTACATCGAAACCGTATACATCAGTTTCAGTTCCTTGGATGATGACGTGAAAAGATCAAATCGGACTGAATTGTAGTAATTTAACAGTGTTGGTATTATGTATTTAAGGCATTGTTTCCCATAGTTTGAACGTGGTGTTGGTGCTAACCAATCCTCAGAGTGTCTTGTAACGCAATTTGTAGATTTTCTCTGAAGTTGGGCTAGAGTACGCAGGTTGCTGATATTTCGATGGATTTCCAGTTTATATACATGACTCAGACGATATCTATAGAGATTGTGAGCTGGGATCACACCAGAATTATTAAAGAAGGTTATTGTCGATGCTGTGTAGGAAGCGTTATATGCGTGGCTGAGATACTTCTTTTGTAACAGGTGAATATGTTCTAGATTGGTGGATGTTGTATTACCCCATACTAATTGGCAATAGTTTAAATGTGATTGGAAAAGTGAATTGTACAGCAAGAGTTTAATACGCGTGGAAAGAATGTATCTCATACGGCATACTACACCAGTTATTCTACTTATTTTGCTTAGAACGTGTTTGACGTGATTGTCCCAAGACATGTTCGCTGAAAAGAAGACACCCAGACATTTGAAAGTCTCGACTATTTCAATAGTCCTTTAGTTTAATACAATGTCTTGATGGGGAGGTATTTGCTTGTTTTTCGGTCTGAATATAACTGCTTTTGTTTTGTTTGCATTTATCTTCATTAAATTCACTCTCGACCATTCCTCTAAGGATTTCATTGCATTGTTGCATTGTTCTATAAGAACTTGAATAGTATTACCAGTGAAGAAAATACTCGTGTCGTCCGCGTAGATAATAAACCTTGCCTGAGGGTTAGTATTGATGATATCATTCAGATATATATTAAAAAGCAAAGGCCCTAATATACTTCCCTGTGGCACTCCACAATGGACAGCTCTAGCCTTAGAAGTAAAGGTGTCGATTTTCACAATTTGTCTTCTGTCAGATAAGTAGGATTTGACAAGAGATAGTGCCTGTCCTCGTATTCCATAATAGTTTAATTTGTCCAATAAAATTTTATGATCAACTAAATCAAAGGCCTTAGAAAAGTCTACGAAAATACCAACAACTATAGCTTTGTTTTCAAACTCTGTTAGTATATATTCTTTTTGCTCCACTAATGCTAACTCGACTGACTTTTTCTTGCGAAAACCAAACTGGCGTGGTGTTAACAGGTTATGTTTTTCAATAAAATTTGTCATCCTCGAATGCAAAATTTTTTCAAACACCTTCGAAAAGATTGACAAAATAGGTTTATATGACATTGACAAATATATATATGTATATGACAAATAGGTTTATATGACATTGAAGCAAGCTGAAAATAAGATAATGATCGTAGCCTTTTCAAGGTGAGGGTAAACATTTTGTGGTAAGAGTGAGGGAGGGTGGGTAAACTTTTTACATGTGCGTGCGCGGGAGTGCGGGAAATTTATATAACGTGACGGTGATGGGAGAACGTGACTTGCGCCGTAAGTACAACGGAGGAAACCCAAAAGTGAGGGCATTTGCCAACGTCTGATTTTAGCTCCCCAACATTGTGGACAACCCAAAACACATTTAATACACGTGAGGTTCCTGGACATGTGCATGGAATTCGGTTCCTTTTAGTAAAGTATCAGGCACAAAGCCTCTGTCCGTTACTTACTACATTTTTAAACAAGTACTGCAGTCCGTAATGTACGGAATAAACACAAGTTCCCTATTGCCGGTATGCTCCTGACCGGTGCGGCCTTGACACGACGTATATGTGGCGTTATATGGCCGAGCGTTTACGCATTCTACACTTTCCTTACCCGCGCACTCCACTAGACGTTTCCGCTGCGCTGTTCGATTACAGGCCCGTTTTCGCTCTTGCTTGGCGCTCGCTCTCCGCGCACGTGACAGGCAGCGGCTTCAAGGGCGTTTCAGGGTCCGCGCGTAACGACGTCGGTGGAGGAGGCGCTGCCTTCGCTCGATGCTTGGAACGTCGAGCTGTGTTCCGGAGGCGTGCAACTACGGTGAGCCGAACCGGTTGCGTGGCCCCAGTCGTGCCGCGACACACGAAAAGGCAGAGAGAATTCGCTGGCCGAGGCTGCAGACTTTACGTTGGTGACTCACGGCGGTTCGTTCAACGCTACTGCATTGCATCGTGTCGGAAAGGTAGGTGTGAATGTAGTGGCGCGAGAGCCTGCCTTCGCTCTCTCTGTTCCCCCGCCCTTATTGCCCGACTATATCAGTCGTAATCTACGATATGCGGCTCGCATGAGAGGCGCTCGTTTCGCGCTATTCTTGATGTAAATCGCTTAGTGTAAACAACTCCCCGCAGCAGAGAAAGTAGCTGTGACAGATGGCTGTATATAGAGCGGGCAGACCTGAGCTGGTTTATTAAATTATTCTTGGTGTTGCAATGCAAGCGTAATAGCGCCCACGAGCACCCATAGCAACTTGGGCCTCGTTTCCCTTACGCCAATTTCTAAACGCTGCAAACTACGTAACTGTGCAGACCTCTCTGGGAGGCTTTCTTTCGGAAGATTGTGAGATAAAATTTATCCAGGTGCATCTCCAGAATATTTTAGGTTATAATGGAAAGTTTTGCAAAAATAAACTATGGAATGTGTGTGCTACTACTTTTGTGTTCTGCTTTCTTTTTGATTCCCGAAATTAGAGTTGCGACTTAAATTTAGGTTACTAACCTGGGCCAGTATTTACAAAGCAGTTTCTAGCCTAAAACCATTCTCAAAGACATTCACTGACCGGCAAAACATGGTAGCATATGCGGCAGGTCAACGACAAGCACTTAACTCCTACGAACAAAACACTTCTTACGAACGAAAACCTCCAGGCATGCGGCGGTAATTATCTAGGTGTCAAGTCAAAGCTTGTCGGATGCATTGAAAAACACAGAAATTAAGTACATTTGACCTCTTAACGTTGGCAAGGTGCTTGGTCTTTTTAAGCCAGAAAAGTAAGCAATGCTGGATCGTGCTATAACCACCCGGATAAAGTTCGAGCTGGCCGATCTTTTAGGCCATGCTGGTGCACTAGCTGGCAGCTCGGAAAGCTGCCAGCACGTGGTGCTCGTAGCTGAGCTCCTGCTTTCCCTTTCTGTTTTTTGCTTCCTATTTGGTGAGAAAAGGCAGACGCTGGTGCATATTTGTCGACGTGTTTGGAAGCAGGAGCCCTATAACCTCCTGCATCCTAGGGAAACAAGGGATCAGAACGAGTGAAAGTTGAGCAAGTTGGTATTACGGATTGATGTTACTGAAATTGACAGGCATTCAGAGACGGACACAAGTATAGAACGAACAGGACAACGTGAACGTCCATGTGTCTGTGTTTCCACGCCTGTGTTTCAGTACCATAAAATGTGCATCAATTTCCGTTGGACAATTGAACGTGAGGAATCTGGCTTTGTTTTAAGGTATACGAGATTGTACGTCTTAATGTATACGGTAAAGCCTGGAAAGGAATGCTATATTTCGTATGCGACCGCGGGCATTCATCGATTATCTACGTGAAGTGGTGCATTCTTGAGAGACTATAGACTTTTACTAAGACTAAAAACCGAGCACGAAATACGTGTCGGATTAAAACTGTTCTTTTCAACAGCTTTGACATGCGCGTGCCCTGTCTGCTGCCATATGATGGCTACCTTGCGCCGCTAAACGTGCTTTTTATATCTATGAAAGGAATAAGCAAAACAGTTTCTTTCTTTGTTTGCATTTGTTTACAGCAGCAGTGACAACAACCAGAAATGTCATCCTCCGCGGCGTATCACTCTTCTGGCTTTCTGAGCTTGAACGGGGCGGCTGGAGCGGCATCGTTCTTCGCTTGGGCTCTTGCGTGGTGCATTTCAGTAGTGGTCTCAGCGGTCATGGCTGTCCTGCTTATAGTGAAGTTCATTCAGTTGAGAAAGTACCGCAACCTGAAGGGTGTGCCATGCAGATGGGAACCACTGCCTTACGTGAACCTGTTGTCGTTGCGCAAAAGCTGCTCACAAGGAGGACCAACGTGGTTAAGCGCATGTGAGTGCACATGTTCTGTAAATGTTTATTTATTGTGAGCATCTGACACAAATAGTGCACTCATTCCGTGACCGCTTCATGCAGAGCAAACACGCTGCACACGATCCCCCGTGTTTCGAGTTATCGCGGGATAAGACAACCATTCAAAATCTGCATTATTAGCTGCTTTGTAAGAGGCTCCAACTTGTGCATATAGTCCACTGGAAACTCCCGCCGTAAAAAATCTGTTGCCAGCTAAGCCACCTATTCGAGACCGGTGGTTCTGGAGCACCAGTCAGTATCATCTCCACCACAATGCGTGTGCGTTGGAGGCTTTTTGGCAGTGACAACTACACCCCTTTATCCAACTGGCGCCAGTGCATCAATGCACAGCACAATACGAGAAGCAGATGTCGAAAAGTAGCGTGTTTCTGTGACTTGTAATAAACAGACAAATCGAAAAAATATAAAACGTGGTGCAACAAGTACCAACTTACTAACTTCACGTAAAGCAAACCTTATTGGTTTATTAGAGCAATGCTGCCATTTGTAAAAATTTACGCCGACGTAGTTTCAATCACGCTATCAGTTGATCTCCTTACAAACCCACGTGGTCTTGCACCGCAACCGCAACGCAGGCGAATTTGTCAAAGTTTCTAGACCGCAATACCCTTCACCCCGCGTTCATACCAGAAGGTCACACACATGTGCAGTGAGTACTGCGCTGTTAGTCCTCCTAGGTAACAACGCGCTGAGATAAACATCAACTAACTAGGCCAGAATCTTTCATAGTGATGCCACTTCTTGCCCGCAACCGTTCTGTTTCCATTTGGACACCTGAGGACTCTACTTCACGGAATAATTCCTCGGTTACCCTTCGTAGCGAAGGAAACGGCTTAAAAATTCACTCTAGCGTCGTTTAGGGTCCATAGAAAGCTCTGCAATTTAAGTGTTCACGCCCAACCAAAGTGTAAAACAGATGTATGATGATTTTCTATATTATTTTTTTTTGCCTTCAGAGTTTACATCTAGGGAGCATTATGGAGGAGATCGATTGACATAGTATCAATAATAATGCACATGGTAAGAATACTCTATCAAACAAGAACGATGGTAACAATATCAAGAAAAGGACACTTCAGTGCAGAAAGCACTGCAGCAATCGTACTAATAAGTGACAAAGTAAGATAACGCGGGGAACCGACCACAAAAGTAAGTGCGTGTCAGCATTTGCAGCGCGATATGTGTTGATGTCATTAGCGAGCCTGGTGCGAAAACAATGAGGATATGTAATGTTGACCAAAGCTGCAGGCAGATTATTTTAACTTCATCATGTTTTTGGCAGGAATGAGTAAGATACATTACTTTTCTAAGTGGGGAAACGCCTACTTTATGCTGGTGGTTAATACGAGAAGAAACTTAACGGTACTGCTGGGGTAGGATATATTTTATGAATCAGGCAAAGACGAGATAATTTCCTGCGAATGAGGAGAGATAGGAGACTAAGGTTATAAGTTTCATGGGTGGTGCAATGTTACTTCGATAGGAAGAAGAGGACTGAACAGTTTCGTACAGTTCTACATGATGCACGAACTATGTTTTGCTAACGCTCTTTTGGAATCACCTTACATCATTCAATGTTAAACAATCGTGCGAATCCACGTTATGCCCCGGCGCCTGCGCACTGCAAGTAGCTGACAGTGACTTGCGTCAGAGTCACTGTTACTATCACCTTACTATCACCTACATTTATCGACGAAAATGCCGTAACGTATGGTGTACAGTGGCGTTTCAGTCGACATTCATACATTTAAGAAATTTTAGGTATTCAACTGGTATGTGCAATATGCTACACAATATATCTTTTCTTTTTTTTTTGCATTCGTGGATGAGGTATAGGTAGCGCTTCTTCAAAAAGGCACAGTTTTCAAGATATTGCTACAAGTTTAGTTATAAATGTTTTATTTCGTTATTTCCCACATGTGTAGAGACGTTTTGAAAACGTCACCAAGTGTTAAATGAAGAAATTAAAAAAAGTACTCACAGGTCATCATACTTCACTCGAATGTCTAATTCCAGTTGTGATGGTATTGTTCAGTGATTATCTATTGACATCCTCACGGTTATCTACGTCATAGTTATCTGGGAGGTATTATGACATTATGATATAGTGCTCTCTACCTGCTGCTCTCTACGAGCCTATGTCACCCATGGTCAACCAAAGTACAACACTATTGCTGCGTTTTCCGTTTGTTGTTGTTGTTGTTGTTGTTGCACTTAAACACGACACATACACCTCACAGTTATCGCTATACAGTATAACATGCTGGTGTCCGTATAGATTTCCCTAAACGCTGACCATACCTATCGTTATATATGCAGACCAAACCTATCGCTTTATTACAACCACTTTCTCAGAGCCGCAGTGCGGTGGAGGGCTTAATGAAATGCAGCTCCCCTGCGGTCACCTGCCTTGATAAGCCACACCATTCCGTTACTCCTACCTTTCCCCGCTCCATCGGTCTCACGACGCTAGTTCCTTTGCCGTGGACATAGCTCCGCACATCGCCAATGGCCAAGTTTTATTCTGTGTAATGCTACCAGATTAGAACCCTTGCGACAACGCATATTGTGCACTGATGTCATTTTCCGCCTACCTACGCCTTTAAGTACACTGCTTCCAAGTTCCGCCTGTGTTACAAACCCGGGTAAAACGCTTCATATCGGTAATGCTGTTTCATTAACAAGGAATTTATTCTTAAAGCGTGGCAATGCAAACATTGAGTGCGCAGGGTGCTCGTAATTTATGTTGCATCTATAGCTCCCGATTTTGTTTCTGTCTTTCCAGCTCTGTTTGCTGCTGTCGTTGGTTTTCACCGTATTTATAAAAAGCAAGGGATGCATATGTTCTTTATTGGGACCACGCCATCAGTCAGCCTCCAGAAAGCAGAGTTTGTAGAGGTATGCTCCATTTCTCAGTTATTCACATAGCCACGATTCGCTAAACAGTGTGCAAATAATTGCTTGACACTTAACGCTACATAATTCTGGGTTGTCCGTGCCATCTGCTGCATAATTTACAGTGAAAGTAGCATTAGTACAGTGTGCAAACATTGAAACATCTATGGTCCGGAATTGCGGATTGGGGCCTTCCATTTCTTTCCCACTTCATACCGCATAGTGGTGATCCCCCGTAATTTCATTCCTTTTAACTCCTCAGAATGGTGAGAGTTGGGCCATTCACACTCCTGGAGTGAATGAGCTGGCCCATTCCATTCTCCCGATTCCAGCAAATAAAACAGTGTTTTTAAAATTTTTTACTTCTTCTGCTTGGGTGCCTGGTAACGAAAACATATATTTGAATTCTTAACAACGTTCCAAATAATGTTAAGCACTTAATTTCCGCACAAGTAAAAGCGTGTACCCTTTGTGTGCTTTTATCTCTGTATTGCATTTTGTATGTAACCTCTAATATCTACTGTTTTTGAGCCTTTTTTCAAATTTAGCTTGGGCAAAAATCTCTTTGCCTGAAACTTTAGGAGAAACCCTTAAAAGAAGCATTGCACGAACAGTCAGATGGTGGGCACATAAATTTTCCTAGTAGAGCACATGCCTGGTTAATACAGTACCCGTACCTTAGTGACTTTGCTTCTCTACACGTATAGAAGATGAGCACTTCACTTTTCACGAAGGGTTTTATTTCTACCTGAAACTCTTATTGCCTTGACCTTCAAAAAGCATCGACAAACGTGGCTTAGCTGCACGAGTTAGAAGTCACGAATGTATGACGCAATTGCAAAATATGAATTTTTATTCAGTTTTTGCCCTTAAAATATCTCCCTGAGGTGTCAAGTGTGGCAGCCTGTAAGGTGGTCCCATCTTCTGAATCTGCTCTCTAGTCCTTACAAGAAAAAAAAAAAAGCGAAGATACTGAGGACGAGCTCAGTTAAACTATAGGCTTCTTGGACGTCATAATGAGGAAAAAAAATCTTTAATAACTGGTGCTTTCGCAAGAGAAATTTCACCTCGTCGTGTTTATGTGATTTTCCTTCAATTACGAGTAAGGTCTGTTTTTTGTTTTTATTTCTTGCCCAAACATAACGCTAATATCAGACAGCACAATTAAGGCACCTATTTGAGGCACTAGCCAACAGCTGCCCGCTTGTGACCACTGAAGTTAGTTTCACTTTGGTTGCACGCGCGTTACACGGTCCACCACACCATCGCACGCTGTGATACAAGGCCTGAACCTTCAGAAAAAAAAAGAAAAAGCGTCACAGTTCCTAAAATTTGCAATAAAATTACATCATTGCGCATGTTATGCATGCAGCTAGATTATTCTGTCACTTTTATGACGAATGTAGAAGTGAAATGCATTGATACGCTCTGCAAGACCGTCTTTTGTTTCACTTTTAGCTGAAGCGCACCATTTATTTTTCCAGCACACCACTCTGACGATTTCTTATCGCTTATTGGTAGTGGACAGCGTGCGAAGAAAATATGGCACCTGTTTCAAATCACAGTGGGCTCGTGCAGGGGTGCAGCCGCCTGCAAAGTCATTTTGGTCCCCCATCCTTGTGTCCTAAAGCATGTTCTCGGTAAACAGAATGATTTTTCACAACTAAAGGTTGCTGTCTTGGAATGCACGTGAACCTTGTCACGCAAGAATCCTTACCGGACTTCAAAAGCATACATGGGTAGAATACCCTGTTGTAGTCACCTGTAGGTATATACTGAAGCAGCCCAGACTGAATAAAACTTGCGAAATACATGTGATCCATTAACCAAATCTAATTTATTCCAATTGGAAATTAGCCAAATCTAATTTATTCCAATTCTAAATTTTACCGCTTTTCTACTCTCGCTCAAAATCAACATTAGCTGCTGCAGGACCATGTGCCCATTCCAATCCCAGTTCATTCCGCAAGTTTCAAAATGTGCAGCGATACCGGAATCATTCCAACTCGGAGCTGCAATTCCCAACTCTGGTATACTCCATACGCCCAACGTCGTTCTCTCAGAAAATATGATTATGGGGAACTTACGATATCTGAAATAATGAAACACTAAGGAAAATCATTCCTACATCTTTTTTATCGTAGGAAGTGCTCTCGAGCAGTTCACTTCTCGCAAAGGGACCGGAGTACGGACTGCTACACAACTGGTTGGGAACTGGCCTACTTACAAGGTATGTAGCACTACCACTCAGCACATTGCATGAGTACGTATATCTGACGTAGAGGTTTACATCTCCTTGTAGTGAACAATGAATTCTCTCCTTTAGATGATCATGCAGCTTGTACATTAATTTATTTTGTAGGTTTGAAGAGATCAAACTAACAACCAGTCTATTAAATACAACAGCGTCATCGCTGTTGTGTTTCAATCTATATATATATGTGTATATATATATATATATATATATATATATATATATATATATATATATATATATATATATATATATATATTCGGCTGTGCTTATCAGCGAAAGAAAACCCAAGCGCGTCTTCGTGTAACTTTTTTTACGTAACAGTGTTTTCATATTGACCGGAAATAGGTCGCTCGCCATTCATGAGCGCGATCGGTGTGATAACCGGACCCCCACGTCGGCGATGACCAATCCTGCACGGGGCTTATACCAAAGAGAAGTTTTGCCATTACGCGGCCCTGTTTCGCATAACCATCCTGAAAGAGGGAACCTTGAAGTGTAGTAACCAAGTTTGAACCGCGCAGTGAAATTACTAATGTGGAGGTTTTAGGCCTTTACATCAACATACCTTTTCTTGGCTTCGAGGAAAGCTTGTGTGCATGCGTGCGGTCGCGCGTTTAGGTGGCGGGGACGAGGGGGAGGGGGGGTGATAAGTGCGGTAGACTGTTTTTCTTGCAACAGTCTTCACAAGTGTATATGTATATAGGGGCGGAAGCGCTTTTTATTTAAAAAAAAATAAAAAAAGACGCCTAGCTTCAAGGTACCTCTTTTCTGAAGTTCCTTGAAGCGATGCTGAACAAAAATATCAAAAAATGAGGGAAGCATAGAAACTCGACTCGGAATACGGAACTGTTTCCATACGCAGTGTTTATTTCACATATGTTTAACCGAATGGCTGTATTTTTGGAGGAATGTAAGCGCGCGGCGGCTGCGCGCCGACCGCCGTGATGTCATGTGGGCCGGCTTGCAGCCGCAGCAGCAACCGTAGAGTTTCCTGCAATAATTACTAGAGGGAACTCTGGCGCTGCAATCGTTCAGCCACCATGGGAACGATGGGAAGTACGTGGATTTCTCTTATATTCAGGCTTGTGGATTCAGACGGTCTTGTGGCTTTGTTGATTACGCTTTTTATGCCTTAATTGTCGTAAATGACAGAGAAATCTATACTTTTCGAAGTGCAGAAGACGCTGCGAACACGCACAATCGATAATAATTGCGATGATTCAGCCTGTCGAGGTGGCCAAATCGAAACGCGCCAAGCGTATCCAGGCACTGGCTTGCCCGCGATAAATTCACAAGGGCGTTTCATGTAGCTTGTCGATGCGTCCGGGGCATAATGGTTTCATTAATGTCGGGCTTCTGTGCTAGAGGTCTTGTGTTCGAGTCTTGTTGTTGGAGAATTTCAATAATGTTTATTAAGTTATTTATTACGCAGTAGTTTGTTGAAATTGACGAGTTGACAAAGCCGTTTGAAGCCAGAAGGACGAGGTTTATAGACAAATACATGTACTTCCCATAATTCGCATGCTGGCCTCCACTGCAGTGCCCGTAGACACGAGCGCCAGAGTTCCCTCTAGTAATTATTGTACGAAACTCTATGCCAGCAAAAGAGGTGGGCACCCGAAGGAGGCTTTAAAAAAATTTGAGGTTTCATTTAAACCTCCTTGGGGCAGCCGGCGCTTGCACGAGGACCGCGCGCTTTGCTCTTTGCACCCATGTTGGCTACAATGCGCGCGCAGCACGAATCCATATCCTTCGAAGCTTTGGCTCTGCCGTAAAAGTGTGAGACGGCTTGTCTCTCCCGACAATACTTTTCTCACACCCTTGCGCGCAACAGCGTAGAGGCATTCTGCTGCGTTGTGCCAGGTACTTCACTGATCACATTACAAAGCAGCACACAATACAAACGGCGATCTTGAAGACTTGGGCGCAAGCTCCGCTTGCGGAAACAAGTATGCCGCCGCGATTAACTGGGCAATTGAGACGTCGTTCGCTGCCATCCGGCGCCGTCCATGCGGGTGGACAGAGGCGCGTGATGGCTGGCATACCGGTATCTGACACAAAGTCAGGGAAACGTTACTTGCCCTAGTTGGCTGGGAGGCCGCCAGACGCGGTATTTTTGCGAAAAATGCATCAAATTCATTATTTTCCGCTTGTTCCTGCCTGAAAACAAGGTTGTGTCAACCAATTTCAACACCGAAGCTTTCGTTTAGGCTAAATAGCTGGGCGGCAGAAGGTTTGTTCGGTATTCCTTTGACATCTACATAAAAAAAAAATTACGACGTCATACAAAGAAACAAGTTGGGCGGGCTCCTATATATAACTTTGAGCAAAGCATTGAGGCACACAGTCAGAACAATACAAGGCAATGTTGATGTGTTTAGAACCGCAGGGCTTTATCCATAGCCTCCCTTCGTTACAGGCATTGTTAAAGAGTTTCTTTCCTATAAACCTTTTCATCGGACGAGCCTTTCCTCCTCTCTGCATTGTGCTAGCCAGCGCTATAGGCGCGGCGCTGCTTGGATGTGTTGCAGTCGCGTCTTGCGGAACAATTTGGAGATGTTCTAGCTCGTTCTCCGTCAAATTTACTGTATGTAAGTTCATACAAAGTCGCCGAAGAACCACTGCGCAGCCTTTTGGTGCAGCGGTAACTACAGTGTTCGGAAATTTCTCTTGGCTGCGCAAACATGCGACGTGCGACATAGGCCGCGGTGTGTGTATGTGTTGCAAACTATTTTAGCTATATCTTTTTTCACTCGTCGAAGAAAACCGGCGTCTGTGACTTGCAAAAGTGAATTTTAAAAGCTAAACTAATACATACGAATGCTCGTGTAAGGCCAACTTAATGCAACCCCAGAATCATGTAAGCACAAATCGTTATAAAACATTTGCGCTCTGACACATTTCAAGTCTAGTATACTTGAAATCGCTACGCTATGTCTACTTTAACCTCCTCTATGAGGCCGACGGCGTTGCTCAACACAACGATTACTGCAGCTGGTAAATCAGCGATATACATATAAGGTTAGTGCTTTGGCATTGCCTTTTTGCCCTCTAAAGCAGTAATATTCAAAACAGATCGCATCTAAAGAATCCGACAGCTATTTGTGAGCACACAATTTCCGTAAGACGGGTTAGTGCGTCGCTGAGGATGGGACGAACAAGACTGAACAAAAAAAATATTACTGGGTTACAACCTCTCCTGCTGCGAAAAAAGAAAGAACACAGGATAATGCCGCAGTAAGACCTCGAATGATCACGTCGCATGCTTCGTGCGCTATAAAGCGCAAACATATCTATAACCCAGCCTCTGTCACTGCTTCGGACACTCGCGCAGTCCGCGACCGGTCGCTCGCCCACTTGACAAGTGTGATTCACATTGTACTGTATGCTCTTCTTACTAACTCAAGCAATATATTTTATTCGTGGGCAGCAACCTCGTCCAATAGACAAGGCAGTTGCGCGATGCATCTGCAGATAACAGCTAGCAAAAGTAAACAGCACAACTTATTCTGAAGCAGAACTGTACCCGCTGTGCTAGAATCGTCATATGTTTCGTAACTACTCATTGCTGCTAAACCACAGATTATACATGCAGTGAGAATGCTGCAGTAAGGCCACATTAGTAAAATGAATGTTTAGAAATACACAACTGATCTCCGAGGCTGACTGCATGCTCACACACGCACGCGCATATCGCGCTGCAGGTGCTCCGTCCGCCTCAACCCCACCAGAAGCTATTGAGCCATTTCAGTACGGCTCGCGGGACCGTTTCCAACGTGGAAGATGCCAAGTCATGCTAAATAGAGCGTCACCATCCACCAGAAACTGCCGCCGAGCGTATACCTGGCACACATCACGCAGCGCTCGCCCAAGTCAGCATGCCAATGCCAGCATGCCACTGCCAGCATGCCACTGCCAGCATGCCACTGCCTACGCAATGTGACGGCGCCCATGAAGAAAAGAAAAGACGAAACCCTTTGCATATGAATTTCACTACTATTGAGAATTAACGCAAGGCTTCCACGGCGCATATCGACGTCAATGCTAACATTGTTCTAGCGAACGAAGACACGGTCGCGGGAAGAGAGGGAAAGGGAGACGATCGTAATGTGTAAGACAAAAATATATGTCTTCAAGGCGTGTGGCTCAACTTCCCCTGTGGATTGTTCTGTCCACGAGAAGGAAAACGCTAACTGCGTCCTCCTTGTGCGCCCAGAATACGTTGCAGAAAGGGCAGCAGAGACTGTAATAGGAAGACTTGACCAGTGATCCCTATCAGTAAAAAAATACTTGAACCATGGACTACGAGATAGGGGCTGCACCGAAAGGTTAGAGTCCTCTTAAGAGATCCTTTAGTGGACACAGGTTTCGATAAGCCACAGTGGTAGTTGATGCCGTATATCGGTGTATGCTGTTGTGGCGTTTCCCCGAAGAACAACACCGCCTCAAACGCTCGTGTGCCGGCCGAGGCCAACGAGAAACCAATCCTCATTTTTTCAGCTTGACAAGTATACGTATATATCAACGTGTACGTCACACATGCGCCGGGCATAACTGTAGTATATGATGAGTAAAATACATTAGATAATACGATAATACGTGGAATAATAATGACGCATCCGTTGCAAATTTTAATTTGTTGCTGTAAACGGTATTTGAAATAAGCCATGTCGATGGAACTTGATTGTGACTGCACTGGTATATCCTATACCTGTATTTATCGGGCGCAATGCAGGCGTGCACACGGTTTCCTGTGCTTGCATGGTACAGTGAATCACTGTTGATTATTTTTGGAGCTATGCTTGTGGGCAGCTGTTTGTTTTCTTTTTTTTTTCTTTTCCTTTTCTTTTCTACTTTGCTGTTCATGGAAGGCCGGTGAAGTAGTAGTGTTTTATTTCTGCCTCAGTTAATCTAATTCGTATCTTTAATCAGAACAGTTCTGTCAAGGCCCCATTGTAGAGTCTAAAACTTATATAAAGAGCTAAGCGACACTACACGGACGTGGGTGGCCGTGGCTGTATTTATTTAGCAGGAAACATTCATGCACCACTTTTCTTTGACTAGGCTCACTGCATGAATATCTGAGGCGATCAATATACATCTAATTTAATTCAAACCGTATCAATACCGGCTGTGCGAGACTTATTTTATACAATTCAAGGCTCTCGAAAGATCCCCGGTTCTCTGAAGATGAACTTACAATAACATTAATATTGTCGTCAACACCGTCGTCGAGGATCCCGTAAAGTGCTGAAAATACGAAGCTCCTCGTTACAAAAACCGCGACAACTGTCGCATGAACGCCGATGGGCGGCTGGGCTAGAAAACTCTATCTGTCATATGCGAGCGAGGTGCGCCTTGTTGGAACGCCTGGGCGACGGAAGCACTTATAGCGCAGATGAATACCCTGCCGTCACCGTTCGCATCAACGCACCGTCCTTGGGACCTGTCCTTATCACGTCGAGCCTGCGAAATGAACGCGTTCTCCTGTCGTTGCGTACGTGATCAATCGCTCACCTACCCGGCCGTCATAGTTGCAGGACAATGACATCTTTTGACGGCCGCGTGCAAGAAACGAGTTAACTCTCGAACCATGTACGTCTCCTCTACAAGCCATATAGACCCACAGAAGCATACCATTAGGAACCCTAACACAAACTCCCACGGAGTAGGCCACCGTTACGGGCAATTGCAATAGAAAGCTTTCGCTTGTCCGGTATTCGGGTAAACGCAAGCGGACTGGGCGTTTTACCGGCTGAGCGGAGGCGTAAACGTGAATGACCAGCACGGTGCAGTCGCCTGGTGGAGCAGTGCTCAACCACACAAATTCAGCTCATATTGCAATAACCAAGTGGATTTTTACTTTGCTAGCGGTGTAAATTTTGGCAGCAACACGAATACACCGCTTCCAAAAATTTGCACCAGCAGCAAGGTAAAAATCCGCTGGGTACTTCCTATTTTCTTATTTCTATTTCTAACATTATATTTTATTCTGGACTATCAAATGCAGTAATTATTAATTTCTACATTGTGACATTGCCATGTGGTGTTGTGCCTACGCAATGAAACTACAGTGTTCAAGAGCAGAACCTGCAGTCATATAGTTCGTTTCAGAGTTAAATAAAATTAGTGACTTAGACATATTCAAGAAAGAACAGCCCGCAAGCTTAGCGCGAGGAAATTATCCACCGAAAGAAGCCGGCGAAAGTCTTTGTGATAACATATATCAGCCGAATAAAGTAAGCTTTTAGATGGAAATAAAAGTCGAATTAAGCAATGTTTGCCATTTTGGAAAGGTTTAGTTAAACTGGTGTATTTATTTATTTATTTATTTATTTATTTATTTATTTATTTATTTATTTACTTATTTATTTTATAAAGACGTTTATTAGTCTCCGACGTTTGGGACCTACCGTTAGCGCAGGGCACGGACTCTCAGCACGAGCGGCATTCACGAGCAAAAGCGCCGAAGAGGACGGCCCACTAGAAAGCGCTGGAGAGGACGACCCACTATATCGTTCCAATCCTTCTCTGCAATTACCCCCGGCAACGAAAAGGGAGCCACCGGGCGACCTAACAGCTTGTCACTATGAGCGGATAATAGTAGGTCTTGAGGCGGTCGACGTTGACAATGTCTCGCCCACCACGGCGCATGTCTGAAGACGGCTCAAAGGGCTCGATCACGTAGATGACCGGAGATGTGCGTTCGACGACGCGGTAGGGGCCTTCATACTTGGGTAGTAGTTTCGACGAGCGCCCAGGTGCAGTGGAAGGGACCGAGAGCCACACAAGCGCTCAGGGGACGAACGTGGGCCAGAAGTGGTGTTACTGCGAACGCTCTTCTGGCGCTCTTAGTGATTTGAAGTAAAAGCCAGCGCGAGATCGCGACACTCTTCGGCATGTCTGACTGTGGCAGAAATATGTGCACACACAAATGTATCCGGCTTGTACAGAAGCAAAGCAGGAGGGAGGCAACATCGCGTGCTCTAGCCGCTGGAAGCGCGGCAGTTTCGGCGTATCACGTCATGTGGTCAACAGCCACGATGGCCCAGCGGTTACCAGCAGATGTCAGGGGATGAGGCATATACATATCTATGCCAACGCGCCCGAACGGCCGGGAAGGGTAAGGTAACGGTTGCGGACCGGCTGGCGAGAGGCGCTGTGAAGATTTCTGGCGCTGACAATCGGGGCACGAAGCGAACGAACTTCTGAACGTAGCTGTACATCCCGCGCCAGTATAGTACCACTGTCGAATGCGCTGGTAAGTTTTGAATACTCGTGAGTGTGCAAACTGTAAGTAAGTGTGGAATGAAACCAATATTTTAGAACGCAGACTGTGGGGTACTACTAGCAACCACTGGCGGCCATCGGCGGTGTAATTGCGTTGGTGGAGTAGGTGTTCGCGATTGGCGAAATGGTGAGCTTGACGACGTAACGCGCGAGTGGTTGGTTGTGCCGATGGATCGAAGAGCTAGTCTATAAGCCAGGCGATACAGTGGTCCTTGCGCTGTTCGAAAGCGATGGTGTGAAGGTCGATGGAAGAAACGGCAAGCTGGGATACGGAGCAGCGGGCATTGTCGTCGGGCAAGGGAGAGCGTGAGAGGGCGTCGGCGGCCGCTACGGTAGAGCACACAAATATCGTACTCCTGCAGGCTGAGGGGTCCTTCAGTGACGACAACCAACAAAGTGCGTCGTGGTCCGTGACGACGTCAAATGTGCGGACATACAGATATGACCGGAGCTTATTAGGAGCCCAGATGATCGCCAAACATTCTTTTTTCGTCACGGTGTCGTTACTTTCGGCTTTCGTAAGCGTGCGACTTGCATAAGTCACATCGTGTTCAGAAAACCCGTGTTTGCGCTACGCAAGGACTGCGCCGAGGCCAACACCGCTGGCATCAGTGTGCACCTCTGTAGGGCCGTCGGGTCGTAGTGACGCAAAATCGGAGGTGACGTCAGCAAACGGCGCAAGATTGCGAACGCCTCGTCGCATTCTGATGACCACGAAGTGAGGGGCCCGCTGCTCTGAAGGAGCTTCGTCAGGGGCGATATGATTGTGGCGAAGTTCCGGATGAAGCGTCTAAAGTAGGAACACAGACCTACAAAACTGCACAGGTCTTTGATGGATGTAGGTTCAGGGAATTCGGCAACGGCCCGAAGTTTGGCTAGATCAGGGAGAATTCCACACTTGGAGACGACGTAACCTAGATAACCTAGAATTGTCAGCTGTCGAGCAGCAAATCGGCACTTCATGAAGTTTACGTGTAGTCCTGCGTTTGTTAAACACGCTGAAATAGACCGGAGCCGTTGAATGTGCGTGGGGAAGTCAGGAGCAAAAACAACAACGTCGTCAAGATTGTACAAACACGCGTGCGCCCAGAGTAGCGCCTTGTCCTGTCGTCTTTCTTGTCTCTGTCGTTTTGCGCTAAACAAAGTATTCATGGATTCGCGCCAACTAGCCCGCCAACGCATTGTGCCACTTCAAGCCGCGCAGAACTGTGTCTATCATGAGCTCAAACGTTGCGGGCGCATTACAAAGTCCAAAAGGCAATACGTTAAATTCGTATAAGCCGTCGGGTGTGACAAAAGCTGTCTTCGGGTGATCGGCGTCTGCCATGGGTGCTTGCCAATACTTTGAGCGAAATCTAGAGATGAAAAGAATGCTGCTCCTTGTAGACTGTCAATCGCGTCGTCTATGCGCGAGAGAGGGCAGACGTCCTTGCGAGTGATCTTGTTCAGGCTGCGGTAGTCCACAGAAAACCGCAAAGAACCACCTTTCTTCGTAACTAGGACGACAAGGGATGCCCATGGACTGTTGGAAGTTCGTATCGTCTCGCGGTGAAGCATGTCATCGACTTTTTCGTTGATTACACGACGTTCTGCAGGAGATACACGATACGGCCGTTGCTGCAATGGCGGTTGGGGGCCAGTATCGATGCGATGTGTAACAGTTGGCGTCCGACCCAGGGAAGACTGCCCTACATCGAAAGAAGAACGAAATTCTTCTAGAAGGCACAAAATCTGAGACCGCAGGACCGGTTTAAGGGCATCGGCAATAGAAGAACCGAACACATCACTGGGCTATAGGTCACACGTACCAACAGTACTGAGCGCACTGGAATTAGCACAGTAATTGTCATTGTACGTCTTCGATAGCTTCTACATTGCAAAGACATTCCCGTCTGAGCAGCAACACAGGGTATGGAAACGGGTTGCAGACGAAAATGGTGTTGTAGCCCTGTGATCTTGTGTTCTTGTGTCCACTGTCGCAAAAACAGCAGCAGACCTTTCCGAGTGAGAAAGCGGTCAGATGGAGACAGTAGTGCAACAGCGTCTGAGATTACCCTGCAGGAAATGTATTGCAAAAGGATAGAAAGTTGAGCGAGTTGGTACAATAACATGATCTTGAATTGTAGCGCGTAGTGTCACAGATAGAGACTAGAAGCAATAAAGATTTAGTTGAGAGTTAGCGCTCGTCCTGTCTGCTTCTAGTCTCTGTTTATGTCACTTCACGCTACAATTCAAGATCATGTCCCCCTGCAGGACATGGGCACGACCGTTGAGGTGTTAGGAGGAGTGTGGATGTCGGCTTGGACAAGTATTTTCCTCGAAAGCGAAGAATTAACGGTGAGCGGCAAATCTATCAGCGGCGAGAGCTCCATTTCGGCACGTGCGCAATGAACAACGGCATTGTAGCGCGAGAGAAAATCCCAGCGGAGGATAACCTCATGAGGGCATGAGGAAAGAATGATGAATTCTATGGCGTACAGAATGTCGGCAATGACAACACGAGCCGTGCAAGCCGCCAAGAGGTGAACATGCTGAGTACTGGCTGTTGGGAGGGACAATACAGAAAGGGGCGTCGTAACTTTCCGAAGTAAGTGCCAAAGTTTAGCGTTCATAACACACACTGCGACTGCAGTGTCCACGAGTGCAGCTGCGTGAACACCGTCAACAAACACTTCGATTACGTTCGGGGGACTGCGGTGAGGACTTTCACATTGCGACGTTGTCTCACCCTTTGCCTCTTGGACTGCGACGATTAGTTTTCCTCGTCACGAGTTACGGGGCAAGGTCGCATCGGCGACAGTGAGCGACGGCGTCGAGAAGGTGAGCGGCGGGTAGTTGCGGTCGGGCGCAATGTCGCCAACATAGCCGACAGGGGGCCGTAATATGGACAGTTGGACTGGCTTGTCACGGGAGGTGCGGTGCTAGGCGGCTGCAGACGATTACAAAAAACGTGTGACGTGACGGGCGTAGCCGTGCGCAAAGCATATTGGCAGTTTATCGGGAGCACGCCACCGGCTCGCCGGGGCAGCTCCCATCCATGTCACAGGACAAGTTGTACGGGGCCGCTGATGACATTCTTGCACGACGGTTGGCAGTCGGGGTGTAGGCACGAAGTTGGCAGAATGGAGAGGCATACTTGAAGAGAGTGGCTGGGTCCTCACGGCGACTTCAGCGCAGCTGAGTGGTACAGCCGCAAGAAGATGTTGGCCCTGGTCTGGCAAGACCTCGGCACTTTCTTACTCGATCACGCCACGGAGCGGAAGCATAAAATTCGATGTAAACTGTTGGAGATGCGACGGCTGAGTGAAGGATATCAAGGAGAGCTGGCGTGCTACTTCCTCCTGAACGAACGAACGCAACGCTGACTGGTCGGAGATGGTAGCCAAACCAGCAATGAGGTCGTCGCGCGGGGAAGGGCGACGTGCCAACGAGCGCTGCCTGCGAAGCTCCTCGTAGCTTTGGCATAGAGTGAAGGTGTCTGTCACGGACTGAGGATTCTTGGCAAGTAGCATGTTGAAAGCATCGTCCTCTGCTGGAATGCTGCGTTTGCTGGGATGCGTCTTCAGGCATGGTTGAACGTACGGTACGGGATCGAAGTTCCAGGGTTTACGTTGTAGACCGAAGTAACCTCCACCACTTGTAAAGGCGTTTATTAGCCTCCAGCGTTTGGGACCGACCGTTAGCGCAAGGCACGGATTCTCAGCACAAGCGGCATTCACGAGCAAAAGCGCTGGAGAGGACGACTCTCTATTTCGTTGCAATCCTTCACTACAATTTATTTATTTATTTATTTATTTATTTATTTATTTATTTATTTATTTTGACACTCAGGGCACACAATGCGTGAGATAGATATGCTGATAGGGTAACTGATCACTGTCGCTTTTGCAATGAAACAAACGATGGTCATTGTTCAAGCGTGGGAAACGTAATATGAACTGGATGTGAAGTTCCATCTGTCATAAATTATGTGCCACTTAGCCATCGTTCTCAGCAATGTATATATTACGCTACATAGCATATACGTATGTCATTGCTTGTAGTAGTTTGCGTAGAAGTGTTTTTCACAGTCCTCAGAACGAATAGCGTTGTCAGCAAATCAGAATCGAGTCACGTCGTAATATTACACAGCCCAACAAAAACATGCATCGACAGCAGAACAATACTGACACAATTTTATACAAAATAGCAGCGGCTGTGAAACGCTTGTGGGCATTATTTTCAGATGCCACTTCGCTTTCAATAGCCATCTCGTTTCTGTCAGAACACTCAGGTGAAATTAATTCCTGTGGCTAGTAAAAGAAGGAGACCCTGGTGTGGTTGGTTCTGCATGACCTCCGTCACATCGCTGAGGCGGCATGATGGAAATGTGAAAAGCGCACCAGGAAAGGTGACCTGATACTGCAGCCGTAACTAAAGTGCGAACTAACTATGGTAAACACACTGCGGAATTTTCGTCGATATCGCTTTGGAATACTCTACCAACTATAATCAAAAATGCAAAAAAATTTATACCAATTTAAAAGAGAACAACAAGCATTCATAACAAATACTTACTGATATTGTCCATATTTTCAAATTTTATTCAGCTTTTTCTAAATTGTCATGTTGTTAACAAGTGTTCTTATTACTCATATGCTATAAACATGTTTTGACATTACTCTTAGCTCTCATCTGTACTACTGTTGCTTTAAACATTGTATAACGTCATAGGTGTCTTTAACAGGACGTCCCGATACAGTCTGACTATGGGACCTCCTTATGTATACTACGCACATGTAATTATCTGTATTTTTAATAATAAA
Organism: Dermacentor andersoni; assembly: GCF_023375885.2. Classification (NCBI taxonomy): domain Eukaryota; kingdom Metazoa; phylum Arthropoda; class Arachnida; order Ixodida; family Ixodidae; genus Dermacentor; species Dermacentor andersoni. Next base: position 196,373,900 of record NC_092814.1, read on the forward strand.
TAAATTATGAAATTAAAAAAAAATAAGGCACCTGATTATCAGGCTCGAGCCTTTAAGCAACATGCATACAATGTTTAGGCATGAGGACTTGAAAACATGATGAGGAAAGAAATGTACAATGACAAATAAAACGCATGAACGACTAAGCACCTCTGAATGACCTCAAATGATTTGGCGAGCTCGATGCGCGTCCGATTATGAAACCAGAATGAACTGAGGCCGGTAATATTTGGACTTGCATCTGGTAATAATTCCCTCTGACAACGTTGCCTGAGAAATACAGACAATGCTTGGAAATTGTAGTACTCAGGAGTAAGGCTCAAAACGCCAGAGTGTTTTTGCAAAATGAAAAATTTAATTTTGGGCTTTTGCGTGCTAAAGCCAGGGTATCATTATGAAGCACGCCGTTGTAGGATACTCCGGATTAATTTTGACCGCCTGCGGTTCCTTACCGGGCAGCCAATGCATGGTACAATGACGTTCTTGCCTTTCTCTCACATCGAAATGCACCTCGGGCTCAGCAGCGCGACGCGTTTTGTAAAATAAAGCACGATTTCTTCATTTACAGTTGAGACATGGAAACAAGCAGCTTTCACACTGAAACTAGAAGTCGTTAAGACACAGCACAAGACAATACGGTACAGTTTGTATCGTTCAAATGATTCGGCTAAACCAGAGCTGCACTCCGTGTCGTGAAACATTGTCAAGGTGCATATCTCTAAGAGTTTACTACCAAATAATGAAATGTATTGGTTCAATAAGGCGTCTGCTGAGATGACTTATCTTTATTTCTTGCTTTCTAATTTCATATATCGCAGACAATCATGATCATAGTTATTATCCTTCAGAGCCAGGAACTTCGATTAGTTCAGTTTAAAAGACAAGCGAAATCAATTTGATTCTTTCTATAGAAATCACATGTCAAGCCTCACAAGTTAAAAAATGTTTTAGAGGCAGCTGTTTTGATCGAGAGGTCTAATGCTTAAACGAGCCAGTTTTGTTTATTCCGTGTCCATTACAATTTTGTTCCAGTTTTTGATTTAAATCAAAGAGTGCTTGAAATAAATAGCTCTTGACGAATCACTGCACAATACTTTATAGCAGCGGTACTCTCCGGGAGTTAATATTGTAAGCTGTAAATGATACTTGTTAAAACGCGAAATAGTGAATATTATGAATAATTGCTTTCACAGCATGCGAATGTATTATGTTTCCCAGTACAGGCAACAAGTGGAGAGCAAGGAGACGAATGTTTACTCCGGCATTCCATTTTCGCATCCTCGAAGACTTCCGCTCGACCATAAACACTCAGTCAACTGTACTTGCCGACAAGCTTGGGAAAATGTGTTCACCCGGCAAGCGCACTGACATCGTACCGTTGGTCACGCTGTGCACCTTAGACATCATTTGCGGTAGGTTCCAGATATTATTCCTTCCTTCAGTAAAGGTATAATTATGCCTACAATAAAAACAGTCTAAGACAAGAATTCGCCGAAAACAGTTCCTAAGAATATCAGTTGGCAAATGGCAAGCAGTTCCAACGAACAAAAAGCTTTGTGATTTCAGTCCTAGATTCTCTAAGGAAGGAAGGAAAAAGTGGAGAAGGAAGGCAGGGAGGTTAACCAGTTTAGCTTAACCGGTTTGCTACCCTACACATGGGAGCGGGATGGGGGGGATGAAAGACGGGGAGAAGAGATAGAGAGCACATAACACGGCACACACATCGTTGGTTACAGTCTGTCACTCTTGCGCGGTACGTGACATCACTGTCACAGCCGCTTGTCAAAGCACGTCTCCTTCATAAACCGAAGTAGACCCTTCGTCGCCTTCACCTGCGATGTCTTCTGTCGGCGGCATGTGAAAATCGTGTCGAGGGACAATGGTCTAGTGTCAAGGTGCGCTAGAACGGATGCCAGGGACTGTCGATGAACATTATATTCAGGACAGTCGCACAGAATGTGTTCCAGCGTCTCCTCGCAAAGACAGGCATTGCAGAGAGCGTTGTCAGCCATTCCAATGCGAAACGAGTAAGATTTCGTGAAGGCCACCCCTAGCCATAAGCGATAAAGCAGGGTGGCCTCACTTCGGCGGAGTCCAATTGGCATACAAAGATGCATCAAGGAGGGCAGGTCGTGTTGACGATTGCTCCGGTTGGTCTGGCTGCTTGGTGTGCACCATAGAGAGAGCGTGATCTCCCGTGCAAGCACTCGAAGTCTGCTGGCTGCGTCAGACCGTGAAAGTGGTATGGCCTCTTCCTGTGCCTCTTCAAGAGCTGTCCGAGCGGCTTTATCGGCGTCTTCATTTCCTATGACGCCGCAGTGACTTGGCAGCCACTGAAACGTCACGTGATGTCCTTTCTTATGTGATGTATGGAGTAGGCATCTAATATCGAGCACGAGCTGTTCGAATGGCCCGCGCCGCAGAGCTGATAGCAGAGATTGTAGGGCTGCCTTTGAGTCACTGAAAATTGACTATTGTCGAGGTGGTTCCCGGTTGACGAAACAAAGTGCAGCGCGAAGAGCAGCTAGTTCCGCAGATGTAGATGTTGTTGGGTGGTCAGTCCTAAAGCTGATGGTAATACCTCTTGCTGGGACGACCAAAGCACCGGACGAACACTGGATGTTTGTGGAACCATCAGTATAAATATGTTCACTGTCCGCGGACCTCTCGTGCAGAAGAAGCAGACAGTTGTTTCAGCACAGGCGACGACAGCTCAGACTTTTTCCCGATTCCTGGTACGCTGAGATGGACTGTGAGGCTGACAAGGCACCAAGGGGGTATCGATGGTTTAGATGCAGCGGTGAAGCCCGAGGAAAGTTTGTCGTTGTACTTGACGATAGTTTTAGAGAATGATGCTTGGTGCCTGTCTGAAGGTAGTGTTGCAAGGTGGTGATAGGGGCACGTGCAAAATGTCTGATATGCGTTCTCAGGGATTCCACCATGATGTGAGTTTGCATTGGATGGTCTCGAGCAATCGCAATAGTTGCCTCAGTTGACGTGCATCTGGGCAAATCAAGACAAACTCTGAGTGCTTGAGCTTGTGCTGCCTGCAGAACACGAATATTTGTCTTGCAGGTGTTGTTCAGTACAGCTAGACTATATATTAAAAAACCGAGAAAGAAAGCTCTGTAGAGTCTCAGCATTGCGTCTACTGACATCCCCCATGTCTTTGCTGTCAAGTATTTAAACAACTGGGAGGTTGCTGTCAGGCGCCGTTTCATGTAGGCCACGTGCGGGCTCCAACAGAGGTCTCGGTGGATAATTACTCCAAGAAATCTGTGGGTTCTGACATAGGAAATGGTCCGCCCATTGATTGAGATGACATAACGCGTCATTGGTTTGCGAGTAAATGCCACTAGGGCGCATTTTTCTGGTGATATGCTGAGACCTTGTTCACACAAGTAGCTCGCTGTCAAAGTAGCCGCTCTTTGAAGCCGTGCACGAATCTGAGGACGTGTGACTGCCGAAGTCCAGACACAGATATCGTCTGCATATATTGACATTTTGGTGGTAGTTGGCAAGTATTCACCAAGCCCAATAAGAGCGAGGTTGAATAGCGTCGGGCTGAGAGCACCGCCTTGAGGAACGCCCCTGCTGGTATAGCGTCGCGTAGTTGGGCCATCGTCAGTTAACACATAGAATGATCTTGCAGATAGGTAACGCAATCCATAAAAATACTCGACCACCTAGGTCAACCGTCACAAGAGCGTCGAGAATGGCCTCATGTAATACGTTATCGTATGCCCCTTTCACGTCTAAGAATAAAGCTGCAGATAAACGTTTACGGGACCTTTCGTGCTGGACATATGAAACGAGATCAACTACATTGTCGATGAAAGAGCGGTCACGTCGGAAACCAGCCATCATGGAATTCGGATAAATCTTGTAGTGTTCAAGGTACCATTCCAGGCGGCCAATGATCATTAGTTCCATTGTCTATCCTACACAGCTGGCCAACGCTATTGGGCGGTAAGAGGTGAGCTCTAGCGGGGATTTGCCCTGCTTCAAGATTGGCACCAGGCGGCTCACTTTCCATTCGTCAGGAACATTTCCCTCCTGCCATGAGGTGTTGTAGAGACTCAATAATGCTATCCGTGCGGATTCTCCGAGATAGCACAAGGCTCGGTATGATATACCATCTGGACCCGGAGATCATGAGCGCCTGCAGAGAGCTAGTGCCGCCTCGAGCTCCTCCATTGTAAAAGGAAGGTCCATGCGGCAATCACGGGAATGGGGGACGTCATCTCAGGCTGGAGGATCTGGACGTGTCGCTTGGTCTGCCATCCACACACAAAAGTCTTCTGCGACATCGATGTCTTGCCGCCCTTGGAAAAGCGCGAGCGCCTTCAATGGAAACGCTGTTCCGGAAGGCAACGCAGGCCTTGCACCGTTTTCCAAATGTGAGACAGTGGCTTACGGGGGTAGAGTGTCTGGCAAAACGTTGTCCAACGTTCCGACACTAATCTATCCATTCGACGCTGAATCTTCTTTTGCATCCTCCTGGCTGCCCTAAGGTCATAGATTGATATTGTACGCCGATATCGACGTTCCGCCCTGCGACGAAGTGCTCGAAGTCGCTCTAATTCTATGTCGAAGTCATTTCGCGTGTAAGAGATCGTCAGCATGCGAGTGGCGTTTTGCATCGTATCTTTAATTGTTCGTTGTAACCCAGAGGGTAGGACCTCGCGGCAGGCATCTTCCATATCAGATTTGAAGTTGGCACATTGAATCGTCCGAATGGTATTCCGTGGGTCAGATCTAGACGACAAGCCTTTGATGTTCAGATAGGTGGGAATGTGATCACTCCCATGTGTCTCAATATCTGGAAGCCACTTCACACATCTGGCGAGACAGTTGGAGACGAAAGCAAGGTCGAGGCAGCTGCCGTGTGTCACGCCTCGAAGAAAGGTGGGGCTACCATCGTTCAAGAGAGTAAGGCCATAGTTGTAGGCGATGCTTGCTAATCTTCGTCCTCTTGCATTTGTCTTTGTACTTCCCCATGCTGGATGGTGTGCATTGAAATCTCCTATGACGACCCATGGGGCGGGACAAGCACTCAAGATATCCGCTAATCTTCTAGTATCGAAATTGCTTGAAGGCGATATATACACGCCTATGAGAGTAAACAAGAGTTTGTTCTTTTTAACTGTGATGCATATATACTGATTGTCGTCGTGGGACGCAATTGGTTGCAAAACATAGGTGAGTTCACGACGAACAAAAACGATGATTTTGCTGCATGCACCATTTGTTGATGACATGATACATTCGTAGCCTGACAGTCTGATTGGTTTCGACAAGTTGGGCTCACAAATGACGATGAGTGGAAACACGTTAGTGTAGACATACTGGCGGAAATCTGAAATTCGTCATTTTAGCCCTCTGGCGTTCCACTGGATGATGGACGCTGCCTTGACTTCTTTTCGGAAGGATAGGGTATGGGTAGCCATCTTTCTAGTTGAGGGATTCAAGCACTGGGCTTATGGCGTCCAGCACTTTAAGTGCGCTTCGGGTAGACGGTGTCCCCATGTCAACTAAAATCGTTCGGATGGCCTCCATGAGGGAACGTAGCACCGAGATGACTTGACGATCTGTTTTAGGTGAATCATCAATGGCCGGAGAAGGCTCCGGTGGGGCCGTGACCTTCTGAGGTTCCTTAGCAAGGAAGCGGCTCGGTAGCGTAGGCCATTCCTCTAAAGAAAGAGTCTTATCTGATTCCCTCGTGGAAATGGTGGGCCCTTTCCCGGCGCGACTAAGCGGTACCGTAGTGGAGCGGGTACTATCGCTTCGCGCATGCGCCTTCTTTGAACACGTATGACGGTGCCGATGTCGACGCCGACGCCGGACTACTTCGGCTGCCTCCCTGTGGGCCGAATTGTCTCTGGCCATTTGCTTCAGAACCGCGCGCTCCCTCTTAATGCGGGCACAGTCTTTCGACGAGGCTGCATGAGTGCCGCTACAGTTGGCGCACTTCAGAACTGTGGCACCACAGGTCTCTTCTGCATGAGGTTCAGCGCAATGCGGACACAGTAGCGAGTTGGGACACACGCCCTTGACGTGTCTTAGCCTGAAGCACTGATGGCATTGAAGCGGCTTCTGGATGAATGGTCGAACCAGATGTCGAAAATGTCCGACTTTAACATGGGATGGTATACAATCCCCCTTGAAAATAACCTTTACGCAGCGCGTATTCCCAAGACGGCGCACTTGCGTAATGATCGTGCCCTCGTTTGCCGGCTTCATGAGGCTAGGTAAATCATCATTGGGAATGATAATGTCAATGTCGTAAATTACACCTGCTATCGATGTGTCGTCGATCGGGATGAAGGGGCGCATTTTGATTCCGCCTAGCTCCGTGATTTTTTGAAGTTTTCCAAGCGCACTCGCGTTGTACACGTCTATGGCGCGTATATTCTTGCGTGGGTTTATTCTGATGTCTTTAATTTGATCCGGCACCGCACATTCCAGAAAAATGGATAGGGCTTGCCTGTTCAGCAACCGTAGGTTGCTTGACGGTTCTTCCGGCATAAAGATGATGACGTGTGGTAAGCGCGCAGGCCTTGACTTCATAGTCGTAGTGCTCGCAGGAGTTGACGGTGCTGTGTTGGCGATCTTTCTCTTCGCCCTCTTACTCCGGACGGGTATGAAGCCGTCGTCGGGTGAGTCGTCTTCCGACATAGAGTACAGCTCGGTGTCCTCGGTGTCGCTGGGGGAGCCAACTCGCTTCCTTGCGGTTGACGGCCGTGATGACTTCTGGCCAGGCGGGCCTCTGGCATGCTCCGCGTCCATGGCCGCAAGACGGGGAGGTGAGGCACCCCGAAAGGTGAAGATTTCACCAAAAATTCAGAGAGCACAGAAACAAGTGTTCTGTCAAGAAGACACTTCGTCGTTTTCTCCCTAGATTCTCTAGATTTCTGTCGTACTATATAATGTGGTTCGTAACCTGCGGCTGTCTGCACTACTGTCTCATTCTTGCTTCATTCACGGTCATATTTACCGGTGACTCACTACTTACCTCCAGTATAGCATAAGGACTAGGAAATTTGCCTGGGTGTCCGGTGGGAAGAACGGGTTGCTTTGTCAGCAAAGTCACTGCCGACGGTGCAACAGAGAGCCGGAAGCCACTGAAAAATGATATTGTTCCCTGTTACGAGTCTATTTCATGTCTTTGTTTCGAAGCCCTTGTTTTCTTTCTGCCTCTAAAGAGAGAATTCGTGCGAAATTATTTTCTGTTGAAGTTTCTATAAAGGGCCACCTATTTTCATTGAGAAAACGTTTCTAGATAGTTGCAATTATGAAAACAATTATTCTGCTCAGCTTTAACATCGAAACTAAATTTTCTTTGCCCGTCCGTCCATCCATTATGTTACGCTGACAAAAAGCCTGGTTGCCATCCATGTTATTATGTATTTGTCAGCCCTCCTCCTCATCGCCGCTTTCCCCATCGCCATAGGTCTAAGAAAAAAAAGAGCTTTGTCCTCCACCGCTACTACATTACTCAAGCTGCAGATGAGGCAAGCTTCAAAAATCTGGCTTTTATAGATCAGGATTTTGACCCACACCATGCTTGCAGTGATCGCGTATCTGTTTGGTGTATTCAAACAATAAATCACGACATAATCCAACATAACTTATAGTCAGCTCGTAGGTCTCTCTAAAGCACACACACACGTAGAGATAGCAAGGAGAGGAAAAGAAGGGAGAAGCAACCAGACGAATGTCAGGTTTGCTGCCCTACACTAGGGGTAAAGGGGGAATATAAAGCGGAAAAGGAGGATAAAGCGAACACTGAGAGCACACGGGAGGATGCACAGGAGAACTATAATAAACGGCCCCTCAGGCCGGTGCACTTGAAGAACTGCACCAGTGCACGAATAGCGTTTTGAGTCAGCGATGGTTGGGGCCATGGTCCGAGTATCTTTGACTCAGAAAACGGTCTCTAGTCGAGCCGGTGTAATATTGTCTGGAGAAAGCGGCGTTTGGACGTCGTAACGAGAACAGACACACGACAGGCTCCTAATCATCTCCTCAAACTTCGCACGTCGGTCTATGAACCATTCCAATGCGGTAAGGGTAAGCGTTCGTGAACGTTACTACCAGTAATAAGCGGTACAACAACGTTGCTTAGCAGCCGGAAAGGGTAACACTTGTAGCAGCACCGATGGGGTCCTGCTTACGCTGCCGGCAATTGGAGTGACTCGGAGAAGTCCAGAAAACCTAGTGTGTTTTTGCGGGCAAACAGACGAAGTTCTCTGACAGCGTGCGTACTAGCGAAAGAAAGTAAAAGCGTCAGGGTGTCTTAAGGTGGGCAGACGTACCGGGCAGCCTTGTCAGCATAGTGGGTGTCGACAATGCAACAGAGAGCCGGAATCCACTGAAAGATGATGTCGTCCGCCGTTGTCAGAGCATGTGGTGTATTTCCTTGATATCACCTGCCCGTATTTTCTCTGTCTTTTAGCAGACTGGAGGTTGTAAAGAACTGCTTTAGAAACACAAAAACATGACCCTTTTGTATGCCGGTTTATTGGTTACGTAGTTCAAAGTGTTACGTAGGGCTGCAAGTTATGCCAAAGTATATGTAAATACGTAGGACACCTTTAATTTACTTGTGATCTGCTTCGATGGAACCTCGAAAATCACTGCTGAGCTGGTAGGTGAGGTCGAACCATTGGTACAAATAAGTATGCGTTCTCGGTATGTCTGGTGCAGTAATAGCAGCATTGCTTGATAATCTAGCAGCGCTCGATATTCAACTGTTTCGTAATAGAGGTTAGTTTTTGCAACACTACACCTTTTGAGTACGAAAGTAGACAAAACGCACGGAGGGTAGCCAGAGAAACTCATGTCAGAGCAGCAATGTGCAGTTAGGAGCTGGACACACTAAGTACTTCGCTGCGAGGTTTTTCGCTCCACACATACTCTGAGATTGATAGTGACTGTGCTTGTATTGGGGAAGGCCACAACAGTCAACATTGTAGGGGGCGAAGACGAAGTTGAGTTAAACGCGAAAGGAAGTTCCTTAGAAGATGACGCTGCTAGCGGTTAAAGCCTGCTTTTGTCGCATCAAGAGGGTTCAGTACAAGAGGAGCCGCTGAAGTCCAATTCGTTATAAGGTTGTACAGGCTGCACCATGGCCAAGGCATCGCCATTGTCGTAGCGGCAGAGACGCACGGGCTCGATCTGCGGTGCGTTCGCGCAGGTGTTGGCCGGCGCTCCCGGCCCTAGTGCCACAGCCAGAAAAAAAAAACTAAGAAATAAAATCATCTGGTGGTTTTCGTTTGAGCCTGACGCCTCTTGTCAACGATCCGTCCGAGGCTCCACAAGGTAAAGCAAAGCACGATATATCGCGTGTTTCACGTAACCAGAACCAAAGTTCAAAAATGAAGTGGTGCACTTTAGATGGATGAATCATGAGTTACTCGGACTATTTGTGATGTGAGATTAGTTAGCTCATCATTATGTTTAATTATAAACAATTTTTATTGTTTGCTTAAGGGCATAAGTCGTACTTGCAAAGCCGTAAATCCTGTTGAGAAGCAACTAATGAAGTTGTTTACATGGCGTTATTTTTTACGTGGCTTTTTCAGGATTCTGAAGAAAGGCCCCGAATAAATAAATAAATAAATGTCGTCACTGCACGCTTGCCCGTCTAGATCGCAGCGTACTCGATGGGGGCTTCAAAAGAACGAAGCCCACATGCCTGTCGAAAGCCGACGACTGTGTTTATACTCATGTTTAGCAGCGGCTTACCGCTAATTATTTAGGGCCGTTACACGCCGTGGTCAGTCGCTTTCTCACTTTTCAAACTGGTATGCAAGCTTCGTTCTTTGGAAACCCGATTAAGGGCGCTGAAATCCAGGGGCGCAAGCGTGTAGTAACGCTCGTGTTTTCGCCTTTCCCGGGCTTTCTTCATTGCCCCGGAAAAAAGAACCATGTAAAAGATAACGGCATGGAAACAAATTTATTAATTGTTTCTGAGCACGCTCTGCAATATTTAAAACAGGACTTATGCCCTGAAATGGATATTTAGAATTCGGCGTAAATAACCGTAACTGATTAGCCGATTAATCGCACGTCAAAACATAATCTGAGCGACTCAAGACGAGTACAACAATATGCCGCTGCTCAGATCCGTCTAAAGTGTACCCCTTTGTTTTTAAAGTTTGCTACCAGTTGCGTGAAACAGCTGGCGTAGCCAAGTACTGTCCCACTTTAAATAAAACATTCCGAACTGGCTCTTGTAGTTTAGACATAAACAACAAACACATCCGTGGTATGTAGCGCAATGCAACAAGGATTAATATATATATTTTTTAAATTGTATCTACTAGTGTCTTTGAAATAAACAACAAGAACACCTCAACCCTGCGTTATATGACTAATTCATAGTTTTACTCTCATGTACGTGCATTAACTTAAAATACCCAACTTAACAGATTTCTCCTTTTCCAGAGACTATAATGGGGACATCAATTCGTGCACAACATAATGAGCATTCTCCGTACGTAAAGGCCGTGAACAGGTGGGTTTCGCTTTGTTTATTCTTTGCTGCACCGTGTTGCTGCTAGTCCTGTTCGTCTGTCTCCCACTTCATGCTTACTTAAGTAGCCACCCGCAACGTCCCTTTCTCTCTTCATCGTGTCGGCTGTTCTTAAGCTGGCATATTCAAGCGGCGGCACTCAGCCGGAGCAGTCGTTGCAAGACTAGGACCTCTACCAACCGGCAGCCTCATCAGCTTCTATCAAATCTTTGTTTAGTGTAACACTCTCGTACGTATTTTCTGGCCTGAGTAAAACGCGTACGGGGAAAAAAATCGCCAAAACACGTTTGGATTCTTGAAAATGAGCCACCGCGGTGGATCAATGGCTATGGCGTTTAGCTGTTAAACACGAGGTCGCGGGTTCGATTTCCGACCGCGGCGGCTGCATTTCGATGTGGCGATGTGCGAGAACGCCCGTGTATCATGCGTTGAGTGGAGGTTAATAGACCCCATGTGGTGGAAACTTAGTCCGGAGCCCTCCAGTACGGCATCCCTCATAACAAACTGTGTAACTTCGGAACGTTGACCCCATAATTGAATTAGATTCTGGAAATGCGATGACTTTTCGCTACGAAGCAACTCCACATACATTGCCCAGTCGTAAACAAAAAATTGACCGCCCTTCCACTACTGTGAAGAGGGGTGCAAACGAAGCTCGGGATCCGCGGCTCTTCGTTATCGTAACACCTCGGCTTCGCGCTCCCTCACGGCGAGGTCGGCACGTAGACGATGACCCCTTTCTCGAACGAGTTCCCGGAAGCGTTCATCAAACGCCGCCTGTTCTTCGGCCGAACACACGACGCGCGGCCCGTTCCCGCTGGCGTTCCTTCAACGCAGCCTGCTCTTAGGCAGAACGAACCAAATGCGACTTACCCATCTGACTGGTGGGCCTGAACTGGCGGGAAACGGCGGGCGCGGGGCGAGCGAACAAGAGATCAAACCCTTTCCCTCCTCCTCTGGAGGGAGGGCACGCCTGCAATTATCTCGCGCCTTGTGTTGCGTCTACTTCTACGTGCATATAAAACCGCGCTTTAAAGGCCGAGTATTACGCTTGTGTTTGTTGGCCCCAATTTTGAACTTTCATTGGACTGCGTACCATGTGTGCATTTCTTTCTCATGTATGTTCAGATGTAATGGAACAATTTCGGTAGACACTACTCATAATTCAGTGCAATAAAACGAAAACGACAGTGGCTGAATGGGTTGGCGTGGTGATTTCGTAACGCAGTGGTAGGTGGTTCGAATCCGCGGCCCGACAAGCAATTTTCATTTTCGCGCGGCGTGAGCTTCTTGTACGGCAGCGCCAACACCGACGCTGACGCGAGTGAGGAAATACAAGCTTCGCTTGAAAACAGACAGGAAGATTACGTCAAGCGATCGCGCCTGGTTCTACCTGCTGAGCTCGGCGGCCGATAGGACACGAAAGGACATCAAGCGACGAGAGCCGGACATGACAGATCTCAGCGCCGGCATTTTTGTCAGCATGGGCTGATGTTTTGTCACTTGGCATAGGCAAACAGAGCTTTTGCCTTAAGAATAAGGAACCAACACAAACAAGAAAAGTTGGACGGTCATCAAAGTTACAGGCCAAATGCATGGAATAACGATATTGGGGGACTTGCAGCTGTTGGTATTAAGATATCGCTAGCCAACATTTTACGCATGCGCCCAATCACTGCAATCCTCTACGTCTAAATGTGCAGGCATTGATCAAGATACTTAAATTCATCATTGGTGAGCATGAGAGACGTTCACTGAAACGTTCTGTATTGTATGTTTCCAGAGGCTAGCGCTTCAAAGTCGGTCGTCGCTTTACCACCACACGCACATGATAAAATCTTAGGTACAGTCGCATTCAAGAAAATAAAAGAGTAAGTGGCCATCTATTATTCGTGGTCAGCCAAGGGAGTTGCCCACGTATCCTTTCATTGATAAAGCGATTTCTCTGGTCCATGTAAACCTTTCTTCACGTAAAATAAATCCTGTAAATTACTCCGTGGCCCAGTTGAATGGCAAGTTTTGTCACGTAGCTGCTTTTCAATTTGTTTTTGACGCTATGGCGGCTCAATCCAGAAAGCTTGCTTGGTGCTGTGAAAAGCTTATTACCATGATGTTATGTCGAGACTCGCCGAGGTTGGTTAGTGGCTATGGTGCTGGGCTGCTAAGCGTGAGGTCGCGGGATCTAATCCCGGCCACGGCGGCCGCATTTCGAAAACACCCGCGTACTTAGTTTAGGTGCACGTTAAAGAACCCCAGGTGGTCGAAATTTCTGGACTGCCCTACTACGACGTGCCTCGTAATCAGAAAGTGGTTTTGGCTCGTAAAACTCCATAATTTAATATTTTTTAATGTTTTGTCCTCACATGAGACAGTTCCAAAATGCCTGCCAACACGAGATTGCTTCTGCGTTGGTCTTGTCTTTAGTTATTACTTTTTTATAAGTTGTCGGTGCTCAGCGTGTTCTTCAGAACCGAGTCAGCGTATCACCTCTGTGATCTCACTAGTGGAATAGCCAGTCGATTTCAAAGGACTCACTTGCTGCTAGTGCGATCTTTTATGAAGCTAGTGCTGACCTTCTTCAAAAGACAGACAAAAGCACGACTTGATGCTCTGATTTTAACAAGCGTATACGGCGAAGATGCGAAAGAAAGAATGAATTTATTTGCGCGCGGTGCATACGTCCAGAAAATTTTAACTGCGGGACGTAAACCGAACGACTTCGTACAGGATCATTGATGTAAAGTTCAGGCTCATGGTGCAAGACCAGAGACACCTAAATCATCCCTTGCCACGGTAGAAAGGCTGCCGTTCGGTGTTAGCTGTAAAACAAGTAAACAAATTATCAACGTATCTAAACACTTAATTTCTTACCGTAGTTGCGCACATCGAACTCACCACGCAAGAAGGACACGGCATCGCTGCGATACACGAGAACTGAAAAAGAAAGTTAATATCAGTGCGCTTCTCTTGCACAAAAATAGCAGCCAGGACGGACGCATGGAAGAACGATGGCTTTGTCAGCCAGACGTCTGACAAAAGAACATCAACAAAAAACTGACCTTGCAGCCCAGAGCGCGTGACTTTCTGCGGTAGTGCGGGTACGCATGCGCTTACACATATACCAGACATTAGCTAAAGAAACGTTTATACTGCTCTCGTTGTATCTTTCTAATTCAAGAATGGTACCCATGCATGATCACTTACCGCTATGTCTGTAGAAAGTGGACGCAATAGAACGTGACAATATCAAACGTAAGGGCTAGGAAGAAAGAAGAAACTGTTTTACTATCTTACGGCGTCCCCTCGGTGACCGGAGTAACCTTGATCTCATACAACTGATCGTGTTAATGCTAAATAGAATATGCCGCACTTCTAGACTCTTTTCATTGCATTGCCTTCGGGATCGGCACAGTTGGCTCTATGCACGACCTTCGGCTCAGGTTGTAATGCAACAGGTTTTAATGTTCCTTCGTCGGAGCACGATAAATCAGCTACGTACATCAATTGAAATAGGCTAAAGTTCATGCACAACGTCGAACAAGATAACTGACATTTAAGGTTGGGAAGATATGAATCGTACTTTAGTAGACGCAGCTCTCTAGTTGCTGTAATGGACATTGAAGCACCTACGGCGCGAGACATTCTTTGCCTCAATCCTGCGATTTGCTGATAGCTGCCTGTCTCGCCTCGATTGCCAGTACACAACCTTCGAACTGGCTGGCCTCATGCCATCGTTGTCGTGTCGTAGTCTTTTCGTCGTCACCATTCCCCTGTCATCGTTGTCGTCGTCGTCTCCATTGTCGCCATGCCTTTTTTTTTCTTTTTACACGTACAAGCTTGAGCGGCATGGCAACGCTTTGGAGAACCCCTAACGAGTCTAAATAGCCGGCTACCTGCTGCATGCTTCGGATACCATTGTTTCCCATAGTGCGTGATGTCTGAATACCTTTTCTCTGATGACTTTTATCTTTCTTTTTGTTTCCAGATTGGGAGAGTTGTTTTTACTCCGAATGCTGAACCCATTTTTCAGTAGCGAGTACATATTCAAGCACAGTTCCATGGGCAAGGAGTACTACGATTGCCTGAACACACTCCATACATTCACAAGAAAGGTACAAATACGTTGTTATCGTGCCGGCACTGAATGCCTTAGCACATCTGCATTTTGGCGCCCGATCCCAGCCGCTCAGTGAAAAACCACCGAGTGTTTCTATTGAGTAGCCCTAATATACGACACTCAACTTAAAACACTTCAGGTCTGTTCGAACAAAGAAATCGTCATAATAAATTTAGTAGGAGTAACCATTGCGCGACGCACAGAACTCGGGATATCAGAATAGACACTCCTTCGTACATTCAGTTTAAACGTCTTGAGAGTGAATATTGGTCCCGAATATGACAATCCAAATTTATAGGCTCCATTTAGTCGCTGAAATGACTATCCAATACGACTTCCGAACGTTTTGTTGGAAAATATTATGAATAACGTGATTACATTGGAACTGCGCGAACAAACGGATGATGTTTAGACAGTATGAGCGCACTGGTTTAAAGGAACGCTAATGAGGAATATTAGGTTAAGCTGTATCAATTTACTACATTTCAATAATGTCGAATAGGTCGCTCTTACCGCGAGCGGAGGCTTTATTGGTACGCCAGAAAACATGCAGAAACGAAAGACTAGCAGCCACACCTCTTTGAAGTTCTCGCATAAGATTTCTGTGAAGTCGCAAAGTTTGTCAGCTTGTCGTCTTAGCTTCTTAATAGTTTATCGATAGAGAGGAAATGCATTGCATGCTAAATGACATAGTAAGTTTTGATTACTTCTTTTCTGCTCGAGAAGGACCAGGATACGAAAATACACTAAAAATTTGCGATGCGGCGCTAGCATACAGGTGCGGCTGTTTGGGCGCTAAATTTAAGAAATAGAAGTATGCTCTTCATTTTTTGGAGCGCAGCTCTTAAGCGCCCGTTCCTTCGACGAGCGTCGGCGGCGGCGTAACCGAGCGAACGAGCACAGCGAAAGATGCAAGAGCGAACGCGGAGCAGAAGATGAACGACGCGAGCCGCGAATGGCGGATACCAATGAGAGGTGCGCGCGGGAAACTGGTGTCATGCGGACCCACCCAACCGCTCAATGCGTACTCGTATCTGGCCTCAGCCGGACCGCTCGTTTCGTACTATCGTCTGCTCGCATCATCTCTCGTTGGCGCTTGTTTGGTTTGCTTGGTTTGGTCTCGTTCGCGCTTGTTTCGATTGTCATGGTTTGCGATCATTTTGTAATCTGATTGCGTGCGCGACGCTAATTGTGAAGTACTTTCTGGAAGCCACGTGGCATCAGCCATTACAGTGGAACCTTCGACGAGTCATGTATAACAGCCGACGCGCTTGACCTGCGGATCAGATTTTCGACGATCGCCTGCTCTGCTACATGTCTCTCTCAAATCCTTTGCTTCAATATATCGCGAAATGAAAACACGTATAGAGCTGCGCGCAAATTTCGCATTAGGGAGTATCGTAATCGTCGGGGAATTTTTTTGTAATTGTAATCAGCATTCTTAATTCCGCCTTATGAATAAAAATATAGTTTTAACGAATACTTTGCCAATCTAAACTTATTCAACGTTTCACTTTAGCGGTCTCTTTGAAAATTAATAGGACAACAATAACAACAGTGCCATGAATCATAATAATAATCATTTTTTTATGATTAATACAATTTCATGCCTCAGGAAGTGCAGCTGATTTGGCGCGTGTTTCCAATCATTTTGACTCATATACAAATTTTTATAGCATAGATATAACATCTGACGCTTAATATTAATTTTTATTTATATTCACTGCATTCTTCTTCAATGTAGTTCTTATATTCTTTACGGTCATGAAGAAAATTCTTTACATGCGATACCGTGCTTTTTTCCACCAGGTAATAGAGGAAAGAAAGAAACTGCTGCAAAAGCAAAATCGCCTAGAAGGTCAGACGGATGTCGATAGCGACAATGTAGAACAACAGAAACGGAAAAGACCATTTCTGGACCTTCTCCTTACTGAACACTTGAGAGACTCAGCGAGTATCAACGAAGAAGATATACGAGAAGAAGTGGACACATTCATGTTCGAAGTAAGCCATCATGAAGCTGTCGTTCTAGCCGCTTATCAATCAATGTACACAACGACAAGTATGGTTGAAAAAAAAGAAGTCGTTTAAGGCTTGCATTCGTATCAGTTGTTAAAAGTTTTTTTTTTTTTTTTGATCGCCTGGTTTGCCTACACTAACGTCGTTGACCGGATTACACATTGCTCCTCGTCTCATGTGTATTGATCGGAGTAATTCAGTGTAATCAAAAACCCTGTAAGATCGGCAAGAACGTTAGCCCACGGCCACAGGCGAAGACCCAGTCCACCTAATATCTCTCATCTTTCTTGAGGCGCGAAATGAAGCTTACCTTGTTTTTCTTTTTTTTTTCGTTTCTCTCTT
Organism: Dermacentor andersoni; assembly: GCF_023375885.2. Taxonomy (NCBI): domain Eukaryota; kingdom Metazoa; phylum Arthropoda; class Arachnida; order Ixodida; family Ixodidae; genus Dermacentor; species Dermacentor andersoni. The sequence goes on from NC_092814.1 coordinate 196,390,918, forward strand.
TGAACGCACTGGAACACTCCAGCACATTCTCATAACTGTACCTGTGTCTGACCTAAGGAAATGAACTTTAAAGCAGCAAGCAACAAGGCCCGTTTTCACATATTGTTTATTTATTTTTCTTTATTGAACTAGTTATTCATGTATGCATTCATTTTTCTCCTTCGTAAGAGCTTTCTCATTGGCTGGCACTCGGCTGCACCCTTCATATAGTAAAGTGGTGACAACAAGATGATCGCTGCAACGGAAACGAATCGTGCGCGTCCCCTATGCGTTCATGGAGAGATATAGAATGTACTTTATTCGAAGTGTGAAAGACCTTTGGTCCAGGGCTTCTCTACTACTTCGCCTAGTACGTCGTCGACCTTCACGACTTTGCAGATGTCTTCCCATAAACATGCCGAGAGGCTTCCTAGATGTATGAGGTCAGGAACAGACATTTTGCGAATATCGACCAAAATATTTGTGTTTTTAGCTGTTTCTAGGACTCCGTCTGCCGCATGCGATCACTCTTGTAATTCTACTTATTTTACACTTTGTCTTTGATAAGAAGAGTATCGCATGCATTAGCGCCCAAGTAACGGGAGCTGGTACAGCGAAATCGTAAGAAACTGAAAGTAATGTGCCAATATCAAATTACTACTTCACACTCGTTCATTGGAGCTATTCAGTAAAATTAGATCCTCAAGGAAATGAGTCGTTTAATCGTGTGAAGTATATTTATTGTCATCTAAATTTTCCTGATGCCATCCAGTTTCACAAAAGCAGACTTCACACCTAGTGATGTATCCTGGTGACAAAAGGCGAAATAACAACGCATAAACGTGGCACTGGACGACACGACCAATGTTTGAGCAGAGTCTTACCAAGAGCAGCTGCGTCAGCAGAGCTTTAGCTCAACCATTGAACACAAAATATGCAGATTTAAAGACGTCGCCTAGACCAAATACTGTAATTTAAAAACTTTCCAGTATTTCTCTATCATGATTCGTTGTTTCACTAAATATCAATTTTAATACAATATTTAATGGAAGTTGGAGGTGACTTAATCGCTTGATATTACAAAGCAATTTTACATGCTTTGTTACGAAACAATGTAGACTGCTTGCCGAACTCAAACTTCTACATTAAATAAAAGCGTTGCCCTGGTCATGACGCAGGGGCACGACACAACGGCAATGGGAATCAGCTGGGCTTTGTTTTTAATTGGCCACCATCCAGCCGAGCAACAGAAAATACACGACGAATTAGACGCAATATTCGGAAGTGATAAGCATCGACCGGTGACGGCCGAAGATTTGAGAGAAATGAAGTACCTTGAAAGCTGCATAAAGGTATTTTTATTGTGCTTTCGAAGATATTGTCTTCATGCCTTGAACAACTTGTTGTAATATAGCATATGAATGTGATGTGCTTTACTTATTTCCCCTGTTTTGTAGGAAGCACAAAGACTATATCCATCAGTCAGTTTCATGACGAGAACATGCGAGGCACCATTTCAGATTGGTATAATATTTTAAATCCTGCTTATATTTTGCAGGTCATTAGTAAACTCGTTTTTACCAGCAAAGAATTGGTTTGAGATTATGCTTATGATCTGCTTTTACCTCCCACCAGGAACCGTAACATTTCCAGTGGGCACCATTGTGAGAGTGCCTGTGTACTGCCTTCACCGGGATGAGAATGTGTTTCCAAAACCGGAGGAGTTTCAGCCCGAAAGGTTTTTCCCAGAAAATGCGAAAGGCAGACATCCTTTCGCTTACATTCCGTTCTCCGCTGGTCCTCGCAACTGCATCGGTAAGAGATATGCTATATATACAAAACTTTATGTTCAAAACCGAGAATTACATTATGTCAGAGTAAATATAAACAATCCTATTTTTTAATGAAGGATATCCACGTTGGCCAAAGCTGCCCAGTTATCGAAGCGCGGTTGAGCAAAAATAAGAATAAGAGAAGAAATGTAGCAAAGCTATTCAAAGCAATATATCTGCCCTGTCGTACTTCACAAACGGTGTAACAGGGAAGGGAAGGTGGCTGAGAAAAGAAAAAGAGAGAGCTGAACGGAAATGTTACTGCTCCAGAGGCAGGCGAACAGAAAAGTAAATTGCGAAGTCAATAACACCAGCAGAATCCCATCGACCTATAGAGGCTGCCACTCTCACTCATTTGGTGTGACAATGTGACCGTCTCAGTACGTTGCTGTGCAAACAGGGGAGACGGTTGAGTGAGTGGTAAGGTTTAATGTCTACGACAGAGGCCGTATAGAGGTGGGCTGTTGATTCATTAGGCCACCTGAGGTTCTTTAACATGCACCCAAAGCTCGGTACATAAGCTGTTTTTTTTTGTATTCCGCCTTGATCAGAATGCGACCGGCGTGGCCTGGAATAAAACCTGTAGCCATGTGCTGAGCAGCGCTATTTCACAGCAACTGAGTTACCGCGGCGGTTCAGTGGAGAAAGTCAGCATTAATCTCGAATCAACTAATAGGTGTATGTGTGTCAGTGTGCAAATTGAACCATATACGTGATTTAAAACTTTATGTATGGCCAGTTTCAGTCACACTCTTGAGATCTACATGTGTTTGAGTCTGTCATTTTACCGTCATTTCATTGATCTATATAGTAAACGGCTGTGGTGGCAAACGTAGATATTCAGTACTACCCGACAGATGAGGCCGCTCTCACCAAAACTCTTCAAATGAAAATCGAAGTTAAAAGAACTAACGCGCACAATGAAGCCGCGCCTGGGTGAAGTTTAGCGGATTCCGAACAACTCGGGAATGTGAGCTCCATGTAAGCCAGCAATCTCGTATCGGACTTACTATACGACCATCTCTGTACACATAGGCATATAGATGTGGATTTTTATGTGGTCACTTTCCCGACGTGGGAGCGGCCCGCGGCGGGCTAACACGCGCCCTAAAGGACGACCTAAAGTTCATCCATCCATCCATCCATCCATCCATCCATAGAGCACTTTGATCGGCATATTTTTCACTCAATGTGATGTCGTGTATTTTTGTGTCCAGAAGGGCAAAACACTTTCCGGCAGCTACAGCTAATACTAGCAGCGTCCCCACGTAATATTCCGTTCCGAATGGTTTATCCACCTACGCACGCAATGCAACCCAAAGCTTGCCAGCAAAGTACCTCGATGCACGCAATGCAATCCAATGCTTGTGAAGTGCTCTTACCTGGCTTCTCTGCCACTTCACAGACATCCTCTCCACGGTGAGTTGATAGCTTAGTACACAACGCCTGACAATACTTCACATCTACACAACGCTGTACTAACACTATGTACAGCGTGGTTAGTCAGATTACGAAATAGCAGAGATGCCAGGTCATCCCGCTTGTCTGCGTTCCGATGGAAATCTCGCGGGTTTTGTATTCTCCAAGTCGGTGAGGCCTCATCGTACGCGTTCAATGCAGCTAGAACGTGGTGCCAACAATTGGTTGTATCATTATTTGGAGTTGTTTGACCAATGAGTTCATTTTCAAATACGTTGTTAATCACTAAACAAAGAAAACCTACATGATATGTTACACCTCCTGATATGATTCATAAAGCAGGATGCCTTGAATTTCGGTTTGTGAGACCTTCAAACGACCTTGACGAAGCCATATCCTCTTTGTCAGACAGCGAGCCTGACGAAGGGGGAATCTACAGTCCCTGCGATGTCAGTAAGGAAAAGTGCTCGAGAAGAAGTGATGGCGGGTGATCAGTCACTTAAATTTCTCACATAATACAGGGCACCTTAGTGTGCTACGCTCGCTCAGTGGCCATACGGCATTCTGCTGAGCACGAGCTCCATTCGATCTCCGGTCAGCGACGGCCTCATCATGATGGAAGGCAGAATGCAAATAAGCTATCGTTCGCTTATATTTATTATACGCATGCACGTGAAAGAACCCCTGTTGGTCTAAATTAATCTGACGTTTTCATATACAGCGTCGCTCATAGCCAACTGTGCCAGCTTAGGGACACAAAATTTCATCAATCAGCAAAGGTGCTGCTGACAATTTTTATAAGACACAAGAATGTTGTGTTGCCTTGGGCAGAAGTGTGATGACGAATCTATAACTATCAGTTCTCAAATTAAATAAAGCCATTATTTTTTGTAATCGAGACACTTGAGTTTAGAGCGAATTGTTTTCCTCTTGTTACCCCGTTGTTGCGCTCACTAGTAACAAACGCACTGTCCATATATCTCTCAGATTAGCTTTTCTTTTTTCAATCAGTAATACCTCGCCTTTGATGTTGTCTAACTGTCTTTCCGAAAAGTAAATAGAAATGAACGACTTGTGGATCCTCTGCAGTGGACGTTTATGAGGAGAATACCGCCGGCTCTGAACCGAACATATTTCTAATTTAACTTGCACTAAATGCTGTGGTCTTCCATAAAACGGCATCTAAATCTGTACTTTGCTTTTTTGTTTTTCTCGACGCAGGTCAGAAGTTTGCCTTGTCAGAAGAGAAGATTGTCATCGCTAATATACTACGTCGTTTCAAGTTGAAATCACTGGATCAGCGGGATGAAGTCAACGTAGTTTCCGAAATGGTCCTTAGGCCAAAGAGTGGCTTGAGAATGCAATTCACACCCAGGTGATGCCCATGATGAGTTGGAGGAAACATACAATAGCCCATTCCCGTTGAGCTTGTGTGCGTGTGTGTGCGTATGCGTGTGCGTGCGTGTGTACGCGTATATGAGAGAGAGAGAGAGATTACGCCTTAGATAAAATACTTGTGGCATGGGCGACTACACTGCACGGGTATATGCTGGGACCTTCGGCCTACGTGCTGCTGCATTGCAATTTGAAAAATACTAGGTTTTGTGCTGAAAGTCGATAATGACAAGATAAATATAAAAGCACGCGGGACATTCATAAATGCCCTAAACACCAGGCTCAAAACTTATCGTAATCCGTCGCCTTACACTGTAACAAACTATGCTGCGAGTACCCGAAATACAGATGGCATGACATCTGCATCTTGTTTCAGATGGCATCTAAGTCAACACCTGGCCCCATATTCACAAAAAGTTCTTGCGCTAGCATGGTTCTTCAGAGGAAATTTCAGACAATCCTGGTGCAGGAGATAGTATTAGAGAAGGTGGGCTGCTGACATCAAAGCGCACGTACAAACGAAAAGCTCTGTCAATTCGGCCCCTGGTTATTCGGATATTGTTCACAACATTCGGCTGTGTGTCTACCCGGATTATTTTCGTCCTTATTTGCCCGTCCCTCCCAAGGTGCCCGCGCTCCTTTTACGCACTTCTTGCAGGAACGTCGCTGGCGGCTTCACTATTATGCAGACAGGAGTGCGTCGCTCCAGCGCATCTGTACGTGTATGTCAAATAAAACGGGTTCGCAACTACGTTCACAGCTTATCTATGTACGCGTGCAATTCTATCACCACACACTGTAGTCCTTATATTAAACAAAAAAGAAGAAGAAACTCCGAGCATAAAGTGTTGAGACAGATTATGTGTTATAACTCGACAAGCTGCTGATGAAAGATCTATACTTAGGACGATACGATTGCTGTTGGTTTAGTGCGACCTACGCACTCACTGCATTGCCGAATTCTGTCTCCCTGACGTACCCTCTTAAGTTTTCTTTTTTAATTACGGCAGCAACCATCCTCGATGGTTATCAAGTCATTTTGAAGCATTTTCCCCTGCACCTGGCGCAAAGCCCGAACGAACTCACGTTCTTCCGGGGAAACGCTCGAGGACCGCCACATGCGCAGGTCGCCACACCCTGACGTCGTACGATCGGAACCACAGGCGGTCGCAGACGCTACATGACGCACCCAATTCTTCTTAGACACAGTGCTTTTGAAAGCACGCGTCTGTGTCCCGCAAGTGGTTGTCCTCCAGTCGGCGCATTAGTCTCGGCGGCCTGTTCGGCGGCGGTTCGCTTGGCTTGCAACTGTCGTTCTTCCGTGCGTATCTCATCGGCCCGTCGCTTCGCCTACCGCCTCGCCCCTTCGGTACGCATCGTATACCTCTGTAGTCTCTGCGGGACCTTTGCGCTCCTCTTCCGCTCGATACTTAAGCGGGGGTGATAATTTTTAAGTTTTACGGATTTTTCAAAAATCGCCAGTTTAGCGTATTTAATGTTCTTGAGCTGCAATATTCGAATAGGTGGACATGCACGAGAAATAGAAACACGTAATCAATGAATTAACACAAATGCACTAATTACATTTTTAATTAATTCTTTACCTTAATATTTTTTTTTAATTTTTCATTAATTACTCAACAACGCAACACAGTCTACGAACTGTAGCCACTGAGCTTGCAAGACCTATCCTTTCGAAGTGAATTCCAAGATTACACCAGTTGCGAGATATTATTTCCCACATTGGGGATGAAATCCATAGGCATTTCAGTTATTATTGTGCTTCAACGCACAAAAGAGCGTTTTAATAAAGAAAGTTAATAGAACAGCAGTCTATTTTTACGGCAAAGTGCGATGGCACATATCTCCAAACTGGTGTCATTTGGAAATTCGTTCCAAGTTGATCGCCTTGCAAATTAACCGGCTACAATGAGTTAATTAGCATATGTGCCGCAAAGTAAATAACAAGTTAATTCGCTCAACATGTGTTTCCATTTGTTCTGCATGTCCGCCTCTGAATAATCCGGCTCAATGACTAGAATTGTGTTATCTGTAACAAGCGACTTTCAAAAACTTCGTAAAACGTAGAAAGTCGCAGTTTCACCAGGAAGGCGCAGCATCGATTGCGATAACGAATTATTAGACAGGTTTACGGAGTATGAATAGGAGTTTTATCGGCCATGTAAACTTGCCAAAATTTGTTTACTAACAAAATTAACAAGCATGGTTTCACGTGCCTACAAGCAACCATAAACACATCTCACTCGATGACCGCGGAAACTCTGTCAAAACGCTGACATCAAGAAGAGCGGCAGCAGCAGCGAGCGAATTGACCTTCGTGCTGCCTCTCGTTCTAACGCGAACTAAGCGGCGAGCACACAGCGCACACGATGCTATCAGCCCTCGACTCACCTAGACTCTGTACCCATCGCAGATCGCTTTCGAGATAGGGCCCGCATGGCTGCGCTCAACCGCGCCATACGCAGCCTCCGCCGCACTTGGACTTCATACGTAACGTCACCGCGACGACGACGGCGGAAATACGCCTGGGGTGTTCATATAATTGCTATCGCGATAAAAATGATCACCACGTATGCTCTTCTCACTGCCAAAGCAGTAACAACGTTTTCTCTAACAATAATGCAGACCGCGCCTCTTGGCTGTGCTTTTTATAGACAAATCATTTGCAAATGTATTTCTGCCTAAGTGTTCCTAGTGTCAGAGAAGCTTCGCTCTACATGTTGATCTCGACAACTCATACATATTTACACCTGTAATACAGTGTTGCATTGATTAACAGTTTATTTGCCTCGTTAGTGCATTTACTACTTTTATTTTAATAAATTTCGCGTTTTCGTGGTTCCATTTCGACAAAGCAGCAGTATCTTCATCCTTGCGAAATTAATATTGTCAAGTCAACTTCTGTGCCTATCGCTCCATTCACGAGAATTATCACGAGGTCACATGTGCAGAATGTTTAGCAATGAATCTAAACAGGCAACTTTTTTACGCAATCTTCGTCCAACTGGACCCAACGTTTTTTTTTTGTTTTTTTTGTTTTGACTGCGTAAGCCTTTAGTGGCTCATGAGTGTCCGGGCGACATCCGTGGTGGACGCAGGAAAGCGGTGATCAATGGCGAGGGGAGCAAGGAGAGGAGGCGCCATGCCAGTAGCGCTGTGCGAGTGAACGCGTGGGAGAGTGCGGACATGCGCGAGGGGGGGGGGGGGGGGGGTGCGCGCACATCGGCGACAAACCTTGCAGCCATATGGCTGCGATTGCATCCCATGGTCGCGGCCACGGCGGCATCCATTCGCAGAACAGTTCAAACACCTACAGAGGCATTCATAGACAGGCTTTCACCTATCGCAGTTTAGCTCAGCAAAGTGCCCATAATTTCTTCTTTCGCCTTGTTTCAAATTTACCGCCTAGGTGACAGCCTAGTTAATCGTCCATGGCATGCTAATTGTGCGCGGGTTTTCTTGAGGTCACTGAAGGTAAGGAGCGTTGGACATGGTCGTGTGAGGGCGAGCACCTGGGAACGCACAAGGGCTGCTTCTCAACCCGACGTCGTGTTGACTGCTTCGAGGACTGTTTCAGTGTTTCCGCTGGGGATTATTCTCCACTTTTAGCAACTCCACATACATGCTCCTCCCCTCCAACACCAGCTCCTTAGCCTGGCTTCCTGCTGCTCCCCGATTAAACAAGCTGCAAACAAGAGCGCCCCCGATGTCGCCGCGCACGGTGCATACCGATGTCACGGCGCGTGGCCGCGATGACATGAGGGGCGCCTTGATCCAAGTCGTATTTCCCGCGTTCATTGTTATTCGCTATCTTTACATGAACCTGGCGAGAGTGGGTTGAACAATGAATGGAGCTGAAATAGCGCGATGTCACCGCTTTTATAGCGATAGCAACTGTATGGACACTCCAGGCGAATTTTTGCCGTCGCCGTCGCCTTGATGTTTCGTATAACGTCCTAGGATGATTACACCGTCGCCGCGCGTCTTACGCTGTATGTGCGAGTGAAAGCACGCGAAGGAAGCCGACGATCGCGGCTCAATCTGGCGCGCGCGGACGAAGAAAGCGGAGAGCAAACGCACCGTCTTCTGTCGCGAGAAAGGCCATGGAGGGATTGGAGGGAAGGAGGGGGGGGGGGGCGGCGTTGTGCTCCGGCACCAACTGCGCCTGGCGCGATCGTACGCAAGGGAAACTGATGGTCGTGGCCATGGTCGCGGCTCAATCTCGCGCGCCATATTGGCCTCGAGCTCCACAACTGGAAAAGCTGGCGCCACCGTCGGCGTGACGTGCTAGGAGGGATCACGTGGACATAGCAGCCGCGTCGGCTGCTTCGGGAGCGCCGAAGCGAGCTGAAAACGAGAGTTTCAATTTCCTCGTGCGCTGCGGTCCTCACTTAGTGGCGAAATTTTCCCGCTTCGAGTGTCTCCTTTACAACGCTTGAAAGCACTACAATAGGTAGTGGCTGCCTTTGAAGGCGCGCAACATGGTAGGCTACTGCTCGGTGCCGCAATGCCGGATGTACGCAACGGAGCCCGGAGTCAGCCTTATTCACACGTAACCGCAGGACAAGCTGCGTGAAGCTTGGCTCGCGAAACATAAAACCGGCAAACATCGGCTACAACTCGGGTATGCAGCAAGCACAGACGCGAGGAAGATTTCTGCTACGGCGCCAGGTCTGCGATCTTAGGAAAACGCGCACTGAGACGCTCGCCCGAGTCCGCTGCCCGACTAATGTCAGGACGGTTAGGTCTATGAACTTGTCGATGCTGTAGATACTGGCAAGTTCACTGGAGTGGAAAGGGAGCGGTAAGAAGCACATTATAAAAAGTATGACATATGGTCATGTTTATGTTATGAATTAATGCACTGGATTAGAAAAAAGGAGCAGCGGGAAATCGCACGCTGAGAACACCGATAAACATACAATGCGACGCAACTCGACAAATAATATTGAACGGTCAAAGAATTTAGAAAAAAAAAGAGATTTAATCGTCGCGACGGCACATCACAGTCCCCGTAGGCGTTGGAGTCTCTAAAATGAAATGATTTGTGAACAGCTCTGACAGCGCCCACGCAAAAATGGTTGCTTGTATACTGTCAAATGCTCATATTCTGCGGTCTAAAGCTCATGGCACGGTGCGAAAACGCGCACGCGGCGAAAGCGAAACAGTGCGCGGACAAGCATGCAGACGAACTGTGCGATCGCTGCATCGAGGCCTCGTTCTATTACGCTCCATTTAGTTATACAAACACTATAAGAACATATTTCACATAGTTTGCGTTCAGCATTTACCTACCTTTCACGCAAGAAGCCGGTTCGGGAGACTCCATCGCGGCGACCGCGCGCAGTGGCGTTCACTGTACGTTTTCGGTAAAGAGATAGCGTCTGTAAACGTTTGTGTGCTTTCAGTTTACCCAAGATTATTATTTAGACAGTAAAAAACTTCTCTCGTTTCGAAAGTACTTACATAAATGTCCTGGAGAGCTCGCGCAACCCGGGGTGTTTTCAGTGAGCGCTGACAGCGAAACCTATGAGGAGCGCGCCGCGTGATCCCTCATACTACGCCAGCAAGGCGCTTCCGACAGATGGCGACTCCGTAACTCCTCGCCGCCAATATGGACGAAAGCGGGAAGGCAGCGCGGGAGGGAGAGGAGGGGACGGCTTCGACTCCACCACCAAGTGCGTACTTTCCACGGCCGCGCGCGGTCGCGCACGCCGTATTAATGCGACAGCGTTAAGGAACCCGTGTCGCAGAAAATCTGGCGTCAGACGTCGCATTGGCAAAAAGATTATCGAACCACGTATACCCAGGCCTTCCATATGATGCAAGGAATTGACTGAACTAATTGAATTTCTGAAGCTAAAATACGCAGAAGAGAGAGAGGAATATACGAAAGCCTACGCTAGGGAAAGGGAGAAGGGGAAGAGAGAGAATGGAGAGAGAAGGTGTATAGACGAGTATGGACAGTACTTGAGGGAAAGCCGCTCGTGCTAACCAGACGTTCCGAGAAAGCACAAAAGTACCTTCACTGCCTTCTGAGCCAATGATCGATGGGGACGGTACTCTAGTACTGTCTGTTCACTCATAGGACGTTCATCTAATTTCCTCAATGCGTTGGACAAAGATTGACCTTGTGCTTGAAAGTGAGGACAATGGCACAATAAGTGGTCAATGTTTTCCTCGCATCCGCAAACATCACATGCAGGACTATCAGCCATTCCAGTTAGTGCTGAGTAGGCATTCGTGAAGGCAACTCCACGCCACAACCGACACAGAAGAGACGCTTCGCGTCGGTGCAGACCGGCCCGAGGTCTGAGTTGCAGTGACGGGTTTAGTCTGTGCAGTCTTGTGCGCCTTGTATGTGCGGTATTCCCCTCTGCTAAGGAGATCGTGCGTGCTAGAATGCGAAGGTGACTCGCGGCGTCGGTCCTTCAGAGAGGAATGGGGACGCAGCGGTGAAATCATAAACTGCGACTTGCACACAACCTACAGACGTGATAGCCCTCGGACTGTAATTTGACTATCGAGAAAACATAATTCTGTTACGCGAAAACTCAAAGAAATCCCTTCACCCACACAAACCAGCCGCTCCGTTTACAGACCGGCCGCGGCGTCTTCCGTTCTGCGCGCGCCGGCGCGATGGGTGTCTTGGGGGCCACGGAAGGGCGCGCCCGGTTCCTTCCATTAACTCCAGCTGGCGCTCGCCTCCGTCGCATGGCGGCCCACGTTTCCAGGTATCTCAAAGGGGATCTGCAGACAGCTGATACATTTCCGCGCGCTGTGTTCTCACCGCTCTTGCGTTGAAGCTCGCTGCTGCCGCCGCGCTTGCTCACACCAGCATTTTGACAGCGAGTGTCCGCGCTGTGTTTACGTTTCCTTGTGCGCGGTGACACCATGCTCGTTAATTCAATTAGTAAGTGAACGTTTCGAAGTTTACACGCCTGATAAAACTACTACTCTTACTTCGTAAAGTTCTGTGCTAATTTGCTATGGCAATCGATACTTCGCCTTACTGGCGAAACTGCGACTTTCTACATTGACTCGCTTCGGACTGGTCCTGACAACCGCGGCATGCAGCGTAGAGACGAAACATCAGCGCGTCCGAAACAGGGCTTCCTGTTCTTGCTGCCGTTTGGAACAGATACATTTCATAGCTCTTATCGTTGAATGGATGAGATCGCAATGCACAGGTGCTTGTCTTTGCCTTGTCCTGATACCATTACCGCTGGCGGCAGATACAACATTGATAGTTAAGTATCCCTAAGTGATCTGAGTGCGTAACCATTCGGACTTGTCCATGTTATCACCTAAAATTAAAACAATCTTAACCCACCTTGCTGTAATTTGTACCAACCTTAATCCACTTTAGTCCACCTTAATCTACTTTTGAGAGTGAGCCACGGCGTCCGTCCGATGCCGTGGCTGTTCACCGTGGGATTTCGCGGTGCGACCCGCAGCAGGTGCAGCGCCGGAAACGTGACGCCATCACTTGGTCACGTGGGTTTTCTTGCCATCCGATATTAGGGCCGGACGCTCGCCGGATTTTCCGCTTCATGGGGCATATAAGGATGTCGCCTTAAATTGTGCATCAGTGGTCTCGCGCAAGTCTCAGCGCTGGATGGTCCGCCTCGCTGTCGCTTACATACGCGCTCAAACTAGGTCGGGCTGGGTCTCGGCGACTCGGCGCGACCCGATGGTGTGGCCAATTCCAGGCTGACAAGCAGACTCGACCCGCTTGTGTCTTGTTGACGTAAACACCCTCATTATGACTCTCCCCGTTTCCCCCATTTCGCTAACTTTTATTTTCGTTTTGATCTCATTTATCATTACTAAGACGTAAGCCTTACTTACCCCCGTTTAAGAAGAGAAAATTATCATTACATCGTCATTATAATCAAAATCATCTAGTCACGCGATAACAACTACTGACCGCGAGATCGAGCAGAGTCGCCGCCTCGCGGGCACTGGCTGAACCACCGTAAGCGCGGACTTCACCGTGTGTCGTCTGCAGGTCCTGCGTTTTCACATGTACGTGTACGGCGTGAATATATTTAGAGACCGTGTCTTCCTCGGTTCTAGCACATTCGTAAATGCTATAGTCGGCTTTTTGTTTTACTGTGTACAAAAGCATTTAGCCTTGCTCTATGTCTTTGTGCTGTAGTATAACCAGTGACTGCCCTTGTCGAGCGGGCAATTGCTACACCCATTGCTACACATTATTGCTACACCCTCCGCTCGCCTCAGACTTATGAATTTTACTGATTGAGAAAACGTATCAACAAAATGGAAACCAGAATATGCTATTATATGAGGATCACATGTGAAACTGCAGTCTCTAGCCACAGAACGTGATAACACTGAGTTGAAAAGCGGCTATTACAACGCAATTGCGTTGAGTTGAGTGGTTGTAGGCTACTGGTGGGATTAGCCTTGCAGTAGCTGCCGGCAATTGCTCCACCATAGCGACGCCTAAAATACATAAATCATATAAATCAGACACAGACCTCACAACTACACATAGTCACTCCTAAGGTCACCATGTGGAGGCCAAATCCGTGTCCTGCAGGTAATATAAAAGAAGGCGAGAAACCTCCTTCCTATCTAACTGGTTCCCGCGTGGGAAAACAATGTCCTGAAGAGAACTGTGGGGAATTCCTGTCTTTTTGAGGGACCCGAATAACACGCTCCTTTCCGCGTTATACAGAGTACAGCACATAAGGTAAGGTTCTATGTCACCGCACACACCACACGTTGAACATAATGGAGACAACGCCAGGCCAGTCTTACACATCCACGCAGGGGTACGAGCAGAGCCCGTGCGAATGCGGAGCAGTAAAGTGGCTTGGTTTCTTTTGAGACCCTTAGTCACACATGGCTTGTGAGGTGAGCTCCACAAAGAGCTGAAGTGGCACGACACCGCTTCTCTGAAGAGTCTCTTGTCCTCTTGAGGCGCTTTTCTCAAAGAATTCCCAGACAGCGCTCTATGGGCGAGGCTGTCCGCCATCTCATTGCCTATGATACCTATGTGCGAGGGCACCCATTGGAATCGTATGGAGAAGCCTTTGATATGGAGATTGTGCACCGAGCGTAGGGAGCTTAGACATAAAGCATCAGTAGGGAACCCATGCTCTAACCTTTGAAGGGCGGATTTCGAATCTGTAAGAATGACAACGGGTTGAGGCGTACAGAACCGCAGCTTCTTTAGAGCTGCCTCAATGGCAACGCTTTCGGCCGTTGTGGAGGATACGACTGCAGTGAAGCGAACCGACCAATCATACTTCAAAGAGGGAATGTGAAAAGCTGCTGCACTAGATCCTCTGACCTTGTCCACAGAGCCATCAGTAAAAATGTGAAGATGACGTGCATATTCAGTTTCAAGATGTTCCAGTACGAGCGAACGCGTTGCCGCCAAAGGAGAACTCCGCTTAGCACGAACGTGAGGAATAGTCAACGAACAATCGAGGCTCACGAAAGACCAAGGTGGTTTCAACCTCTTAGTTCGACCTCTAGCGTCAAGACCCAGGTAACCAAGAGTATTAAGGGCCAAGTAAGCTCGGGACTCGGATCTCTTTCGCAAGCTCTGTAGAAGGGCTCAACCGGCTATCGTCTGTTTGAGGCGGCCAATTTGCATCAATAACCTTTGTGAAGCGACTAGGCTAAGAGGTCTCGATAGAGACTCATAAAGTACTGCATTGTTAGGAGCAGTCTGCAGAACGCCAAGAGCCCTCCTTAGGCCCTTTCTGTGCAAAACCTCAAGTCGTTCCAGCTGTGATAGTGAGGGGGAAATTAAAGGGAGCTGGTACATTATTCGACTCGTCACTAGTGCATCGTGCAGCCTGATCATTGAAGAAGGGTGATTTCCCCATTGCTCACTTGCAACTCTACGGATCACATTGAGACGCGGAGATAGTGATGTCACAATAGAGTCCACAGCTCGTCGCCACTGTAGACGGTAGTCAATAATGACACCCAAAAAGCGCTTGTGCTTCAATTGACGAAGGCAAGATTGATCAAGGTCTATCTTCAGCCGCGCATACCGTCTTCCTCTACCTGGAAACATGATGAAGCCAGATTTTTCCACCCGAGAGAGTCAACCCTACACCTTGAAGGTAATCTTGAACTGAAAGTGATGCCTGTCGAGCTATCAGAGCTAAACGCTTGTGTTGATATCCGCTTAACCAAATACATATGTCGTCCGCATATATCGACATATGGATATGCCTGCAATGTTTTTGCACTTCAGCGGGAAGACCAGCCATTACAACATTAAACAGCGTCGGGGAAAGAACACTTCCCTGAGGTACACCTCGCGATACCGCCCTTTCGGTGCCTATGGTACTTCCTAACCGCACTTGAATTTTACGTTGACTGATAAGTGAGTGAATGAATCGCAGAAGATAGCCCTGTACGCCTATGTCCATCAAGCTATTTAGTATTGAACTATGAAGGACGCTATCATAAGCCTTTGATACTTCTAGGAAAATAGCTAGTGTTGAGAGGCCGAAAGCTCTTTGATGTTCAATGTGGCTTATCAAGTCCAAGACGCTATCTTGCGCGCTTAAACCTGTGCGGAATCCAGTCATGCATGTTGGCAGAGCCCTTCTATCTTCGAGCCACCATGATAAACGCTTACTTGCCAGCTTCTCCATGAGCTTAGCCACACACGACGTCAATGATACAGGACGATACGAGGCCAAGTCTGTCATTTCTTTGCCGGGTTTCAGCACTGGGACAACACAAGCCACCTTCCATGAAGGAGGAACGTCGCCAGTCTCCCATACTCGGTTGAGAAAGCTTAGGAGCATCTTCCGGTGTTCTAGAGGTAGGTTCTGCATCATCTGGTTGGTAATGCCGTCAGGACCTGGTGCACATCGACGCCGCAGGCTGCTGAGTGCTGTCTGTAGCTCTCGAAGTGTGAACGGGGCGTCCATAACAGACGTATACGTTGCAGGCCGAGCACATGGATGAATTCCTGAGCTTGCACGTACAAATGCATCTGCAAATTCCTCTGCCAAGCAAGCGAGAGGTTTCTGCTTGAGCAGTGCAAGCGCTTCGAAAGGCTTACTAGGACGAGAATCACCACCAAGGCTACCAATGACTCGCCAAATTCTCGTCATCGTTGAAAAAACAGACAAGCTGGCGCAGAAGGACGCCCACTGCGACCTACAGAGCTTGTTCGTATGGCGACGAATGGCAGAGTTAAGCCTCTTGAAGGTCGTCTTCAAGGATCTGTCGTCCTTCTTCAGCATCAGTTGTCGCTCCGCCCTTCTGCGCGCTGCGCAAAGGTTCCTGAGTTTTAAATACGGAGTCGGAAAATGATTAGGCAAATTTACTGCCGTGGTAGCAGCCATCTTACCATAAATCATTCTCTCTATCACATCTCCAGAAACACTTGCAAGTTGCTCCCTGTATTTGTCCCAATTAACAACATGGCTCCTTTTAGTGCCGCGCGTATGGAAGTCGGCAGTAAACACTACGCTCTGCATTGCGGCGATGTCGGCTTCACGCGCGAGATGGTGGGCACTATTGACTGCAATAAAATAACCTAATGATTTTCGCTCATCAAATGTTTAAAACTTTGACGCATCGCTATCGTGCTCGTAGCCGTGCAAGGATGATAAAAACAATCGTGTCTGAAGCAACTTGATGATCATTCTAACGGGCTGTCACTCACAGTGCCCTGGCTTGCTTAATTAATATTTACATTTCGCACCGAATAAAGAAAAGAAGCGGAGGCGTATGCGTACAATTGGTATTGCATAGTGTCCGCTAACTTGCTACTTTACCTTCGTTGTGCAGAAATAGAAACTTTATTAAACCGGTGCAAGATTTGCAAGGAATGAGGTGTTAACTTGCGCAACAATATTAACCAGGCGGAACGCAACCGAAACATACACAAAAAGCCCCTAGAAAGTACCGAAACAGAGACTATGTGGCTGAGTGCCTGTCCGTGATTGAATGACCAGTTTGCGTTTCTTTCAAGTAAATAGAAACCTTCTGCGCATTCTGAGCAAAAGGTGCGCGAATTGAAGGCGACATGAGATTATATCGATATAAGCGGTATAAGGCAACGCGTTCCATTACCAGGAAATCGAGGCAAATCGTTCACAGTGGTACGCCGCCGTGTTACATTTCAATGCGAGCCACCGACCGCCTATCCGCACTAACGCGGTGACTGTGCTGCCACCTGTGGTTCAATCTCGTGGCGAATTGTGGGCCTTCGCAGCGCTCGCAGCGCGTTCCTGTTCACACCGGTTCGCACTCGGCATGACCGCGAACTACGTGATTCTCGAAATATATCCCGTTACCAGGAAGGCGTCATTTCCGCGCTTATCAGACTGCCACAGGCATTCCAGTTGCTATCGCGCGTCGGCGAAATCCTTCGTTCGAGCGTGTGGTGACACCGCAACGCTCCCTGCTATACTGCCTAGGTCGTATACGAGTGTTTAGCAAGCTACAAGTAGTCTTTTTTCTTTTGCCTGCCTCTAATATTCGGTGTTAGCATTGTTTATCAGCAGTCTTGTTGTGGTACATCTTCCAGAGGCAGAAGCAAAGCATGCGCGGTACACTGAGCGTTAGGGGCGTTTTCCAGACCTGCCGCGTCAGCGGTACATAGCGTCATGGAAGCTTACGTCAAGACAAAAATCTTGCAACTCACTTTGGCCATATATTTCATGCGTGTAATTTATATACTGGGTTATAGAAGCCACGAATAACAACCAATTCTTTTCCGTGGATTAGACTTGTAAAGGATCAGGTAATTGTTGGTTGTGGTGCTAATGACGATGTGCAGAATTGCAAACGCACACACACAAACGCGCGAGCGTTCGCTCATTTCGATAATATAGCAGGGACGTCGGAAGTTGGCAATAATAGCCGCCGAAATTCCAGGCGAATTCTTCCGCTCCACGAGTGCATGTATCTCACATCAAGCGGGGCCCTTTCCACTGGGGGTAGGTAGGCTGCGCTGAGAGGGATAAGCTGCAACGTTGCATCCTTCCTGGGCTCCGCAGCGTCGACCAGCCTTCACCGTGACTTGTCCTTTCTGCCCTTGGTGGTGTTAGTGGTTGTGGTTGTCAAACTGTACTCGTATACTCATGCCACATCCATTAACTCAGTACTCTTCAATGCGCAACTGCCTATCAAGAGGGGAGTTATGCATCCAAGCCACCCATTAGCTAATGTATAATGTGAACCAGTGTTTTGCGGTACATCTTAACGGCCAAGCTTTCTTTGCTTAGTCTGCTGGGATTCACGTCCTTCCGTGCTGTCTAACGGAGTAGGACACAGTAAACTGGCTTATATGGAACGCCGCTGACTCCCAAAACAATGCCAGTGAGCTCATCTGTGTTCGGCGTAATAAATCATTAAATCACGACATAAAAGCTGGCCATGAAATGTCGCCTCAAGTATCTCTAAAGCACACAGAACTTTTAAACGAAAGAACGCATCATGTTCAGCTCCGTGTTGGGAACCACACTTCCACAACAACAGCAAAAATCTACATGACCATACGCGGACTTCGCCTTGACCTGCGCTCGGCGCTACGCACTAATTTATAATTCAAATACTTCGCGATACGATTTCACCCACCATGAACGTTAATAAGGAATTACGGACTGTTGAAATAAATGACCGCAACAGTTAAGTGATTGAAAAGGCAACGTTCTTTAATAAATGAAGTTTCTGGAACTTGCCTTACACGTGCATTTTCCAAGCAGTATTTTATGATTTGCGCCTATTTGAGAACCTGCGTTCAGTTTTACTTTAACCAGAAAGAAAACTAGAATTTTAAAAGCTGGAGTATCTTCTGAGCTAATGTTCTGCGAAATACAGTGGTAGAAATTGACATGATTACCTTCTCTGTATGCTAACCAAACATAAGGCCTAATGAGTGATTATTATTTGTCACTTTTGGAAATCATGCTCTCTTGTATGGCTGTATTGGCATAGTTAGTCTGTCATGCCCATCAAGGGATTCACATTCCAAATTATTCAAAATGATTTACATATCTACAATTCTGCATTGGCAAGCGCCAGCAATGAGGACGCGTTGAACAAATATGGGGACATGCTGACAAGAGGCAACTTTCGGAATCATCAAAAAGACCTTGGCGTAAAAGAGAGCCTGATTCCACCAGCTGCTCTCAACACGAGGTCACTGGAAAGCAGTAACTTGTCACGGTGATCCAATGCCACCACGTTGAAGTTCCATAGGATGGTGGCGAGAATAATCTTCAGCTCCATTGCTGCGAACCGTTGACCTGCATTAGAAGGCAGAAAAGTGTATGTTGAGCCTTGGGCGCGCCATCTGAACGCCTTGATGAACTACATACCTCTAGCGGTTGAGGTAGTCGTATAAACAAACATAGCCTTAACAATATTCAGATTTTTCCCTAACCTTTACGACCTTAATATCTCTGTTGCTTCCAAATGCAAGTACCTTTTTTTTTTCTCTTTTGTACTTGCCAGAAAATTATTTAGGCTAGTACTCTGTAAAGAGAACGTAAGAGAAAAACGGTGAATACTTTCTGCACAGAGTAATCGCACAGGATCGCAACATTATCTAAATGTGTAAATATGGCCAGGATTTGGAAACAAGCCTGAGCACGCACTTTCATTAAAGCTGGAACAATTGTTAAGCAAGGGGGAGAAGCAGTAACCGCATGTAGAACAAGCGACAGAAACGTGTCAATTGTTTTGAAAATTACATCGGTATACCACGTATTCGCAAAATGCATATATGGCGTACCCGCCGAAGTAGCTCAGTGGCAATGGCGTTGCGCTACTGAGCACTGCTGAGCTGCGGCGGCCGCATTCCGATGGGGCGGAAAGCGAAAACGCTCATGTACCGCGTATCGGGTGCACAATAAAAGGCCCCGTTATCAAAGTTGATCCGGAGTATCCCACTACAGGCGCTCCTCGTAATCACATCGTGGCTTTGGGAAACGAAAGCTTAGATTAAAAAAATATATACCTATGGTTATAATAGGACGGCTACGTGTGTAATTAAGCCTCCAATATTGAGGAGAGAAAAATGAGCGGTGGTTTGCTTTCACGTGTGCCTAGCTTGATTTTGGATCATGCTAAACACGACACATGCGTAATAACACAAACGAGCCACCGCAACGCGCCGTTCGACATAGCGATGCGATGGTGGTATCTCGCAGGCTGCCTGGCGGATACGCGAGGTGCTTTATGTCACTCATTCGAGCCGTGTGCTATTAATGGAAGTCACTCAAGTGACTGGCGTGGTGCGCATGCATAACACCTTGCATTTCTTCTCGCACTCGTCTTCTTGAACGGGTCGCATTCTTTAAGTGGTTGACTATGAGAAAACTTCCTTCATTTGACCGATGATTCTGAGGTAGACAGCCAAGTTTTCTGCTCGGCAAATTTATTTTCTTGAAGAGGAATTAGCAGTGACCATTCATGTAAAACCAATACTTAAGACTATACGTCGTTATATTCTAAGCAGGTTTGATAGACTGGTGAAAACGGTGCAAATTAACATCATGTCACCACAGCTATGGCACCCTGTGTGAGAGGTATATAAGGTGCATTTTGATCGGCGAAAGTACTCATTCTGGATCTCGAAGATACATAAACGTATTCGCTATCCCTACAGGCCACCGACACATGACCACATGACGAGTGAACGAACGCAAGGAATGCTAGTGCATGTAAACCCTTACAAAACGTGTCTGCTCACATCATGACACTCAGCTGTCTACTCTACTTGCCATATTCTTCTACAGCACTCTACGGGATCTGATCGAATGCGTGTCGAGCTTTTTTCTTCTTCTTTCAGTTAAACTATTCAAGTAAGCCATATGTCCTCGCATATGCCCCTAATTGAAGCTTTGAAGCTTTCTTTTCTTTTTCATTTTCTCTTATCTACTGCCTCCCTTTCCCCTTCTCTGGTGCATGGCAGCCAACCGGACACATCAGCCGGTTAACCACCCTGTATTTCCATGACCTTTCTCTCCCTCTCGCTCTCTCTTAGGAGCACCGCCAGTTGCTACATGCTGGGTTTTCAATCTTTCTTTTTGCGCATTTCTTGTTAAATTCAAGAAGTTTAGTGGACCGGTACTGCAAGAAAACTTTTTTCGTGATCGAACCGCAATTACCGATGCAGTTTCTTGAGCCAGCTGAGAACGGAATGAAAGCGTGTGAATGACGGTTGCTGATATTCTCCGGCAGGAAGCGACTGGGGTCAAACCTCTCGGGGTCGGGGAAAACTTCTGGATCTCGATGAAGCGCGTAAATAAAAACGTCGATCGTTGTGCCTTTCGGAATTATGTGGTCTCCTGAAACAGAAGGCACACAAGTTGTGAAATGACAACAAAGTGCATGCTTATTCTTCCCTTAAGGTGGAAGCTACCGTAGGCTCCTACCCTATTTGAAGTTAGCCTTTAAGGTCTTTACCTAGCTTGAAGTCTTCCACGCTTTCACGGCCAATAATTGGTACCGATGGGAACAGTCGCTGACATTCCTAAAAGAAAATAAGATTGTAAAACTGCTCTCACCATCACATTTGTTAACAGTAATGTACGCGTGCACACTGGAACAGGAAAGAATGAATGACTCCATACCCCTGGCAAAAGTTCTCAAATCTTCAGATAGATTCGCATATCCACTGCATTACACACAGAACAAGTACGACTACTGTAGTATCACATTAGAGAGAAAGCTCTAACGCAGTCTGTCAGCACTAGCATGAGAATGCAGGAAAGTAGCGCCGACGCTATCGATTCCTTTTTTCGATAGCGATAACGTTTCACATAATTATTCTGTCGCTGATTGGTGACAACTTTTGCTGATATCTGAGAACAAAGTTACTTTTCGGACCTTTATAACGCACTCTAAATACTTGAGCTCCTTCATGTGCTCAGTGGTAACGTCTTTTTCGGTGTCGTTGCCCAGAACAGAGTCCACTTCCACGTGAATATTCCTCTGGTGGTCTTGATGCAGTCCAATCATATACAGTGACCAGCATATTGCCACAGCCGTTGTATCGTGACCCTTGAAAGGGTACAGAAAAAAAAGCAATTTTAGATGGTTGGATATTATTCTGGCTCAAAGAAATTTCCGCACACAGATGTTTTACAACAGTTACTATCGCTTGCTGGAAGAAGAATTATCTGCAACGTAAAAATGAATAATAGCAAGAAATTTATAGAGCTTCATTTTAATACAAGCATTACACGCAGACTGTTAAAAAATGTGCGTTGTTTTTTATTCAGGAAACGTAACTTTAACTACGGAGCAAATATTATCCAAAATGTTGGCTTATTCTCTCTCTCAAGGTTAGCATGAATTAGACTGCACATCTCTAGCTACTACAAGTCGCCCTAGTAAAAATACGAAATTTCTGTGCCAGAAAGTCTAACAGACAGAGAGCGCTTTCGGTTATGAACTTGTCCTTGTTCCTCCCGTAGAGCATTATCCTGTGTTGCCGTCGTTCTTTTCAAGTATGTATCCATTGCAACTAGCCCAATTTTATAACACACAGCTTTCCTGAATATTATTCAGTGCCTAATCACTTGCGTTCCTGCCACTTTTTGCACCGAGAAGTAGTAGTTACCTCAAACATGAACGTGTCCACTTCTTCTCTGATATCATCGTCGCTGATTGAGCCGTCGTTTTCAATACTGTAGCGCAGAAGAATATCTAAGAACGTATGCAGTCGCTTTCTATTGTAGACCCCTTCGTCCTCCTCTTCCACCACATTGTTTTCATCGCAATTTTTCATGAGCTCTTTTCGGCGTTCTCTGATAACCTGAAATAAGTATATGAGCAATGAAGTACCAAATCTAAGGACTTATGGTTGTTTGACACAAGGAATAACTAATAGCGTTTGCTGCCATGACATATAAATTGCGTTTCTTACCCTTGCTGTGAAGTTGTGAACTATTTCTGTGTTTTTCTGGTAGACTTTTCCGTAGGAAGTTCGGAAATAAATGGCATCTACGAGTAACCACGGTGACTGCACCCGAAAAGTAATCTGACTGGACAAACTGTAGAAGTGAAAAGAAAGACATTTACAGCAACACAACGTTTACAAGCACACGGTGAGGTTGCAGAAAAGTAAGATAAGAACCCTGAATGACATATTTTTTTTTCCCGGCAGCTCGGTGGACGCGGCTCAATGTGGCATCTTGGTATAAACAGACCACTTCCATTACGCATCATTTGTTGATAAGTATAGAGCATTACGTAATCTCCATCGAATGATCCCGTATGTGTTCACCGGTTTTCATTTTTATTGGTGTGTTATAACGTCAGAGAAATCAGATTCCACGATGCTTTCCTATCAGCGTAAGGTTCGAGGATCTCGACGCCATTACGGCTGAAGAGCATTAATAATGTCGTATACTTACTAATGAACTGCTTGAACGTAAGAATGACAGAACTTCTCGTTTTCTTCAGGAGTCACCCCCATGATGGTCTCTGAATGTTGATAAAAAGTTGAATGACAGTATTGGCCCGTCTGTTGAACCTGTGAACAAACACGACGCACGTACCCAACAGGATGTTCAGCGTGCATTCAGCCACCAGTGGCACAATGTTGATCCAGGGTTCTGCGCAGTGCTGTCTCAGCTTCTCCACAGTATTTCGAGCACGTGCGTTCATTGGCTGAACGAATGATTCGAGAATGCGGAAGTGAAACGAAGGTGTCAACAGGCGTCTCCTCGTCTTCCATTTTGTACCAGCGCTGAGAGAAAAAAAAATGGTTTACGCTAATGAAGCCTTGGTTATAGTGCATCGAACACGCCTTAGCCCCAATTGAAAAAAAAAAGCTCTCTGGCAGGAACTTTTATAAGTAGTATAACTCTTGTTTAGGAATAAAAGTTTAACGGGAGTGAAGCCTTTAACGGCTGATGTTGTTTTGTGCTTCACGCTTAGGCATATTTTGCGTGATGCTAATAGAGCAAAGGTTTCGTTTTCCAACGTCCGAGAAGTATCATTGTTTCCATAGATAGATGTAGGTTTAAATAATAAGGACTACCTACCTTACAAGGTAAGGGTGGTCTTCCCGGCCAAGAAATGTGTGTTCTATTCTAAGTATACTGCGTTCTTTATTGACCAACTTATATTACAATAACAACACTGCTACAGGAAGCAGTGGTATTCGGAAGAATTCCAGCTTACCTGAAATAATTGCTTCCCAAAGATCTGCTCACTCTCACTGGCTGTTTAATCGAACTGAAAGAAGGCTCGTCTAGATTTTCCTGACTCCACTCCACCCTTCCCCTTCGCGGGTGCGTCGCAACCTACTTCTCGTTATCACTTTACAAAGCTGTACGTGCAATTAGGAGGCCACTTGGATGCTACAGGTGTGACTGAGTCATGAGATTGAACGTCTGAAAAAGACATCGACTGTATGAGGGCCGACGCAGAATGGGTCTCCGGGTTAATTTAGGGCAGTTATGCTTCTTTATGCTGTGCCCAAAGTTCGCTAGACATCAATTTACTGCACTCTATACGGACTCTTGAGTGGTTAACGTCCCTGTCTTCCTTACATATAGCTTTCTGTAAACGCTGTTTGGATATCACTGTAACATTATGATTGCTTGGAACATCACTGTGGAAGCCCTGAGAAACGAAAATAATGAAAAACATGTGAACAAACTTACATGGGATTGAACTAAGACGCCCACGTCACTGAGATGGGTGTTCTACAACTACTACACTTCAGCACTGCTCTTGCGGTGAAAAGAATTTTCATTACAGGTTTAATATTCAAGTGTACAAAATTGCTTTTATGACTCACATTAAAGACAGCACCTGAAAACACAATATATAAAAAATAACACTCGTCCTCGTGGTCTTTTCCCATTTGGAAAGAGAAAAATTTGCGCCATAGCCTTACTACGCTAAAAAAAAAATTCTTTTATTGCGTCACATCAAAGGTAGCATGGAAATATTAAATAGCATTATTTATTTGCATTATACCTTCAACCCACAAGAAGGCAGATTAATCAATTAAAAGCGCACCCTGGCGTCTTCCACCCAGTCATCCTTTTTCCCACGACCGCGGGCCTGCCAGGCAAGTGAGGCAAGAATGCAGAAGAGTACGCATTATGGCTGGCTTGTTCATAACTAACAGCGCCAAAAAAACAGCGCAAAAAAACGCATAAACAGCGCAAAAAAACAAACAAACACGACGTAAGAAAAGGACAGACGACGGCGTTGTCCGTCCCTTCTTGAGTCCTGTTCTTCTGCGCTGTTTCAATTCAAGGTGCAGACCGGCGTACAATAGATGAAATTGGAATCTTCTCAAAATTACCTATAATCTACGCGAAATTATTTTATACCTCAAAATTTACCTAAACATTGCATCGCTAAAACATAATATATACGGCAATTTGGCTCAATGTGATTGAGTCCTGACGCTTGAACGAAACAGAGCTTAAACGCATTGTGCAAGGTGGGCCTCACTTCACCTTGTTAGAAGACCAGTGCCTAGCCAGGAATGCAGGACTTCGTAATCAACCGACTTTTCGATTGTGCTTTGACCATTGAGCACTGTCTGAAAAATATAGACATAGCAGAATAAATATCGGCTAATGGACAAGGACGATCCGCGATTGCTAAATTAAGCTGCAAATAGCGCGTGTGCAATACACGCAGAACGCGATACTTCCCTCGCTGTAATCGCTGGCAATGACGTCGCTCAGACCCTGCCTTGATGTAATGCTGATAGCCGGACAGCTCACTTCACTTGCATTCACCACAAAGATAACACGAAAAGCCAAGGTCACACGCCAACGACAGTAGGAAAAAAAAAGAGCAGTATTGCAATGCCCTTTCGCCACTTCAGCGCTTCACTTGAAGCGCATTCTGGCAGCCATGCTAGAATGCGCTTCCAAAGCTACGGTTTCTTTTTGTCGTCTTAACATGTTCTTAAAACTAAGCGTTTAAAATTGGGGACATGGCCTTTTTAGAAACACCAGAGCCAAAATGAATAGTCAAAGTGAGTTTTCTGATAGTAATTTCTATCAACACTCATCACAATGATCACGCTCACGTAAAAACAGATACGCAAACTTCGTTGCTGGGCTAGTTGGTTCATACTAATAAATGAATACTGGTAAGCACAGTTTCAAGACAGGACAACAATATATAAAGAAAATCAAAATTGAGGTGAATAAAACGAGGTTTGCAATTGTCAATATAAAGGACTATCGTATTCGCTGACCGAGCCAAGAACTAGAGTATTAAAAAGGTTTGCACCCTTTGGGGCTTATCTTGTCCCATAATAATAATCGTCATCTATCTTGCGTTATCATTGCGCGTTATCGGCGTGACATAGCATTCTCGAAAGTACGGTAGCAAACGCGGAGTTTTCAAGAAAATAAAA
Organism: Dermacentor andersoni; assembly: GCF_023375885.2. Lineage (NCBI taxonomy): Eukaryota > Metazoa > Arthropoda > Arachnida > Ixodida > Ixodidae > Dermacentor > Dermacentor andersoni. Next base: position 196,416,931 of record NC_092814.1, read on the forward strand.
GCAAGAAAGGCAGATTACAGTCTGCTCTGGGACAAGATAAGCCCCAAAGGGCGCAAACTTTTTTGAGAGTGTAGGAATTTGAAAGAACATAGACAGATGCAACAAACTAAACAAGGCTCATGGGTCAGTTAATAACATGACCGTACGGATTAGCTGTACCTGTCTGAGCGTCAACACCGGATTGCGATTCTTCTTAGTGATGGATTAGCGTAACATTTGCGCCACTGAATTCATCTGTTGCATTTTCAGCAGTATCAATATAAAAATGGTTTTGCTTTAATGCCCTTAACGCTACGCACGACAGTAGGGAGCTGATGTAAGCGGCAATCCAGTTATGCATGGTAAATCGTTTGGACCATCATTATACTACCAACTGGTGCTCGTGCCGCAACGGTTATAGTTTTGCACACATATCTGTCGCAAATCTATAACAGAAGGATGAGCCCCCATGCCTGAAAATCGGAATTCACGCGTTCACATGTTTCAACTCTTGTGCCCTTGTTTGTGCGTCGTTTTTGCGGCGATATAGAAATGAATTTAAGACTAACCATCAGTAAAACGTTTGCCTGGCTTGTCAGTTTTATAGGCGAAAAATCTTCAAACAGACAATTTATGGTGAAGATTGACTCATAACTTGTTAATTCACGAAAATTCGCGAGACCCATAATTTTCTCGACAATGGGCAAATATTTTTACTCAACGCTTTCTCAATAAACTGTCAGTGCGGCAGTTCTTTTTTTTTTTTCGAACATACTTTCTTTCCTTTTAGTCATGTGGAGCTAAATACAGTGGCCACAAAAGGAACAGCTTGAACTCTTTCCTAATGGGCTTCAACGAGCTAAGCCTAAATATTCTTGCTTGCTAGACATCGCGTTTTGCGGTATGCCATGTGTAACTTTGCAATCTGTTGCCGTAAAACACCACATTAACGCTACAGCTGGCGAATTCTATCCGGTGACCAACTATAGTCAGTATACTGCTGCTGTCACATAAGCTGTCATCATCAAAATCTACATCGGCAGCAGAAAGAGACATGGTACAAGGAGTAAGCTATTATTTTATTATTTTATTAGACGTTTACATTCACTACTTGAAGTCAAGGCTCCCACCCACAAGACTAAATAAGGAACTAGCGGCAAACCAACGGCCAAACCACGATATCTGCAGTTGCACAGATGACATTGCACAGGGATGGGTGGGGTTTCTACGAGAGGTCCTTGCCTGCAGTGGACGTTAACCAACCAATCACGATGATCATATTTTTTTTTTTTTACTAACACGTATTGCAGTATAAGACAGCGTCCCACGTACAGTATGATGAAGTGGTTGCTAAAACGTCCTCCCGACAAGTTTAGCGGCCTTTACCAGTGTTATATAGAGTTGTCACTACCTTAAACCATGCAGCTCTTTAAAACGACGCTTTAACATGGCCTTGCAGGCTCCCTAGTGCAAAAAGCGGAAACATCAGTGTAACCAGAAAGTAAGTCATAGAGCAGAAAGTAACTAAACCTTGAGCCCAACGTAATGAGTCTTATTAAATGGATTGAAAGCGTCAAATATGTTTATCTTTATTATTTCATGAGTATTGCGGGCCTATCACATGAAACCTTAGGCAGGAGTGGGTCATACATAAAAAAAGAACAGATATGGTAATACAAGAGTAAAACTTGCGCATCGCAAGTCCACATATGCAGATGTCACGAAAAACTTCATTTATTACTGAACACCAGTTCATCAAACTGAACACTTTGTTGCTTTAGAACAATTTTAATTATAACGATAGTACTTCTACATTTCATAAGTTTTTCGCGCGTACACAGACAACAAAAAGAACAGAAAAAATAACGTAAGAATATAAACGGCAACAAAAATCTCCTAAGTGGAGCAAGATCACTAACCTTTCAAAATACAAAGCCTTGTAAACACGCAATAATGCAACCGACGCCAATGAAATCTTTAAAACGTACAAAAAAGCACAAAAACGTGGTACATAAATTGGAAGGTAGTACGCATGCGTTACGTCAGCCGAAATGATGGATGGAAAAAGAATAAAGGAAAAAGAGAAATCAAGTGTGTTTTTGTCATCGCAGTTTTGTCATAAACGATTGGACAGTTCTACAGTTTACTATATCTACAGACAGAGCATTCCATGCAATGAGTGACTGTGCGCAAAAAAAAAATGAATTTTTAGAAGTTTGTGTCTTGCAGGAATACTCTCTGTTTTTTACTATTGCTTTTTTTAATGCTCGGATCGCGTTGATCGGCGTTGAAATGATTCTATGGACGCATCCTTATTTATGCGCAGCTTGTCATGGTAAAGTAGGAACAAATATTTCAATCAATCGTGCTGTCATCGTCTTGCTGTGTATCCAAGTGAGCGTTATTAGAAGTATACTGGGTGATGATATGGGATGTATGAGGACTACAGTTGGCCGAACGCAGCCTTTCACCAGCAAGTCTTCACTGTTTATGCAAAAAATCACCACGCGTCTCTTTCATCATCTTACTCTTCCTTCTTTTACGTACAGCAGCTTTTGTGGACGATTAGGTAGTCCTCGGACATTGCGATACTGATCGCGCTCTTAACGCTACGAATTGCTACGTTCAGGTTAAAACATGAAGAATCTAAAAATGCACATCAGGCAATTTCTACATCGGGACATCCATAAGGCGTATATAGTTACTCAGCAATACATTCTTCCGTATTAGTTAATAGCATCAAAACATAAGATGCCTTTAAAGCTACTTAGCACCTGTTTCGTAGCGAATTGTGTGTTACCTCTCGGGTGGATGCAATCTAGTTTGAAAAGTATCGTGCACGAGTGTCATTCTGTCATTTTTTTGTCGTCTTTTGTTGCAAATGTCCCGAATACGCCTTTAATTGAGCGATGACTAGATTTGGCGAAATGTATGTGTCGTTCGTTTCTGTTAGACGTTGTAGCTGTTGTAAATCAGGCTGAAGGTCTCTACACAGTGGCTTCACGGTGGCTGATTGCACTAATTTCATCGGGAATGGACATTAAGGTACAGGTGAACCGAGTTATAAAGAGCGCAGCTCAGCGCTAGGTTCAAAGAACATTGCCCGATGGTGCTCTACTAATTGCCGAAATACGTTTGCGAACACCCTACCACATAGCGCAAGATAACGGGTCATCGGCTGCCCTAGTAACATCGAGGTAAGAATAAATAGCAGATTATTTGTTCTTTTTATTCATCCTAAGCATGTTTTTTTTTTCGGTGTAATGAATCTATGTTGCTTACCGGCGGTGTTTCCTTTATCAAATTTTGTTCCCTTTAGCCCCTTCCCCAGCACGGGGCAGCCAGCCGGTACTTACACTGGCTAACCTCCCTGTCTTTCCTCCCCTTTTGTCTCTCCTTCTTGGCCAAAGTGTTGGTCAGTGGGAATGCGTTCAATCAGGAATACAAACGCACCTATGATCAGCGTAGAGAGAGAGAGAGAGACAGAGGAAAGGGGAAGGCAGGGAGGTTAACCAGAGGGGAATATCCGGTTCGCTACCCTAATACGTAATAAACGTATACTAACTGAAAAAGTATCAAAATATCAATATGTTAAGATACTTCTCGGCATGTCGTCTGTATGATGAACTCAGCTACGTTCCCTGAGAGAAACCTAAACCTGAACTCGAGCTTTGAAGACACCTCTGTAACGTAATCACTGAAACTTGTTGAGCGATAAGTTGGTACAATGAACTAGAACATTCACCCACGAAACGAAAATAACAACGCAAGATGTTACGCAGAAATAACAAACACGGCCTTAAAGTAACTTCGGAAGATCGAAGCTGAAGAAATTATTTCTAGGAATCATGCGAAGCTGTCAACAAGTGCCTTCGGTCGGCTACACATATGAACACTGAACTTGTGTCCCTTTCGTACTTTCCGCTCCTGCCTACATTACAGCTGCCCACGCTCACTGCACAGTCACTGCTAAGCGCACGCCACGTTTCTTTTTTTTTTTTGCCATCACGTTCGCTTCTTTTACCCTCCAGTACTCTAACGCCGTCTCTGGTTCGAAAGGAGCGCAGTGACGCAAGATAGAAACCAACTTAGCAAGATTATCTATGCCAAATCACAACATGAATAGGAAAGCAACGAATGCCCAAGGTAACATAAACGTGCAATTCGAATTTAAGCAGAGTCAAGGACCGATGTTTAACAAAACGCAATAATTTTGCAGCCGTACGTCGACACTATTGTGATTTCGTTTAAAGAAAAAATAAATTGTAGGGTTTTACGTGCCAAAACCACAATCCAATTATGAGGCATGCCGTAGTGGGGACTACAGAAATTTGGACCACCTGGGGTTCTTTAACGTGCACCTAAATCTAAGTACACGGGTATTTTCGCATTTTGCCACCATCGAAATGTGGATGCCGTGGCCGGGATTTGTTCCCGCGACCTCCTGCTTAGCAGCCCAACACCACAGCCACTACTCAAACGCGGCGGGTCGATTTGCTTTCAATGACACTTGTTTGACCAATGGTATTTCAATGTGTTGCAACATGTGAGTCTCTGAAGGATAAACAAGCAATAAAAATGTGTTGAAACAAATAAAAGCAGCACATACCTCAATGTAGTCAGCCTTGAAAACTGCAACTGTAGGATGAGGTCCTATGTAAAACCTAAAGAGTCCATGCTTTTGGAACAAGTAGAAGTACGCCATCCGTATTTCGAGCATGGCTGCAAGAAGGACATGCACAGTTTGAAGCTGGTGTATTTGGGCATTCATCTTTGCTACATATTTTATGTCACATTGAAGACGTCCAAGTACTTTGAAAAAAAAAACGATAGTATTGCCAGTACCTTGAACTACTATTCATAATCACACTCACATTGTTATCGTTGTTTATGGAGTGAATTTACACTGCGCGCATTGCAAATGCTGCGAGATGTACTAACGGCTCCCCTCTCTTTGTGCTCACAATTGCCTGACACTTTGGCCGGGCAATTGCTGCAGTGATCAGACATCGTAATCCAAAAGTTAAGTGCCCCTTAGCGCCCTATACTCACTGGTCCCTGACATGCTATTTCGCCGCTCACCGGGTTTCTCCCGTCGTGAAACAACTTTAGTGTGCCGCCTACGGTTGGGCGTCGCATTCACATTCATTATTCATTCTTCATCGGAATGGCCAACAGTGCCGTATGTAAGTGTTGCGAATGAGGTAAGACAATAAAACCCATTATGCGCCAATGTCCAACCTACAATTCGTAACGACATGTTCAGCGTATAAGTTTGAGCCGCTTAGACGACAAACCGTTCTCGGAAGATCCTGGGGCCTTGGCTGCAGACCTGTAGTATGCACAAGGCCACCAAAGTGCTACTTTTGCGCTTTTTGAAAACAGACGAACTAGATGATAGCTTGTCAATGAACATTCATCTGCGGGCGGGCGCACAATGAATATCCTTCTTCTCTCCTTCTAATTTCTCTTTTCCCTTCCCAACGTGTAGGGTAGCCAACTTGGCGGGAGCTTGGTTAACCTCTCTTCCTATCCTTTTTATCTCTCTCTTTTCCAGCCCCGCCATTGTGCACAAGTAGAATTTCTTGTTTCGCTTGCCCCCCTGTAATTTAATATGCGCAAAGTCCCGAGCACAGTCGGGAGCAGCTCCAGACGGCACATTTTAACCCGGATGGGGCCGTTTTTCTGCGCCACGTAACGCATCGCCATTCGGCTCTATGTCTTGTACGTGTTCGCTGGAAGCGAAACGGTGTCCGGAAAATTGATAACCACGGATTCACAACCGTGATTTCAACTTCCTCCGTGGCTACCCCTATGATTCACTGCGTGAGTTCCGGCAGCACAGGCAACGACGCCCCAGTTAAGCCATGGCATCTATACTTTCGCAACGTGCCTGACCGTTTTTTGTGGGCCAGATGATAAACATCGTCAAAACTGAGAGCTGGGCGAGTTGGTGTGGTTCCATCTTAAGAACGCCCATGTTCGTCGTTACTTTGCTCGTCCACGTCTTTTCACGCAGTTTTTTGTTAAGATGATAAACATCGCCCGGTACTCAAAGTTTGAGCCATTCCGGGATAAGCCCAGCGCTGCAGTGCCGTTTCACAAGCTAAGGGCAGCCCATGCCGTTCGAAAGATACGTGATGACCGAACCTGGCAAGAGTAAGTACCTTGGGGGCAGGAAGGCCTGAACGCACACTCCTGCTGCGGCTTCTTGACAACAACCAAGGCTAAGCTGTGGACCTGGAGAAAGCCGACCAGTATGCGCAAGCAGCGCGCAAGCGCCCAGGCAATTGTCGCCTCTGTGTTGAGCCACACATTGTAAATCCTCGATTGTATAAACGAATTCTGACGCATTAAAAGCTCTTATCGGCTGAGATTCTGCGTGAAGCTGAGCCCAGAACCCACTGGCAGCCCAGTAGGTTTCGGCTGTAGACATACTTAATTAATTTTCTTTTTAATAGAGAACCAAATGCCTGAAGGTATATTGTGTTATGACAGCTTACCAGGAATTATTGAGCTCAGAAGCCAAATTATCTTATGGACAACCAGGAAGTGTAAGCAGTGCTTGACTCTCTGTAACCCGGACGCTGTTTACAATAGTCGGGACGAACCCGTGTTTGGAAGTGTAAGGACTGACTTACGCTCAAACCGCATGACCTTCCGCACGTGTCATACACAGGTGCGCAAATTTCGGTATACATTGGGTCCGCACGAGCAGTTAAAACTGAAATTTGTCCTTCTGCGCGCTGCGTGTGCAGTTGTCTGCACATTCATACGCATGCGGAAGGGGTGCGGAAGGCGAACGGAAGTCCATGCCGACTCAGTGTACGTCTGCCCTTAATATTGCGGGTATCCCTTGTAAAATGGTGATGCTGTATAACTGTACGAAACGGCATTCGGTAGTCCTTTATTTTTCCACTTTATCGTAAGATGCCGAACAAACTCATGAAATAACATTTCGAAAACAATACGCTTTAAAATAGGAACTACGGTGGTTGCTTAGGCTAGATATTATTTCATTATAAAAACGACATACAGAGCGAAAGACAAGGACTGCGAGAGATGATAAGCACTGCGCTGTGTTTGTCGTCTCCCGCAGTCCTTATTCTTCGCGCTGTACGTAGTTTTTATCATAAAATAGGAAGCCAGGCAAGAACCAAAACAAAAATTGTGCTGGAAAAGGCAATCAATCTTCGACAGAGTTTCTTCGTGAAGGAAGCGCCATCAATGGTCACGCTCGCCACATCTAACTAGCTGGTCGCAACTCCCCGCATCTAATTGTTGTATGCGCGCCATCGATCCTTCGGTGACGCTGCTTCTACAGCGACATCCTTTCCGTCGGAATCTATCATCGTTGTCTTGCTCGTGGCAAGGTCACTGTAGCTTGTGGCTAGGAATGGCGCTGACAAAAGCTTACTGTTTCCTTACTCGTATGTGTAATTCACCATCATGTGGCAGTTGGGAAATTGTTGAGCCCATCGATACTCTCATCTGCAATTTAATAATCGTGGGTGTTAAGGTCCCGAAAGTGCACAGTGGGTTATGACTTCTGCGAGACGCCGTAGGCTGGAAAGCTCCAGATTAATTTTGTCCAGTCGTGGTTCTTTAATGTGCAGCCAATGCAACCCCAGTACACGGGCATCTTTGCATTCCGCTCACATTAGAATGCGGCCGCCGCGGCCGGGATCGAACACACTACCTCGAGCTCAGCAGCGCAAGGTCACACAGCCGACCGCACCACCACAGCCCACTGCACCACCGCGGAGTGTCCTCTCATCTGCATCTGTGTCCGCTACGATGACCCACAAATTTTACTCTAAAGCACATTTTATCACCTGGATTCGAGAACGTTCGGAGTAATCAAGATCATTGTACAATCATTGGACACTGCTTCGCTGGCGCCGAAAGCCAAAGAGCATTGTTGCAGTTTAAGATGTCGACTTTCCCCATTTACTGTTCAGAGTGCACTACGCAGCTCTGTCTGGCCCTTTGGTACCATGCACTGCAGGAAAGTATGATTTAACTTATTACATGTATTGCATAACGAAAGCCGTAAGATTGCGTGCAGATACAGAGCTGGGGAGTGTCCTCTCATCTGCATCTGTGTCCGCTACGATGCCCCACAAATTTTACTCTAAAGCACAGTTTATCACCTTTATCACCTGGAGTCGAGAACGTTCGGAGTAATGAAGATCATCGGACAATCATTGGACAATACTTCGCTGGCGCCGAAAGCCAGAGAGCATTGTTGCAGTTTAAGATGTCGACTTTCTCCATTTACTGTTCACAGTGCACTACGCAGCTCTGTATCCGCAAGCAATCTCACTGCTTTCGTTATATAATACATATAATACGTTAAATCATACTTTCCTTCAGTGGGTACCAAAGGGCCCTTGTGCGCATGCACGAAGGAAGAGGGCGGTTGCATAGGCCACAAAGGAGTGGTAGTCCGGCTGTTTGCTAGTGGCGTGCGGTTTCCAATGATTTGGAGTAATTAACTATTTTTATATACGTTTTTGTGTTTCGGGGAGCTAGTGTGCATGATGACTTGCACGCCTTGTTACAGAAAAAATAGCACTAAAGTACTAGAAAGTAAAAGACATCAAGAAAAAAATAGCATGACAAATATTTATATGGAAGTAACAATATAGTATTCATAATTACAAATTATGTCCCGCACTCTATATGTTTTTAAGAGCACCAGCGGTTTGGTAAATACATGTTCCAAATATCGCGGGATAACTTATTTATGTATATTATCATATTCTAGTAGTGTGGTTTGCTGGGCCAATTGGTGCATGGTGAACGTATAGGGGGTTCCAGCAAGTACGGACGCGAGCACAAGTAAAAAGAAACGGACAGGACAACACTGGACTTACTACTGAAGTTTGCAACTGAACAGTGCCTGACGAATGCTCTTAACAAGAGTTGCATCCACTCAATGCAGGAGAGTTCTGAAGCCCAGAAGCCGAGGTTAATGTCGGCATGATACCCGGTTTCGCTTTTGATGGCTGTGGCTGAATCCATGTTTAGAAAGTTGACAAAAAAAGAAACCCCTGGAAACCGAGGACGACAAGGAATCTTGAAAAAGAAAGAAGGTCGTAGTGATGCCGTATTTGCATGGCTTGTCTCATAATTTTAAGAGGGTGGCCACTAAGAATGGCGTCACACTAGTGTTTTCGGTGCCGAGCAAACTGGTTGAGTTGTGCAAAAGCATCACAGCAGAGAAGAAAGATGCGACTAGTGGCAGTGGAAAAAAGCACACCACTTTTTTTTTTTTTTTTCACAAAACGTGTGCATCTTCGGTCGTATATCGCATACCTCGCTCATGCGGACTGTCCTATATTGGCCAAACAGGTCGCTGTATTAATGACCGCATGCGTGAGCATCGCTATTTGCTACCTACAGGTACAGGAGGGAACTTACCATTGCATTACAAAAAGCACGTTTGCCGACCATCTTTTCATAGTGTATCGATTGTGGGGAGAGAACGCAGTAAACTAGCAAGGGAAATAAGCGAAGCGTTCCACATCAAAAAGATAGGCGCGCATACATGTGTGAGTGAACCTTCGGTCCATATCAATGATAAAGAACTTCAATTTTTAAATTTATCATGTTAATTCAAGTGTTATTGCCCTTGTCGGGAAGGGGTGTGACTTGGCTTTTGTGCACGTGTATATCTTTTGTTGATATTTGACTATAAACCTTGTTATTGTTCTTGGGTGTATACGCATGCGTGGCGGAAATTTGTGGAATGTCTTCCCAATAAACTTCAGTTGTAAGTCCGGCGTTGTCCTGTCCGTTTCTTTTTACTCATGCTCGCGTCCGTACTTGCTGGAACCCCTTATATGTTTATCATATTCTAGGTCACTTAAAAGAGTAGCTATGCACGATTTCAACCTGTTGCTTCCATATCATGTTCTTCAAAAAGGAGACAGCCAAGAGCATCTATTTTTGAGTGTATAATATATGTCGGAGAGAGAGAGAGAGATGAAGAGGAACGGCAGGGAGGTTCACCAGATATTTAGTCTCCGGTTTGTTACAATACACTGGGGTTGGGAGGTAGAGGTTAGAAAGAGGACAGCGAGGAAAGGATTTAAAAATACACACACAGAGACACACACACGAAGGGCGTTCCAGGTAGAGACATTCACAAAGGCTGGTAGATCGCAAGAAGCGCAGGAGCACATGCACGGCCTTCTTCTGTGACGTTAGGTCCTGTCGATGGGGTAGAATTCCTTCTTCCTATAGTGGTCGGTCGTCCATCTGGGAGGTCGTGGCGAAGGGATTCTCTCTGTTGACTGTACTGTGGGCAGTAGCACAAAATATGACCAGTCGATTCTTCCTGGATGCAGTGGTCACAGGTTGCGTTGTAGGACATCCGATAATCCCGCAGTGACTTGGAAGCCAATAGAAAGTTATTTCATGACTTGCATCACTTATATAGTGCATCGTCTCTGTAATCTCAAATACTAGCTGTTCCTGTGGTCCGCGTCGTAAAGGTGACAGTAGAGACTGCAGCGCCGCCTTTGAATCGCGGAAGATCGTCCACTTCTGTGGCGGTTCATCACCGATGTAATAAAGGACGGTAAGGAGTGTTGCGAGCTCTGCTGCCGTCGCTGATGTCGCGTGAGCCGCCTTAAATTTGATGGTTGTAACTTTCGCTGGTATCACGATTGCCGCAGTGCAGCTTTTTGGTAGGACAGATCCACCAGTGTAGATATGATGATGATGATGATATGTGGTGTTTAATGGCGCAAGGGCCAGGTATGGCAAAAGAATGCCATCACAAATGGTAATCTTAGCGATGTATTGCTAATGACATGGACAGCGAATTCATCATGGTAGATGTGACATGGCTGTAAAAGGGCCTAAACACTGTCGCTGTAAATGGCGTAAAATATATAGGTACTAAAATAATGACACTGATTAGTTAGGGACGTGGACGATGGCAAATGTGTTTTGGTAAAAACATACGACAGTGAAACAACAGTGACACTAGAGCTTCAAGAGGGCCCACAAACACAATTGCTGTTCATCATGTGTTAGAGTTACCTGGCCAAATTGTTTTCAGGATGTCGGTTTCGGTTAAGAAATCTAAGGCTATTTGCAGATTAAAAAGTGGTTCATTGCTCAGAAAAAAAATGCAGGGTGAAGCAGTGTATTTTCGCGATATGCAGAAGGGAAATACTTTTTCATCTCTGTTTCTTTTGCAGGGCACTGAATAAGAACATGGAGGAGTGCCAGGCTATTGCCGCACTTACTACAAGTCGGAGGATGGCCCCCACTCAGGAGGCAAGAGTGAGTACCGTAAGTGTGCCCTATTCTGAATCGGCAAAGAAGTACTTCCTTGTACCGTGCTGTTTTCTCACTTATCCAGTTTCCTAGTTTTGGTTTTATCACGTGTAGCTTATTCAATATTTGTGTATCCCACTCTCCTTGCGAATGACTCCTCAGTTTACGACGTAGAAAAGACTCCAGTTCTGTGGCGGGGATAGAAAGATTACCATCTGTGTCGCTAAAACTCACTGACGAAACGTTCTCGTCAGCAGCTACGTTGCCTTTTTACCTTTATGACCAGGTACCCAGCATAAAATAATCGCTTGGTTGCACATATATTCGGAGCATAAGAAGCTATACAGCTCATTCAAAACAGAATTCTTATGTTTTCGTAAACTAATTAGGGCTCTCACGACACTTAATGAGCTTGTGAAGACAACAGCGTTAGCGACATTTCTGAGCCTTATGTTTTTAATAGCCAAAAGTATAGCGTATGGTTCTGCTGTAAAGATACTGGTGTGTGGGTTTGGTGCCCCAGATGTTGAAAATGAGGGTCCGAGAGCTGCGTAAGCAACACCAGCAGGAGACTTCGAAGCATCTGTATAAAATTCATCACAGGAATACTTCTTTTTAAGTTCAAGAAAATGGGATTGTAAGTGAGCCTCAGGTGCTCGTTTCGATATTTCTAAGAAACAGATGTCACATTGGATAGTTTGCCTCTCCCAAGGCGGTGTAAGTCGAGAGGGGGCCATTAAGACATTCTCTAAAAGAGGGACCCCTGTTTTTTCGGAGAGTGCTTCCAACAGGAGGGACAGAGGAGGCCGGATACCTGGGCGGTTACGGAACAGCCTGGCCGTGGAGAAGTCGTGAATAATTGAATGACCTGGATGATCCACCGCTGATTTTACCTTCAAGGCATACGAAAAACTTAAATATGTCTTTTGGTAGTATACAGACCATTCATTAGATTCGGCGTAAAGGCTTTGCACAGGACTAGTCCTAAAGGCGCCTGTAGCAAGGCGAATGCCTAATTGGTGGATAGGATCTAGTGTTTTCAGAGTACTAGCTCCAGCAGAATTACACTATGGTTCCATAGTCAAAGCGTGTTAATATTAGACTTTTGTACAACTTTATAAGGCATCTCCTGTCGCTTCCCCAAGCTGTGCGTGACAATAGCTTCAGCAATTCATAGTCTTGAGGCACTTTGCCTTAAGATACTTCAGATACGTGTGGCACAAAAGTTAGCTTACTCTCTAAAAGGATCCCTAAAAATTTGTGTTCACGGCTCAAAAATAACCGTTCTCCATTGAGATCTATTACGGGGTCCGCTAGCATACCTCTCTTGTTAGAGAACAGGACGCACGTACTTTTTTGAGGGTTTAGTTTAAAACCATTTTTGTCGGCCCACTTAGACAGTTTATTTATGCAAAGTAGTACTCGTTGCTCGCAAATACTTAGATTACATGACTTGTAACCTATCTGGATGTCATCCACATATACAAAATAAAACATAGTACGTGGTATGGTAGTCTGGATTGAGTTCATTTTGACAATAATAAGAGTGCAGCTCAGCCCAGCACCTTGTGGAACACCAGCCTTTTGCGTAAATGGACGAGACAGAACGCTACCAACTCTTACACAGAACGTGCGATTGGAGAGATAACTCTGAATCACGTTCAGCAAGTTGCCTCGAACTCCCATTTCAGACAGATCACGGATGATTCCAAAGCGCCAGGTTGTGATGTATGCCTTCTCCATATTTAAGGATAATGACAAGAAAAACTGTTTCTGGACAAAGGTATCACGGATATTTTTCTCGATGCGGACAAGGTGATCTGTAGTGGATCTACTCTCCCTAACACCGCACTGTAAGGTATCGAGTACCTTGTTGTTTTCAACAAAATGAATGAGGCGACGGTTAATAATTTTCTCAAATAGTTTGCATAGACAACTTGTCAGAGCTATAGGCCTTTAACTGTTAGGCGAGGAAGGGTCCTTGCCTTCTTTGAGAATAAGGATTACGATTGCTTCTATCCAGGCAAACGGAATGTAGCCGGCGGAGAACATGGAGTTGAAGAGTGACAGTAGTGTTTTTTTGGTTTCGGGGTGTCTGATCATCTCATACATTATTCTGTCACTTCCTGGAGCGGACTTGTTGCAGCAATGAAGTCAGGCCTGGAACTCAGCCATTCTAAATGGACGATTGTATACTCCATTGGATGTGTCTTTCCGACACAAAGGCAGCTGTTCTGCTAGTCGCTGGTGTTTTAGAAATGTATCTGTGTAATGGAGCTGCACTGGAAATGTGTTCGAAATGTGCTCCTATACAATCTACCTGGTCCTCAAGTGTGTCTCCTTGTGTATTCACTAAAGGTAAGGGATGAGTTTCGCGGCCATTTATTTTGTTCACCCTGTTCCAGGCTTTTCGTTCGTATGTATAAGAACTGATGCTGCTTATGCATGTAGTTTTCCCAACTTCCCTGTTTAGCGCGGCGGCGCGTTCTTCTACCTTGCGACTTGATCGCCATGAAGTTAATTAGGTTCTCTGCGGTTGGGGAGATACGGAGCAGATTCAAAGCCTTGTTTTGCTTTTTCCGGACTTCCTTGCACTTCTCATAAGACCACGGAATACGTCGTTTCGAGGGCGACCCATTTGTTTAGGGGATGCATACTGATGCAGCATCAATAATGAACGCTGCTATGTATGCTACTGCATCGTCTAGACTAAGTGCACAGATATCATCGCAGGGCAGCTGTGTTTGCGAAACTTCGTCCAGTCGGCTGAATCAACTTTCCATCAAGGAAAACGTGGAGGACACTCAGTTTCCTTTTTAAGGTTTAGAACGACGGGGTAGTGATCCCTTCCATAAGGGTTATTAATGACATCCCACTCTAGAAATGGCGCAGTTGTACTGGACGCAATGCTTAGGTCTGTGGAAGGAAATGCTTTGTGTGTAGAGCTGTAAAATGTTGGCTTTTTCTCGTTAAGCAAGCAGGAACTTGAAGAGAATAGGATGTTTTCTATAAACCGTCCTCTCGCATCACAGAGGAGTCGCTCCACAGTGTACTATGCGCGTTTAGATCACTGACGACTACGCAAGGGTGATGGAGCTCATCAATAAAGCTTGGAAATGTTCTAGAGAGTTCATAACTTGAGGGGATATATACAGACGTGATGGTAACTAGTTTATTGAATAGCACTGCTTCTTCAGCAACTGCCTCAAGAGGAGTTCGGAGTTGTAGTTGCCGACAAGCAACGCCTCTGTCGACTGTTATTGCTACCCCGCCGGATGATGCAACAACATCATCTCGGTCTTTCCTAAAAATAGCGTATTGCCTGAGAAAGTTTGTTTGCGTAGATTTAAGATGTGTTTCCTGAACACACAACACCTTTGGATTGCATTTGTGTAAGAGTTCTTTGATATCATCTAGGTTGTGGATCAGACCTCTCACGTTCCAGTGTACTATTTGTGTATCCATACTGTTTGTGTTTATGTGCTGTGTGTTAAGAGGAGCCATTTGACTTATGGAGCCTTTCCAGGCCCTGTGATCCGGGTTTTGTCTTTGTTGGAGTGGTCACGAGAAATGCGCTGCTCCCGAGGCGCTGAATGCGCCGCCTGGCTTGTGGTTGTGTCCATCGATTCCTGGGAGCCGCTGCACTTCCGCTCACTAGAGCGGGGTGTTTTCAAGGTAGGCCTTGCCTCGAAAAGCAGAGCCTTGGAGGCCACCAACCCAGAGGTTGATGGGCCCTCCTTTAGAGCGGCGCAGCAGCGCTCGCTGCTGTCGCCTGGAGGGCTGGGGGGCACTGCCGTGGCCACACTCTTTGTGGACTGTACTGATGCCCCAGTCTGCTGCGGTGTGACCCCCCTACGCGCCGGACCAGCATACCCTGCGGTATGGAGGAAAAAAATACGCTTTCGCGCTTCTTGAAAAGGAATGTTCTCCTTGACCTTGAGTGTAATTATTTCCTTTTCCCTCTTCCAAGAAGGACATGAGCGAGAGTATTCAGGGTGGTCACCCTCGCAGTTTGCGCAGCCGTGTGCCTCAGTACAATTGTCGGCAGGATGTTCGTGCGACTCGCACTTTGCACACGCAGTATGGCCCCGGCAGCTCTGAGAGCAGTGAACAAACCGCTGGCACTTAAAGCAGCGGTGCGGGTTCGGAATGTAGGGTCTAAGTTGGATTTTCATATAGCCTGTTTCAATATATTCTGGTGAAGTGCGTGTGCAGAATGTCAAAATTAGGTGTTTAGTGGGGATATTTTTGTCATACCGCCTGTTTTTTTTTGTGTGGACATGTGTCACGTGCTGTTCCTTCCAGCCTTCAAGCAGCTCGGTTTCACTCAAGTCCAGCAGATCTTGTTCAAATACGACTCGGCGTGTACTGTTCAAAGAACGATGCGGGTTTATCGAGATGGGGGTATTATTAATTTCACCAAGTCCAGATTGCTTCTCGTACTGTTTCTTGGCACTAACTTCGAGCAACAGATCGCCGCTGGCCATTTTTGTTACCTTGTAGCCGGGACCTAGTTTCTCAGTAAGACACTTTGCGACAACAAATGGTGATCGAGTTCTTGCGGTTTTATCAGGATTTTCACAACTTAAGACATGGTCCTTTGGGTAAATTGTTTTGGTCTCGCCGAAAAGTTTCAGGGAGTAATCGGTGCGCCCTCTCCTGGAAAGAGGGCGATCAGGGAGTCAAGCCATAAAAATAAATATCAATTCGGTAGCTATGCCAGCCGCCCAACATCGAGCCCAACAAGGGGAGTCTACGAAGCCCGAATACAACGAAGATGCCAGCTGTACATAGTCACTATAACCTAATATAATATACCCGAGGTTGGATAACCACATCAGGTTAACCCTTGCCACCTGGAAATATGGAAGTAAGAAGAAGTGAAGCGAAGACAGGAAAGATTGAAAGTGAGAGAAAAAGACGAAGATTGAAGAGAACAGGAAAAGGCAACTGCCGATTTCCTCCAGGTGGTTCAGTCTGGAGGTGGCGTATATGTGAAGCAGAGGCCCAAGGGGTGTGTTGCCTCCGCCGGGGGGCCTTAAAGGTCCAAACACCCAGCATCGGCTCAACCCCCAGGATCTCCCTTTCCTCAGATACGGCTAAGCCGCACACGGCTACACGCGGGAGGGGCCAACCCTCGTGTGCTCGGGTACGTGGTGTCGCAACACACAAAACGCCTGCTGACGCAGACGCCATCAGTGTAGATATGCGTAGAGTGACGGTAGTTCTCGTACAAAAGTAGTAATGTGAGTTGTTTAAGGGCTGGTGATGATAGATTATCTTGTTTCATGATGCCAGTTATTGTCAGGTTGATTTTTGGCTGAGCGAGGCACCATGGAGAAATCGAAGGTCTCGCAGCAGGAGTGAAACAAGCTTGCAATGATTCGCCACGTGCGGTTATCATTTGGCTGAAAGAGGTGCATGCTCTGGTGGCTGGTAGAGAGGCTAGAGGGTGGCGAGGAGTCCTGGGAAGATGCCTTATATTGGTCCTCCACGCTTCAATTGCAATGTGAGTCTTGACAAGGTGGTCTCTAGCGATTGCTATAGTCGCCACTTCTGATGCACTCTGAGGCAGGCCTAGACAGATCCAGAGCGTCATTATTAAAACTTCTTTCTGGGCGAGTTGGTGCATACTTGACATGAAAACTGTTTACAGCGCAAACACATGCAACCACAAAGTATAAGGAACAGGACACAAGCGCTGACTGTCAACTAACTTTTATTAACGGAAGACGGGTGCCTTATATAAGGGGAAAGGCAGAAGTGAAGGGGGAAGGGAGTGATACAATCGGGGAAAATGACGATGCGCATCGATGAACGAACGTGCCAGCATTCAACGCATTCAGACGCGAAGAAACAAGAAAACGAAAAAAAGTAGACAAACACTAACAAAAGGCGAGGGATACTAAGATACAATGAAATCAGTAAGCAGCCGCTTCCAAAAAATTAAGCTCTGCCGCAAAAAGCGATACAGAAGGGGTGCTTACGCACTTGCTGCCATATTTGTGTATGTAGAACGCTTCCAAACTGACGCGCGCCGTCGCGTCGGCACTTTTGCCGAGAATCTTTGTCTCTCCCAAACGAGCCTCGCATCCTGTGCATCCAATTACATGCGCGACCAAATGTGCGTACTTGTCCTTTAAGTTGCTTAAATTTCGGGCATTTCGGGCATACAGAAGGGGTGCGTAAGCACCCCTTCTGTATCGCTTTTTGCGGCAGAGCTTAATTTTTTGGAAGCGGCTGCTTACTGATTTCATTGTATCTTAGTATCCCTCGCCTTTTGTTAGTGTTTGTCTACTTTTTTTCGTTTTCTTGTTTCTTCGCGTCTGAATGCGTTGAATGCTGGCACGTTCGTTCATCGATGCGCATCGTCATTTTCCCCGATTGTATCACTCCCTTCCCCCTTCACTTCTGCCTTTCCCCTTATATAAGGCACCCGTCTTCCGTTAATAAAAGTTAGTTGACAGTCAGCGCTTGTGTCCTGTTCCTTATACTTTGTGGTTGCATGTGTTTGCGCTGTAAACAGTTTTCATGTCAAGATCCAGAGCGCTTGAGCCTGAATACTTTCTATTGTGCGTAGATTCCTTTTGCCTGTGTTGGTTATTGCTGGCAAGCTGTACCGTACCGCAGAAAGCTGAGAAAATGTACCCTGTATAGTTGTAGCATAGGACTGGCGAACATCAGCGCGATCCGCTATGAAGGCGCTGCTGCGGTACTTGGGACCGGCTGCGGTACTTGGGAAGACATGGGACTTTCCGACAAATTGTGACTGTACAGTGTGAGACGCAGGATTCGACGGTGACACTGCGTAACACTAGGAACGCCTTCGCAGACTGCGTGACAGTGCCCACACACAGAAACAGTTCGTGTGTATCGTGTGTACGTGTGTGTGTATGTTGTTGGGATTTTTTTTCTTTTTTCTTTTCTCTCTCTCACTTATCGCATCCCTTTGCCCCTCCCCCAGTACAGGGTAGCCAGCCGGAGATAATCTCTGGTTAACCTCCCTCTCTTTCCTTTGCCTTTCTCTCTCTCTCTTGTCGACATTCCCCAGGTCTTGCGAGTGAAAAACTTGAAAAGGTGGCAGATGCCTGTCAACCGTTTTCTCACGTATGATACGTGAGGGCTCCATGACAAGTCCTTGTCGATTATGACACCTAGAAAATTGTACGATCCAACATATGGTATTCTTTGCCATTTATCATTACGCTGCAGTTTGCCATGGGTTTGCGCGTAAATAGCACTAGTGCGCATTTCTCGGAGGAAATTTCCAGGCCTCGATTACCGAAGTAGATGGCAGTTTGGGGGGCAGCTCTCTGAATTCTCGCTTGCAACTGTAGGCGTGTTACTGCAGACGCCCATATGCAAATTTCACCCACGTACACTGACAGCTTGTGTGTGCTTGGCACGTGCTGAAGGAGAGCAATTACGGTTAGATTAATTAACACAAAGCTAAGTACACCACCCTGGAGGACGCCGCGGTAGCTATAATGTAGAAAATTATGACTTTCCTCGGTGCTTACAAAAAAGGATCGTATGGAGAGATAGCTGCGTATCCATTGAAACATCCAACCACCCACTCCCACCTCTCTATTGCACAGAGGATGGCTTCATGCGTATCGTTGTGATACGCCCCTTTGACGTCGAGGAACAAAGAAGCGCAGAGACGTTTACGGCATTTCTCATGCTGAACGTAGGTGACCAGGTCGACGGCGTTATCGATCGATGATCGACCACGTCGAAAGCCCGCCATGGCATCCGGGTAGGTGTTTTGGAACTCCAAGTACCACTCCAGGCGTCCAAGTGCCATCCTCTCCATTACTTGCCACACAACTTGCCAAAGCGATCGGGCGATATGACGAGAGTTCCAACGGCGACTTGTCAGGCTTCAGTAGTGGAACATGGCGGCTTGTCTTCCAGCTTATTGGGAGCATGCCATCTCTCCAAGATTCATTGTACAGCTCAAGGAGAACAATTCTCGCTCACTCACCTACGTGACACAGAGCTCGGTCGGAAATTACATCAGGTCCTGGCGCTGATGTACGGCCATACAAAGCTAATGCTGCCGTTCGGTAAAAGCGTTCGGTGAACAAGGTTGGCTCCCGTCCGATGACGGCGAAAATGCATGCTGCTGGCCGAGCGCTACCGAGGAGATAAAGAGCGCCCTGCCGCTTCACCGTCGCCAGTCACGATGCAGCCGACCTTGTTCACCGAACGCACGCTTGAGAGCAGCAGCACGATACCACTGCGCAAGAGCTCCGTCACGTGGCGTTTTTCATATTTCGCTGGCTTTCTTTGCAACCCGAAAGAAAAAGGGCTACGTGAGACGTATCGTAAAGCAAACAACTCGATCGGTGGTTTCTGAATGTGCTCTAGAAATCTGCGTACCATACTTGGGGTCCTCAGCCAACCAGAAAAAAAGGGCTACGTGAGACGTAGCGTAAAGGAAACAACTCGATCGGTGGTTTCTGAATGTGCTCTACAAATCTGCGTATCATACTTGGGGTCATCAGCCAATAATTAAAAAGTTGGGTAATTAAACTTAATTATTTAATGAGTTATGGGGAAAATAAAAAAAATGTCTCAGTTACTATAGGCCATTGCAAATAGTATGCATTCGGTTCAATTCGCTTCCGACGCGGCTCTCATTTTTTTATTTCTTGGCTCAACTTATGTGGGACACCCTGTATGGCTCCCCATATTAGAGCATAGAGTAAATAATCTGAGGTGCGAATAGGGCGTTCTCAAGCAATAATTGAATATTCACCGGCAGAACCTAACGGAGCTTAGAAAGCACAGCAGAGGCTCGCGATAACGCGCTCGAGAACCGTCGAGGTTCTCGAGCGCGCTGTTATTTGGAAGGGGAGAGCTCCTTGGAGAGCTCCCACTTAGAGCCAGGCTGTCGGAAACGAACAGCTGAACGTTATGAGAGTGCCCGATATCGAGCAGATGAGCACGTGGTAGACTTTTGAAGCGTTCTAAAGTGACCGGTTGAAGTGGGCGTATATAAATAATGTCCCGCACTGCTTCAAAATTGTGCCCTGAAGACTCCCGTGTATATGTACAAAGCTTGCAACACTAAGTTGCAGGGGGAAGGGCAACGTATATTATTTTTTACTTATAATATTTGTTTTGTTTTTTTTGTTTTAGCCACGCATTGTTATTATGACGGGTGCACTGTTCGTCTAAACCCTCCACTGTGATTAGCTTAAACTTGCTTGCACTGTTATACGACATAACGTGGGGCACCAAATTAGCAATGCCTTGCAGCAATGTCATACTACGGAAGCAGTTGACCAACACTACATGCAAGCAGCGTGTTGTTGGTAGCTCTCTCAAAACGCGTCACACTTTGTTTTTCACGCGCAGCGGTAACCCAGTGACTATGGTGTTGCGCAGCTGAGCTCGACGTCGCGGGTTCAAACCCGGCTACGACAGCCGAATCTCGACGGGGGCAAAATGCGAAAACGTTCTCGTATACTTAGATTGAGGTGCAGGTTACAGAACCCCAAGTTGTCAAAATTAATCCGGAGTCTTCCACTACCACGCGCCTCAAAACCGCAATCATAAGATTCCGGTTTTGTCATTTAAAACTCCAGAATCAAAAAACAAGAACACCGCCAAAAAAGAATTTCCTCGTTCTCCGTAAAAAACAAAAAACAAAAAAAAAAAAAAACAGTTGACGACCTGGGGAGAGACAATGTAAGCACAGTATTCCACTTATTTTCCTTTTAGCGCTTCGTCAGTGGTGCAAGCCAAAGAGTTTTCAACAATTACTATAGGCAACTCTGGCGCTGCGATCCTTCAACCACCATGGGAATTTATTTATTTAATTATTTATTTATTTTTATTTGTTTATTCGTTCAGTTACCCCACAGGCTCTCTAAGGAGTATTGCGTGAGAGGAGGATACATGGAATTCGCAAAAAAAAAAAAAAAATCGGTAGTACAGGGTTTTGTCTTATCTTCGTGCTTGGAGCTTCAGACGTTCTTGTGGCTTCGTTTATTACGTTTTATCAGGACCTAAATTGGCCTCAATTTCAAAGCGATTCATACTTTTTTTAATGCGGAAGGTATAGGACCCTGCAAGGACGCATAATTGCTGATAATTGTTCCACTGGTCAATGCGTCCGTGGCGTAATGGTTTCAATCTCGGGCTTCTGAGCTAGAGGTCCTGTGCTCGAATCCTGCCGTCGGAAAATTTTAATAATGTTTACTTCATCGTTTATAATGCAGTACCTTCTTTAAAACGATCGCCTTGCAACGCCACGAAGCCATTTAAATCCACAAGGACGAAGTTTAGGCAGATCCATGTTATATATATATATATATATATATATATATATATACCATCGTTACCACGCTAGCTGAATTTACTGAGACACTAGTGCCACAGTTCGCTCTCTAGTAATTGTATGAAAGTCTATGGTCCAAGGTACGCGCTGCCTACATTATCGCTACAATCGGCAGTCACGAGCAGTGGATGATAAGAAAGAACACAATCGAGCGAGAAGTGTCACTACGTTATACCAGCCAAGCTCGCTGACAGTTCGATGACAGCGTTACGCTCGTACTGTAAAATGCCGAGCACATAGAAGTTCCTCAGATGGATAACAGTGATCCCCTAAACGGCACTGCATTCAGTAAATATATCTCACGCAGCGATTCTCCAATCTTGAGGAACACTGCGTGGTTTTTGTGCCACAACTTTGTCAAAGGCAAAAAAGAAATTGAAAAATTTGGGCAAGGGAGCGCTATATCAGCTGTTCAGTTGAAGGCACCTGGTGTAAAGCAAGTCGTTTCCCCTCGCAACCATTTTGTTTTTATGCAGTGTAAAGTAGATAACCGGTACAAAACTAGCACGGCTAACAGCATGTCACAACAAACACTTCCAGTCTTCGTTGCGCTAATTCGCAGGAGTGAGAACAATAGGCATATGACGCATTTTATCTTTATATATTTATACTCTCAGAAAATTTACATCACATTTAACTCGTCGGTTTTACGCGGCAAAACCAGGACTCGGTTATGAGCTCACCGGAGTGGGGGACTCCGGATTAATTTTAAACATCTCTTTTATTTTTTCCCCCGTGCACCTAAATATAAGCACACAAGCGTACTGACACTTCGCCCCCACCGAAGTAGGGTCGCAACGGCCGGGATACGAATCGACGACCTCCTGCTCAGTAGTTACCGGCTACCACTGTGGGGATTTATACTTTCTCGAACTGCAGCACATCTGAATATAGACGCGCATGTACTTTCTTGCTCACGATCATTTTTGAGCGTTTACGCCAAATGTGACAGTGCAAATTTCAAAGCTTTTTGTGCTTCTTTCAGCGTTTCGCTTTCTTCCAGTGACACATCACATTCTTCTTAATAACCTGCAGTTCCGGACATGAGCGACGATACCTGAAAGTACGGGAATTTAACGCCATTTGGGTGACAAGCAAGGTCGAAGCGGAGCGAAGTCGTCGTGTCGGAAGAACTCACACACGTTGTACGGCGTCCGGTGCTTCACGGAAGTGGCATGTGCGTGCTGCTGCACCACCCATCGCAGCGGTATGTCTTCGTTGGGACCGGGTAAACTACAGAGCTTCTTCCACGTAGTCCGCCTCGCGACGTGAACTGCACCGAGGACAGCAACGACCACAGAGGCCAGCGCAACGAACGCGACAAAAATAAACCAGAGAATCACCTGCAGTGCAAGGGCAAACATCGTGCGCGCCGTCTCAATGGTCGGCCGCCGGCGAGCCCGCCTGATTGCTAGTCAGTCGCTCGCCGCGGCCGGCACGGCAACTTTCGCGCGCATGCGCGTGTCGGTGGCGAGCGCGATCCATTGTCGGCCGATAGTGCGGCCTAGCTGCCGGACACGCCCGTCTGTGTGACGCTCTCGCGTCGTGGCCCGCCGCGAATTTTGAAGATCGGAACGACAGAGTCTCAGGTGAGAGGGCGCCGCCTTCGAAGTATTCAGGTTTTTCCTCAACACTGTTTCGTGCACTGTGGGGACGGCTGAACAGGTGTGCGGAAAGGATACGCAACGACGATGCTAGTGCTACGCCACAGGCAAGCTTCTCTGAGCTAAGTGTTGCGGAATTTTCGGCAGCCAACAACTGACTCGTTCACTATAGGTGCTTTGTACATGCAGCTTCTAGTTAAACTTCTCTGACTTTATCCACAGGCTACGAAGGGAGTATTTTTCGCTATACCCACTGTCCATGAGCGTCTGTCTTTGTGTGCATGACTATACAGTTGCCAAGGGAGCTGGAACGGTGGCTTCCGAGGAGCATTTCCGGCACCTCCTGGGTTTACTGCAGCTTTATCCAACCCGAGCCGGTGCCAACTGCAAATTTTCTGTGCATCGTCAGTAAGGGGCTAGTATGAGCGTTCAGTCTTCATTAAAATCGGGCACGCATGACGGACGCGCCGGCGGTCGTAAGGTCACGGGACGTCCGGCTGCAGCTTGCGTGCACACGGCGAAGCAGATGAGCAGACGGAGGAGAATCCTGGCCCCTTGACGCTGGTCGCTTAGGGCGATCACATCTCTGTCAGGCCAGAAATATCACTTGAGTTGTACATTCTCACGAAGTGTACATATATTTAGTGTTACATGACAGGATTGCTTGAACAGTGAAATTCGTGTGTTCCGCATATAATAGTGTTTATATTCTGCACAAGACATGAACTTAACGTAGATTGATATAGGGTGCTTCTCCTGGTCTGTTTCGTCTTCGTTTTCTGAATTGTTTGCATTTACGCTTATTTTTTCTTGACGTAGTACATATTCTAGTTTGTCGTATGTGTGTGCGTGTTTATCAGGAAGTGGGCAGTTTCAATTTCTTCAGTGTGTAGGGATAGCCGGCTCTAATGTACACTGGCCCACAAAATATTGCGGGGTGCGCGAGCGCGTGGCGAAACGACCCTCCTCCCCTTTCAGCGGCGAACTACTGGTGTCGAGACCGACACCTGCCTATGCATGTGCCTCTCTCCGAGACTGCAAGTGTGCATGTTTCCGCGCTTCCTCCTTGCGCGCCGGCGATATCTGCATGTAGCCGCGAGGTGCCCCTCTTGCGATATGCGCTGTG
Source organism: Dermacentor andersoni (assembly GCF_023375885.2). Lineage (NCBI taxonomy): Eukaryota > Metazoa > Arthropoda > Arachnida > Ixodida > Ixodidae > Dermacentor > Dermacentor andersoni. The sequence goes on from NC_092814.1 coordinate 196,441,286, forward strand.
GCGGCTTCGATGGGCAGAACTTGGTTTATACAACGGAAATCAAGAGTTCATTTTCGTCTGGCCTGTCTCCTTCTATAGAGCGCGTTTTCTGCCAAGCTCTTTTGCGGGAGAACGCCCCGTTCGTAAAAAGAAAGAAACAACGAAGATTGGCCACGAAAAGGTGCAGCGCAGAAAAAAAAAAAAAAAGACTTGTTGCGTTCGCCACAGGGCCCTATGCGTCAGCGCTCGTTACTCGACAAAAAGCGGCCGCAGTGGCGCGCGCAAGCTCACGCTTCTAAACACGCTTCACATAGTTTCGCCCGTCGAAACCTCCACAATGCCAATCGCAAGAGAGGCACCTCGCAGCTACATTCGGATATCGCCGGCGCCGCAAGGAGGAAGCGCGGAAACATGCACACTTGCAGTCTCGGAGAGTGGCACATGCGTGCAGGTGTCGGTCTCGATACCAGGGGTTCGCCGCTAAAAAAAAGGAGGAGGGTCGTTTCGCCACGTGCTCGCGCACCCCGCAATATTTTGTGGGCAAGTGTACCTCCCCTTCCTAGTTGTCTGCAGCTATCAAACAACAGGAAAGGCAAATCAACAGCTCGTCAAAAGCCTAACGACACTCTAAAGTTATTTGTTCTTGTATGCTGACGATCTCCTTCAGGAGGGCAACTCATAACCAGGAAAACATGTGTTTGTTGTTGCATAACTTTATCCAATGGCTCAACGCATAAAAAGTTAGATAGCTCGCTCCAGATCACCTGTGATGGCCATATTTAACGCCTATTGAAAAGATAAAAGGAAGACGGAAAGGAAGCACAAAAGATGGATTAGGAGGAGAAGTAACCAGATTTGAAAATAAAACGGAAGGAAAAGACGTAGATGACAAGTCTGATTTCATCATGGAACACGGGCCATCAGAGGGAACCCGGAAACAGCATAGGTAGGAGCATAAAGATCTAATGAAAACGAGCAATACTACAAGGAAAGGCTGAAGAGTACCTTTAAAGGAACCTTAGTAGACAAGACAGTGCATAGTGTACAGTGAATATCCTGGAAATCACGTATTGAAATGAGGCAAGTATGGCAGGAAACAACGACATACATGGTACAAAATATGACGATTGTTCTGTGTTAAGATTATCGTTGCCTATACAACAGAGATTAAACCGGCTATCATGCACTGCCTTAAGCAGGCAGATCACATATTTTGTAATGCCATGTCATGTACTGCCTGTAAAAGAACGGTAAGAACGTTAGCTGATTACAGAAGTCATATTAGTGACTATTAAAGACAGGGAGGAACAAATACAAAATTAATGTGAAAGAGGGTTCTGCCGGTGTATTCCTAAGACTGGTATGGTAAAACAAACGGAGGCAGGCCCTTGATTCACGGAGGTTAATGTCCAGGAGCAACATTGAGGCCATGAGAGAGGTCATAGTGGAGGGCTTAATTTTAACCACCTGGGGTTTTAAGTACATGAGTCTAAGTACACGAGTCTTACAGTGACAGGTATAACAAAAATTGACCGCCCTTCCAGTAATGTGAAGACGGGTGCCAGCGAAGCTCGGGATCTGCGGCTCTTCGTTGTCGCAAGGCCTCGGCTTTGCGCTCCCTCACGGTATCGTCGGCACGTCGACGACGAGCCCTTTCACGAGCAAGTTCGCGACGGTGTTCATCAAACGCCGCCTGTTCTTTGGCCGATCGCATGACGCGCGGCCTGCTCTCGCTGCCGTTCCTTCAAGCAAGCCTGCTCTTCGGCAGAACGAACCAAACGCGCTTTCCCCATCCTACTGCCGGGCCTGAACTGGCGGGAAACGGTTGGTGCGCGGCGAGGGAGCACGCGGTCATACTCTTTCCCTCCTCCTCCGGAGGGAGGGGTCGCCTGCGGTTGTCTCGCGTCTTGCGCTGCGTCTACTTCTTCATGCATATAAAACCCCGCTTTAAAGGTCGCGTATGATGAACCGACAGTGGCTGAATCGGTCAGCGGGGTGGTCTCGCAGCCTGGAGGTGGTTGGCTCGAATCCAGAGCACGACAAGCATTTTTTTGTTTTCGCGCGGCTTGGGTTTTTTCGTACGGCAACACCAACCCCGACGCCGACACGAGTGAGGCAATATAAGCTTTGCTTGAAAGAGGAAAGACAAGAAGGGATTAAGAGAGAGAGAGAGATAGCAAAGAGAGGAAAGGCAGGGAGGTCAAGCAGACGAGCGTCCGGTTTGTTACCCTACACTGGGGGAAGGGAAAGGGGGAACAGAAAGAGGAAAGCGGGACAGCAGGAACACTGTGTGTGCACGCAGCAAAGCGCCTGGAAATCAGTCAAGTCCAAGCAACTGCTCCGCCGATACGTTAGGCTGCCGTCATTCTGCTGTCTGAAGCTAATCTTGGTGCTTCCCCATAGCTGGTGATGCACGTTGAAGTCACCAGTGAAGACCAAGAAGCCGGTGGGCGGTAGCAGTACGTTGCAGTGCGTGGCAGTATATTGTTAAGCTGAACCCCAGACTTTTTGACTTCAGTGCGAATGGAATGATGTGGGTGAGCCATGATGCTTACTCAAGAGTTGCAAGTACTGAATTGAAAGCATCCAGCCCTTGCATTGCACTTCGCGCTGACGGAGTGCGCAGGCTATTGAAGAGCATTCGAAAAGTATTCATCAGAGACCGGAGCATCATAACCACTTGCTGGTCTTCTTCGAGCAATTTGTCAGGAACCCGCGTTGTGCACTCTACAGCCGTGCGCACCTGTATCACTTGACGTGGCTCCGGCTGCGGCACCGGCTGTGGCATCGGCTACAGCTTCGGTTGTGACATCTGCTGTTGTTCTGGCTTTTGCTGTTGCTTTAGTAGTGCGGACCAAGGGCCGTATAACGTAAAATTATTCCAATATGTTTTTATTCCAATCTCCTGACGTCAAATTTACGTAACTGCCGGCGCAAGTATCGGGCGGTCACCCAACTCGATATCGCGCAAGTATCGCAAGTATCGGGCGGTTGTCTCAACAGACCAATCAAACGCTGTCCTCGATCATAGGAGGTCACTTTTGTTTGCTTGAAAAACGAATAACATTGCCTACGCTGAGCGTCTTGTCATATCTAATTGGCTCACAAGAGGCGAGGAACACTCTCAAGGGGAGAGGGATTTGATGGGGCCGAGCCACTGCACTGAAAATCGATAACCATATGAAGAGGGTGGTGCCGGCATCTGAGATTGGTCCGCTTGCCCTTACATAGCTTGCGGTGGCTCGTCGACAATCGCGGCGGCATGCAACGGAAGCTTAAAGATAACGCTAAAACGGATTCTCAGCAAAGAAGAGTCGGCAGGACGAGGTCGTAAACGCGCCGAAAGTGCCCGAAAACGTTACAGGGCCACGCAGAAAGTTTTATTGTACGCAAGTAAACCGATTCTCTCCGGCAGGTGCGAGTAGCCAGTGCCTGAGCGATCGGCGGCAGCCATCTTTTATTCCTTTCGGAACGGGGCAGCCTGCGGCTATTCAGAAGAAAATTCAGTTTTGTTCGGCATATTAATGCATCTTTAACGCGTATACGTCACTTTGACCCGGTGAGTTCTTGCGGTTTTATGACGTCGCGGGACAGGCAGTTAAAGTTGGTGAAGCCCGAAAATCGTGGACCAATAGCCCAGGGCTAATGGCGAAAAGACGTCGAATGAGAAATAAATATTTTTCTTTTGTTCGATCAAAGCATGCATAATCAGTGTGTACACGTCATATCAGATGCGGAGCTATCGCGGTTGTCGTGACGTCGCGTGAGAGACAGCTGAAGTGGGGGTGGTCCAAAAAAGTTTTTGGCCAGTCGAGGAGAGCTCATTGCAGAATTGGAATAGAAAAGTTTGGAATAGTTTTACGTTATAGCGCCCCAAGTTGTATTGTTCTCCAAGATGACCTTGTCAGATTTAGATTGAATTTCGCCAGGCCTAGGGGGAAGAGGAAGAAGTGTTGTCGGATGGGGCGTACTTTTCACAGAGGCATCAGCGTTCTTTGAAGTCCGATGGAGTCGGGAGCGTCGCTTTCTAACGGCCGCAACAGCTTCCCGACGAGACGAATCGTCCCTCGCCATCGTCTTCAAGATCGCCTTTTCCATTCATTTTGGGGCAGTCCTTCGAGGAAGCATCATGGGACCCAAGGAAATTGGTGCATTTGAGAACCGTGGCTGCACAAGAGTCTGCAGCGTGGGGCTCGCTGCAGCGTGAGCAAATTCTCGTGTGCTCGCACACGACCCAGCCTCATACAATTGCGGCATTGCAGTGGCCTTGGGATGAATGGTCGCACAGGGTGTCTAAAATGGCCCACCTTGACGTGCGAATGGAGAGACTCGTCGTTGAAAATAATTTTTACACAGCGGGATGTGCCGAGGCGATGTACATGCGTTATGGCGACGCCATCAACGGCAGGCTTCACTAGAATCGGCAAGCCAGCGCCGGAAATGGAAACGTCCACGTCGTGGATGACGCCAGTAGTGGAACCACTGTTCAGGGGCATGTACGAGCGGAGCTTAACGCCACCTAGTTCTGTAACATTAGTCAAATATCTCAGCGCAGTCTTATGTGTGACGTCGATAGACAACACATATTTTTTTTTTGTGTGTAGACACTACCGTCTTGGCGCCACCGATTTGGCGCCACCGATTTGGCGCCACCGCTTCAAGTTGCACCGATACAGACTGTCTGATGAATCGCCTCAGGTTGTCGGTAGCCAGTTCTGGTACAAATAGAATCACAGTGACTGCGGTATTCTGAGTAGGTTCTACCGTTGGCGTGCTCAAACACATGGATGCCCTGGTGGTGTGTTTTCGTTTCGCCTTGCGGCTCCGCACAAGCTCCAAGGCATCATCGGAGAAGTCCTCACTGCTGCGCCAGTAGGCGCTGGTGTCATCGCCGTCGTTGTCGCTGTGGAGGCCGGTCCACTTCCTAGACGCAGCCGCCGATGAAGCCGCCGTTCCCGGCAGAGGCACGTGGACGTTAACTTGCATTCGCGCCACGAACCATACCGGCTCTCCAAAGATGTACGCAGAAATAAAGAGAAAACAGCTGAGCTAGTTAAATAGCGTCCTGGCTCACAGACACTTCGTCTGCGTGTTATGATATGTATAGTCAAAAAAGTTGTTTATGAGTATAACTGCAGAAAAAAATAAAGCTGCACACAAGGACTATATGGGGAGGCAAAGGTGAAATTATGAGCACGCTTCCGAAAGCAGAGAGAATGGCAATCACTTGCAACTTGCAAAAGTAGTCTGGAATATTGCGGTAAGTTGGGGCTAATGAAACGAATAAGCTTAAGAAGACACATTGTTGTTGGACGGCTGAGATTGGACAAGTAATTTGCGGCGGAAATGCGCAGTCCAGTCACGCGCTTCATGTCTGTCACTAAAAAAGCGCCTATTAGCAGTCAACGCCGTAGTGAGCGAGACTCCGGCAAAGCAGCTTATAGAAAGAAGAACTATCAGTGCGCATGCCTACATGATACATAGGGAAATGGAAGCGGCTGTGCCCTGTAATAAATTTCCATGAATAAAAAAATTGTGGGGTTTTACGTGCCAAAACCACTTTCTGATTGTGGGCACGCCGTAGTGGAGGACTCCGGAAATTTTGACCACCTGGGATTCTTTAACGTGCACCTAAATCTAAGTACACAGGTGTTCTCGCCCCCATCAAAATGCGGCCGCTGTGGCCGGGATTCGATTCCGCGACCTCGTGCCCAGCAGCCCAACACCATAGCCACTGAGCAACGACGGCGGGTAAAGTTCCATGAATCCATAATAATCCATGAAAGAATAAATTTTCATGGAATGGAAATGGAAGAAAGGGAGACTATCATAGCGCGCGTCCTCCATCCATATGACTAGCACGACAAGCACTCATGACGCAACCAACATAGTTACGGCAAGTTCGTCAAACAAGTACAGCCCAAGTTCTAGCGAGCGAATAAATTTGTAAACAATAAATATGGCCTGGTTACACTACAAAGTTACTGACAGAAGCTAAACAGATTTGTTTACTGCATCAGCGATAAATATAGGAAGACTTCAGCAATTCCACTGCTCTGAACTCATTTACTATATATTATACGACAGCAGCAGGCTATCACAGTGGATGGATGGCCGGGCACAGCAAACCAAGCGGTTGCATTAGATCTCTTTTACGCTGCCGAAGTTTTCAGCGCGGCCAGGTTGAACCAGTAAGAAAAGTAACGCAGGAAAAAAACGCGCCGAAGCAGTGCGCGTAGCATTGTTCCTGAAGATTCCATGGCTCGCACTATCGAACGAAATTCGTACGCTAAGACAGAGTCGTAAGAAATGGATCTTGTCAGTCATGACAGTCAACATTTTAGCGATGGTGGCCGGTACATCTCTTGCGAACAAAAGCGTTTTTTTTTTTTGCGAATTCAGCTCGTGTTTATCGACTCTATTTTTATCTTTCTGCCACCCATACTGCACTGAACAGGCTGGTTACAGTATTATTACAATAGAGGCGTTTCTTTCCTGATTTCACTTTACTCCTGGAATAACGCTGAAATAATCACTAAATGGTGGCTCGTGCTCTGCGTTTGACCAGCGCCACTTATCTCCCAGTACCCACAAAAGCTGCACTGATAGGCCTCCGTGGCACCTTCACAAGAATTTCAAACGATGCTCTCAAAGTAAATGATATGTTCCCAGAAAACCATTCACATGAACACAAATGTCATTCGTTAGCGGTTGCTCCGTACAGCAGGGTCAGCCAGTGATTGATGGTTTTCATGGAACGCAGATATTCCTCCCTGATATCCATTTTAAGTAAAGTCATAAGCTGTTTCTCATTGTGCTCACGGCGTTAATGAAGCTTGCCCCCCTTCCTCCCACCTTCTCGCTACGCCACTGCGCCTGCTTTAAAATTTTAATCTTATTATTCATTTTCATTGGTAAATATTGGCACGTTGATCTAGTTTTTAGGAAAATGACGCGCGCGTGATAATTTATTAAATTAATTTCGTGATTCACTTTTAAATGTGTCCATGAATTCGCTTTTCTTTTGTTTTTCTCTGCCTTAGTCCATGAAGACCAAGCACCGGTCCCGGTCCCGCTCCCTCTCCAGACCGAGGTCGGTCCAGATCAAGATTCACGTCGACTCCAGGAGCCAGATATACCTCAGAAAAGGTGAGCTTCGCAGAGGCCCTGACGGGCGTCTCGCGAGAGGGTCACGTAAAATCTCCCCCACTGCCTAAACCCAACACAGACAACACAGATATCGAACACCTTAAGAAAGAAAACGCAGTTATGCGTGATTTAATCCAAAAGCTTACCCAGGAGGTTCACAGCCTCAAACAACCCAAAACCCAACCCACACCTAACACCCCAGAACCCGCTACCAACAGCCAACCCGAAGAACTCTCAAGACCAGCCCCAAAAAAGTGAGCCCTCCAAGAAGGAGCTCAGAGCCAAGACCGCTCCGAAGTCAAGGATATGCTCGTAACACTCCAAACCACGGTTGAAACTTTACAGAATTCTCTAATGGCCCTTATGCACAGAGTCACCACCATGGAAGCTAATATTCAAACCTTTTTCACACAAACCGCTTCCACCGCTCAAGCCGTAGCCATGGACACCACAGGAACCGTCGCCGCCACCCTGCCACCTGTGGCTTCCCCTATCCTTCATCATGGCCCGCACTAACACTGACACAACATTGTGGCAGTGGAACTGCCGAGGCTACCTCCATAAACAACCCGTTCTCCGTCAACACCTCCGTACCACTTCATGTCAACGCGACGTAATCTTACTCCAGGAAACGCACCATACTCCGGTCAACCTTCCAGGATATCAACCTTTCACTGCGAACAACGCTCCACACGGAGTCTCCACACTCGTTCGAAAAAGAATTACCGCAATCGAACACGATCTCAACGATCGGCGCATCGAACACCTCTTCATTGAGCTCATCCCGCACAGAAAACGAAAGGAAGGAATATTTATCCTCAATATCTACAATACTCCATCTCAACGCCAGAGCCGATTTCTAACCCTCTTCAGAAAGGCCCTTAACATCGCAGGCAGCAGCCCCCTTATCATCGGAGGTGACTTCAATCTCCCGCACACAGGATGGGGTTACAGACACAGCTCTGCTGCAGGTCGTAACTTATTGCAAGACTCCCATGATCTCGGGCTTACACTCATTACTGACCCAGCCTTCCCACTCGCCTCGGCAATTCTACTGAACGAGACACGGCACCAGGCCTCACTTTCACCAAAAACGCAGACAACGCCCATTGGCGCAACACCCAACACGACCTCGGGAGTGATCACTCTATCATCGAAATTACCCTCCCACACCTAACAGCCGTTATGAGAAGAACAAAGGACTTTACTTGGACGGACTGCGATGCGTTCCGTAAACGCCGTGTAACAGCAACGACGGACACTCCCATTACCGACATAGAATCATGGTCATGCGATCTACTGTCTGATACTAAATCGGCCACCCGCATAATCACAAAAGACGCCCCGACTGAGCGCATGGACAGTAGACTCGCCCACCTTATCGAGGCCAAATCATCCATCCTCTCTAGATGGAAGGGACAACGGCTCAATAGAAGACTCGGACGGAAGGTCGCACTTCTCAACAAGGAAATTGAAGCACACTGCCGCGTTCTAAGTCAACAGCAATGGACAGAGCTCTGTCACTCTCTAGACAGGCAACTCCACAACCCCCGCTCGTGGAAAATCCTCAAACATTTGATTGATAGCACCACCACCCGCTCATACCAACAAGATCGCCTCACCAAGCTTTTATTCACAGAAAGCAAGACGGATTGCCAGGACCACGTTAAAAATAGCTTATGTCAAAAGTACATCCCATCTGGGCCCTCTCAACCTCACGGGCCATACACAGGGACCTCCAACCCTGCCCTTGATGAAGATTTCAGCGTGGCAGAGATTCGTGCTGCCCTGCATAAGCTGAACAGCAGTTCGGCGCCAGGCCCAGATGGTGTTACGAATAAAACACTAAGAAATCTAGATGACCCCTCGGTGCAACAACTCACCGAATACATCAACAGCTGCTGGCGCCAGGGATCCATTCCCCCGACATGGAAAACGGCCTAAGTAATTCTCATCCCCAAACCCGGTAAGCCATCTAGCCTCGCCCATCTCCGGCCCATATCGCTAACTTCATGTGTAGGGAAGGTTATGGAGCACGCACTCCTAACCCGTGTAAACACTCACCTCGAAGACACATGTGTTTACCCCCACTCGATAATTGGCTTTAGACAGCATCTTTCCACCCAAGACGCTATGCTCCAACTTCAGCATCAAATCCTAGATGGCAAATCCCGTCACACGAAGGCGATCTTGGGCCTCGACCTCGAGCGCGCCTTCGATAACATAAGGCACTCCACCATCCTCGAACGCATCTCCTTGCTCAACCTTGGAGAATGCACTTACAACTACGTAAGAGACTTTCTATCCAATCAGAAGGCCTTCCTGTCAGTCGGAGACATTCGATCGGAAGAACTCTCCCTCGGCAGCACGGGCACACCGCAAGGCTCTGTCATTTCCCCAATAGTGTTTAATCTAGTTATGCTCGTATTAGCACAAGAACTACAAAAACTCGACGGCATTGAACACACCATATACGCTGACGACATTACAATCTGGGCTGCAAAGGGCAGTGACGGCCAAATCAAAACTGCCCTACAAGACGTCATTGACGTCGTAGAAAATTATCTTGAAGGCACGGGACTCCGCTGTTCCCCTGAAAAGTCGGAGCTTCTCCTACACCGCCCCACACTCCGTGGACGCCCCCCGCGGGGCTCCACGAATAAACGGCAATACGAGGAAATAGAGCTCAACCTGAGGGATGGCAGACCTATACCCGTGGTCCCTAGCATCCGCGTTCTTGGTATGACCATAGAAGCCAACGTAGCCAGCTCTACGGCTATCTCCAAGATACTTCGACAGACCGCAAATACATCCAGACTGCTGAAACGTGTGACCAACCGGCGAGGGGGTATGAAGGAAGAAAGCCTCACCCGCTTTGTCCAATCTTTTATCGTCTGTCACATAACTTACGTTGCGCCCTTTCTCAACTGGTACAAAGCTGAAAAGACTAAACTGGACATCATCATCAGGGGAGCCTATAAGCAGGCCTTAGGACTACCCAACCACACCAGCACGGAACTTCTACTACAATTAGGTATCCACAACACGCTAGACGAGAACTCTGGACGACCCAGCAGGCCTACGAAGCGGCGAAGAGGCAAGACCTCGACGTCCCATCGTGGGAGGCCTAGGCCCAGCCGACTGAACTGCTGGTGCTCATTAAAGTTCACTCTCTCTCTCTCTCTGACTTCCTTAGTTCAAATTAGGATTATTTTTCTTTATTTTTTTGGGTCTGTACTTAAGAGGAAGTCCGCAGTTCTGTTGTGCACTTGGACGATGCTTTCTAATACGAACGGCGAAGATGATTTGCACAAACTAAAACTTTCTCTCTATATTTTTTGTCTTTCTAATTTCATGCATCAACATTTTAAATAAAACGCGCACGAACAAACGTCTTGGCGCGGGGAAAGACATACCGGAACGCAGACTCGCATACTTTGCGATATAGTATATGTTTGGCACGGGCAACTGCAAGGCTCGAACCACTATTAACAAACTTGCGAGGCATTTCCCGCGTCGGGCCTACGTGGCTATGACACACGAAGAATTTATTCGCACCCTCACAACCGTAAGATACGCTATATTCAGAACGTGGCGCAACGCAGCCACATCCTGTCGTATGAAACGTTACAAATTGAGTGCGCAGGTTTGAAGCTTGCGCGAAATACGAGAAAATTCCGGCAGAACGGGTCTTACTATAACTGTCGATGTTAATGCATTTAGCATTCAAGTAATGTAGCCTTTTCATTTAGCCTTAATAAGACACCTTATCAACGCACCCCAAGTTGCAACGCGCACTGTTAGCCAAAATACCGTGTTCCAGCATGTGGTATCACGATTGTCACGGAGAGAGAGTCCTCACACGCACACGCACACGCACGCACACCCACACGCACACACACACACACACGCACGCACACGCACGCACACACACACACACACACACACGCACACGCACACACGCACGCACGCACGCACACACACACACGCACGCACGCACGCGCGCGCGCGCGCGCACGCGCGCACACACACACACACACACACACACACACACACGCACACACACGCACACACACACACACACAAAAAAAAAAAAAACTGGCGCGCACTTTCCAAAGATGTCACTTTTCAAATATCAGTCAAAGCCTAACTGATAACGGAGGGTTTTCGAGAGATTCGATTTCTTAACTGCGGTGCCGATCAGTTGCGCAGGGTCGAGGGGACGCCCACCTTGAAGAGGGCTTTAGGCGTCTCGAGCTCAGATTGGCATAAACAGGCCTGGAGTGCGGCCTGATCCCGGTGAGCAGAACCGGTAACGCACTCTATGACCAGAGCAGGAATGCCAGCCCTGGTGCAGTACTTGGCCACAACCTCCTATATGAATACATCAATCAAACCCCGGCCCAAAGTCCACAGCAGCTGCGAGGCAACTGACCACGGCGGCGGTCAGACCTGTGACGCAGCAGAGGATGCTAAGAATCTCTGGGTCCGGACAGGCCGCCATTGGAATCTGAACCTGGCAACGTTTAACGCTAGAACGTTATCTAGTGAGGCGAGTCTAGCAGTGCTATTGGAGGAATTAGCGGCCAGTAAATGGGATATAATAGGGCTCAGTGGGATTAGGAGGACAAAAGAAGCCTATACAGTGCTAAAAAGCGGGCACGTCCTGTGCTACCGGGGCTTAGCGGAGCGACTAGAACTAGGAGTCGGATTCCTGATTAGTAAGGATATAGCTGGTAACATGCAGGAATTCTATAGCATTAACGAGAGAGTGGCAGGTCTTGTGAAACTTAATAAGAGGTACAAGTTGAAGGTCGTACAGGTCTACGCCCCTAGATCCAGTCATGATGTCCAAGAAGTCGAAAGCTTTTATGACGACGTGGAATCGGCGATGGGTAAAGTCAAAACAAAATACACTATACTGATGGGCGACTTCAATGCCAAGGTAGGCAAGAAGCAAGCCGGAGACAAGTCAGTGGGGGAACATGGCATAGGCTCTAGGAATAGCAGCGGATAATTATTAGTAGAGTTTGCAGAACACAATAATATGCGGATAATGAATACCTTCTTCCACAAGGGAAATAGCCGAAAGTGGACGTGGAGGAGCCCGAATGACGAGACTAGAAAAGAAATAGACTTCATACTCTGCGCTAACCCTGGCATCATACAAGATGTGGACGTGCTCGACAAGGTGCGCTGCAGTGACCATAGGATGGTAATAACTCGAATTAGCCTCGACTTGAAGAGGGAACGGAAGAAACTGGTACATAAGAAGCCAATGAATGAGTTAGCGGTAAGAGGGAAACTAGAGGAATTCCGGATCAAGCTACAGAACAGGTATTCGGCTTTAACTCAGGAAGAGGACCTTAGTGTTGAAGCAATGAACGACAACCTTATGGGCATCATTAAGGAGTCTGCAATAGAAGTTGGTGGTAACTCCGTTAGACAGGATACCAGTAAGCTATCGCAGGAGACGAATGGTCTGATCAAGAAGCGCCAATGTATGGAAGCCTCTAACCCTACAGCTAGAATAGAACTGGCAGAACTTTCGAAGTAATCAACAAGCGTAAGACAGCTGACATTAGGAAGTATAATATGGATAGAATTGAACATGCTCTCGGGAACAGAGGAAGCCTAAAAGCAGTGAAGAAGAAACTAGGAATTGGCAAGAATCAGGTGTATGCGTTAAGAGACAGAGCCGGCAATATCATTACTAATATGGATGAGATAGTTCAAGTGGCTGAGGAGTTCTATAGAGATTTATACTGTACCAGTGGCACCCACGACGATAATGGAAGAGAGAATAGTCTAGAGGAATTCGAAATCCCACAGGTAACACCGGAAGAAGTAAAGAAGGCCTTGGGAGCTATGCAAAGGGGGAAGGCAGCTGGGGAGGATCAGGTAACCGCAGATTTGTTGAAGGATGGTGGGCACATTGTTCTAGAAAAACTGGCCACCCTGTATACACAATACCTCATGACCTCGAGCGTACCGGAATCTTGGACGAACGATAACATAATCCTATTCCATAAGAAAGGGGACGCCAAAGACTTGAAAAATTATAGACCGATCAGCTTACTGTCTGTTGCCTACAAAGTATTTACTAAGGTAATCGCAAATAGAATCAGGAACACCTTAGACTTGTGTCAACCAAAGGACCAGGCAGGATTCCGTAAAGGCTACTCAACAATAGACCATATTCACACTATCAATCAGGTGATAGAGAAATGTGCGGAATATAACCAACCCTTATATATAGCTTTCATTGATTACGAAAAAGCGTTTGATTCTGTCGAAACCTCAGCAGTCATGGAGGCATTATGGAATCAGGGTGTAGACGAGCCATATGTAAAAATACTGAAAGATATCTATAGCGGCTCCACAGCCACCGTAGTTCTCCATAAAGAAAGCAACAAAATCTCAATAAAGAAAGGCGTCAGACAGCGAGATACGATCTCTCTAATACTATTCACAGCGTGTTTACAGGAGGTATTGAGAGGCCTGGAGTGGGAAGAATTGGGGATAAGAGTTAATGGAGAATACCTTAGTAACTTGCGATTCGCTGATGATATTGCCTTGCTTAGTAACTCAGGGGACCAATTGCAATGCATGCTCACTGACCTGGAGAGGAAAAGCAGAAGGGTGGGTCTAAAAATTAATCTGCAGGAAACTAAAGTAATGTTTAATAGTCTCGCAAGAGAACAGCAGTTTACTATAGGTAGAGAGGCACTGGAAGTGCTAAGGGAATACATCTACTTAGGCCAGGTAGTGACCGCGGATCCGTATCATGAGACTGAAATAAGCAGAAGAATAAGAATGGGCTGGGGTGCGTTTGGCAGGCATTCTCAGATCATGAACAGCAGGTTGCCATTATCCCTCAAGAGAAAAGTGTATAACAGCTGTGTCTTACCAGTACTCACGTACGGGGCAGAAACCTGGAGGCTTACGAAAAGGGTTCTACTTAAATTGAGGACAACGCAACGGGCTATGGAAAGAAGAATTATGGGTGTAAAGTTAAGGGATAAGGTTAAAGGACTACGCACAACGATTACACTGCGAAAATTATATGATAAGACCAAGTTATGGCGGCGGCCTAGGTGCACATTGTTATTTTTAAAGGCAAGAACTTTCTTAGCAAGACACCCCTCCCCCCCCCCCCCCCCCCCCTCCCGTGTCCCGTCCACACACGCACCTATTTCGTATCGGATATGTGTATTTCTAGCCTTTATCGTCGTACGATCCCAGAGATTCTGCAGACTAAAAATCTTGGCTGGTCCCAAAGGTAGCGCAGTCTGCAGTCGTTCTCGTGGTATGTGCAGTATAAAAGTGTGGGCCCTTCGCGTGGGTATGTGACATCTAGGCGTGTGGGCTGGTCGCGAAGACAGCGGAGTAAAAAAAATTATTAATTAAGCAGTCCAACGCTCCTCCTATTCCCCTCATGCGGGGGGTGACGCGATAGTGCCGTGCGGAGTCACCTCGTCCCATTCTCACACCGGGCCCAAGTCGTTCAGGAAGGTATTGTTTTTGATCGACGTCAACTAGTGAATGAATCACCTGCTAACTTTTCTGTTAGCGTTACTTTGCACAAGCATCGTGATTTCTCAAGTTTCTGTGTGATTCATCTTGACGAAATATGTCTGCGTAAAACGTGACACACTTGCAACATCGGTAAATTATGTTCTGTTCAGTGTATACCTTTTAGCCTCCCTTTCAAAGTAAACAGGATCAAAGGCTACAGAAGCGGCTACACAAAAGGACAAAGGTTAGGCTGGACGGGCGAGATATAAATTTTAAAAAATCCCGACTTCAGGTGGATTCTGATGGGCATTTTGTTTGTGCGCCACGCTGCTAATATGTCCTGAAAACAATATGGCGCAAAACAGAGGGAATGTTACCATGAGTAGTATTTCACTAACTACTACTGCTAGTGATCCGCATAGTTCAGTTTCAATGAGACAAGCATTTTGGATGAAAACAAGCTCGCTCACGCTGCTCGTTCTCGGAGGCTGCAAACATGAGCACGTAGCTTCCAAAGCAGCCACTACGTGCGTTACTGATTCGTATCGAGCAGTACCTGGACGCGAGTGTCGTACCTGAACAGAGCGGGCAGCTAGGGCTTTTAAACGGCAATTGTTCACGACAAGCTTAGCGTCCTATAATCTGAGAACGTGCCGAGTATTTCATCGCAAAGAATTGGTGACATAAAGATAAACTGTGCCGGTGGTATGTGATACTAATAATATCCCACGCTTACTGGACGATTCATCTACGCTGGTGCAATGTAGAGTGTTCGAAGCATGGGACTAAGCACGCGATGCTTGCTTCGCCGAGAATCACCATTGCGAGCGGCAAGTGTTCATCATTATGCTCGAAATTATACCAGAGTGACTATGTTGTACGATGACGAAAGCAAGCCAGCGGAGTGAACGGACCTATAATTATCCAAATTTTCAACGTTTCCTTTCTTAGAAATCAATATTATATTTGCAATGCAAGCACTACTGGCATTATTTCAAGTATTTAGTACACTCGCCGTCACAGGGCATTGCTTATATGCGGTTGCAAGGTTTTCGCGCGCACAGTCCCGGCCATCTCTTATCCATCGACTTTAACTCGTTCTTCCCATACAGCGTTCCCTTGGACAAATCTTGCAGAGCTGTTTCTCGCAGAACTGGCGGTTTAGGATAAACGCTAACGCAAACCCGCTGCTTAGCCTTGTGCTCATATCATATGCAACTGTGACACACTGTTCGTGAGGGCATGACAAGCTTGTGGTCCCCTATTTTGAAACTGCCTTCTATATTTAAGTGCCTGACTCTACTAATCAGTTTGAAAATGAGCATTTTCTAACGGCGCAAAAACCTGATGGTTTTTTACCTGAGCAAACAGAATGTTTTGCCCCGAATAGCTGTAGTTGGATACAAACATGAGAGCGAAGCGTTGCACCAGTCAGAGCACACACGCACAAATACACAGCGCAAGTATAAGTTTATTATCGAATTAATTCATTGCGTAAAATCAATTATGCCATTTCGTTGTGTAAAACAATTTATGCACTTTTCGTTGCCAACTCACTTTGTTCTGCAGTTTCAATGTATGTTGTTACCCAGTTAATAGAAAACGGCTGCGAAAACCATTCGTCATGTCTGCCACTTGCAGCACGCATAACTATCTTTATGCGTTCTGATTGTTGCCTGTTGGGTTGCATGTGAGATAGATAAACTTGGCGAAAAGTTTAAGACGACGTACAAAACTTTTTCTATTAGAAGATACTGCGACGATCTTGTGTAAGCGACCATAATTATTCTTCTAGAGGAAAATACCGTGGAGAAAGTTCAATTTGTTAGAACATGATACTCTGCAAAAAGTTATCATGCTGCGCTACTAAGCCCGAGGGCGCGGATCTAATCGCGGGCGCAGCGGCCACACTTCGATGGAGATGAAATGTAAAAAACGCCCGTGTCTCGTGCGTTCGGCGAACGTTAAAGAACCCCAGGTGCTCAAAATTAATCCGGAGTGCGCCTCATGGTCATATCTTGGTTTGGCACGTAAAACCACAGGAGTTAATTTTTAAGTTCTTATATGCACGAAACATACAACAATTAAAGAGCATATTATTCCAGCGTGATAATCGCTCATAAGATTGGACGCGCCTTACTTCCCACATTATTTACCATATTTCAGCTGCTCCTCCCAGATGTTACAGCTGCGCTCTGTTTTCGACACCCCATGCCCACCCTTCATTCCCGCTCCCTTTCCGTGCTTTCCGGGTGCGCGTTCTTTCAACGCGTATTTATTCGTATTTTACACACGTGTTCCCAAGTCGTGTTGCGTTCATATGACCTTCAGAGCAAAGCACGTTTTCTGTGAAGCCATTTCCGTGGCGATCGTTCCTACCTTTGCACGCTCTTCCGGTCCACGTCTTCGGAAACTCGCTTTCTCTATTACTGTGCATTACAGAGAATCCCCTTGTTTAAACTATCTGGTGCCGCTTCGACTGAAATTGCTGTCCTGCAGCGTGTGTAACAGCAGAACTTGGATATAAATTAGTCATGGGTCCTGCGTTTAGTGTATCGCAAGGCGATTGTGAATAGAAATTGCACTTTCCCGCGATATGAGAAGCACTAATAAAATAGTCCGACATTGCACGCAGCGCCAATTGCCGTAAACATCTGGGGCGACGCGCGGACAATCCGTGCATCGCTGTCCGTGTGATGTCAGTCTCAATATGTAGGTTTTTTTTTTTTTTTTTTTTAGCTGCACGAAATTTAAAAAAATTGCCTGTGGCAGATAGCACGATTCTAACCCTTGATCTAAACGGCTACTCAAAATGAAAATTCGTAACTGAATAATTAACATAGTTACGCTACTAAACTTTTCTTTACTTACACTGCGGCACTTATTTCAATCTACGAAATATAAATGGCGAGTTCGCAAGGCATCCACTTGTAACGATTTCCCTGTACTGCAACAGTTTCAATACATTCATTTTCGAAGTGTCCGGCCAAATTAACTGGCATTACAGTTCCTTATTTTGGGAAAACTCTGTTTAATGCATTGAAGCAAAGAACTAACTGCAACACCAATGCATTTTGTCGGACACTTTGAAAATTATCATCTTCAAACTGGTGGAGTCTAGACAATTCTTTCCAACTGAATACGCCTTGCGAACTCACTAGCTACAATTCGTAGATAGAAGTATGTGCCGTAAAATATTTATTTAGAAGCATTTTTGATTTCTCGCATAAGGATTGGTCGCCTCATCGAGTAATTTAGATCAAGGTTAAAAATTGTGCTCTCTGTCAAAGGCAATTCCTTTATTTGCTTCAGCAAAAAAATAATAAGAAAGCCCTGTATATAATATCCTGCCACTTGTCAGGTGCGAGTGAACGCTAGAGCGTTCCGGACTGGCCCCAAGCTCGTTAAAGGGAAAGTATACAGCGGCCTGTAGCCTGCTCGCGATTGGGTTTAGTGTCAATCCGGGTATGCCCAGAGTTGTGCAACATATTCAGCGGGAAACGACCAAATGTAAGATGACGTGCCATACTCTCTAGGAATTCTTTGAATTCATTCTCCTTTCTTGCTCACTGCTGCATGTGTGAAAGTGCAACGGCACGTCGCGGTGGCTTAGTGGCTATTTATTTGCGTTGCTGCGCTCGAGGTCGCGGATTCGATCCCCGGCAACCGCATTCCGACAGAGGCGGAATGCCAAAAACGGTGGTGTACATAGACTCAGGCGCCCTTTAGTGAACCCCAGGTGGCATTGCGCATCTCAGCCCTTTCACGTTGCTGATGTTCTTCTTGTGCGCACCTAATTACTTGGAACGTTACTTTGTGGAGGAAGGGCGCCCGCTTTGAAACCGGCTCAGGTGCTTCACATTTTCTTTATTGTTTCTGCATTGATAGCTCGCTTGATGACGTGATGCCGATCATTACCACGGCATTATCATCTTGGCACAGAGAATGCAACTCTAAAGTAACGTGTACCTGCTCTCCCTATGATGCTTAAATCTATATTTACTTTTTTTGTGTGTGTGTCTGGGGCGGGTGAGCAGTAATTCGGAAAACTTCATATACTTTGTCGGATCCACCAGCACACATCATGCCATCATCACCTTCATTAAGAAGTTAAAATTTTCGCCACGATGCAATTAATGACTTATGGCCATGCGACATATTGATGCACTGAATAGTGATACATGGAACAAATAATTGACCGGGTGCTGGAGACCGAGCTAAGGAACTCACGTTTAGCTGATTAAGTAGTCCTAACTCCACCCATGGGGAAAAAGCGCTCGGCGGGGACGCTTTCTCACGAGCTGTGTTGTAATAGTCATGCGTGCATGCATCTGCCGTGCTGTACTGGGGCGCTATAAGGTAAAGCTATTCCAAACTTTTCTGTTCCAATTCTGCAATCAGCCCTCCATGATTGATCAAAAAATTTTCGGACCACTCCTACTTCATTTGTCTCACACGCGACGTCACGAAAACCGCGAAAACGCCCAATCTGATATGGCGTGTGCACACTGATTATGCATGATTAAACCGAACGAAAGAAAAATTATTATTTCTCATTCGATGCCTTTTTTGCCATAATATTCTGCCATAGATTAAACGTATTAGGGCTGCATCCACTTCGCCTGCCTGTCATGCGAGGTCCAAAAACCGAGAGAACTCATAGCGTCACAGTGACGTCTACGCGTTAAAGACGTATCAATACGCCGAAAGAACAGTTTATTTTTTCTGAATAGCCGGAGGGTGCCCTATGACGAAACGAATAGAAGATGGCTGCCCAGCAATTGCTATGGGACTTGCTACTGGGGGTGGCCGCAAAGCATGGATTTATTTTCGTATAACAAACATTTTTCCGTGGCGCTATAACATTATCGAGCCCTTTCGGCACGTATGCGACATCCCTCTGCCAACTCTTCTTTGCTGTGGATCCGTTTCAACGACTTTCCGTTGCAATCCGCCGCCATTTTCGACCATCCATACCAAACTAAGCAAGAGGAAGCGAATCAATCACAGACGCTGGCACCACCCTCCTCAGCCGGTTATCTACTTTCACTGTTCTGGCTCGGCCCCAACGAATTCCTCTCCACTTGACCGTGCTCCTCGCCTTTTGACAGCCAAATTGATAAGGAAATCTGCTCAATGTAGGCGATTCTATTCGCTTTGAAAGCAAAAAAAGTGACGCCCTATAAAAGAGGAGCGCGTTTCATTGGACTTTTGAAAGAACACTGCAGGTTACAGCCCGATGCTTGCGTCGGTGGTTACGTAAATGTTACGTCAGGAGATTGGAATAAAAACAGATTGGGAATAGCTTACGTTATAGGGCCCCTGTTCTCTAAATTTTGTCCCCGTCATATTCTCCATATTGCTTGCTCTGAGTGCTCGCGTCCTCCGAGGCTGCCTCTAGAGAGTAAACACGCCAGGGCCGCTATTTTGTAGCGATGCCTTATGCCTTATTCTATGCTATTCTTATCATCCACCACACACGGCCGCCTGATCCAGTTGATAATGTGGGCAGACCGTCGCTCTGACCACTGGCCAAGCGCGAAAAACCTGAAAAAGCATAGAATCGGAAAAGGCATCGCTACAAAATACCGGCCCAGGATTGAATACTGTGGTGGAATTCGACAGTGTACAGAATACCGTTCGGTGTTCTGAATACTAGGCTTTTCTAATAACTGCCAAGTCATTTCGAGAATCGACGCTATTGCAGGCTGAATGCTTGATCTTTGAGTGTGATAGGGTGACGGGCGTGCAGCAGCGTATATTCTTAGAATATTGCCTTCTTTCTGCGCCAAGATGCATGCCCATTTGGATGATAACCACGAACTCGCATTGTATGAATTTTTCAGTGCTGTTTACGGTCGAAAGAATAAAAAAAGAACAGTACTATTACATGTGTGACTTGCGTCTAGGCGTGAAAAATATATTAAGTGTAGAATTAGCCTGTTCTGCTCATTCGCCAATAACTACAATTTTCGTAAAACGGGGCTCACCGTACTCGTTTGCACGTCGCGGTGACAGGGGCGCTGATTATTTTTGTCCCCAAAGTTTTCAACATGCGTACTCGGAATACCCAAGTAGAATAGCACGTACTTTTCGACAGAATCTATGCAGAAGGCAGTATATTTCAATATAGAGGCGGTGCATTGGTTGAGTAAAAGTATTATCCCAGAGCTTGCTCATCGACCGGTTCCCTATTTCACAAGTCTCACTTCCAGTAGGGACCACTAATCAGCAAAATTTCCAATCGACGAGTAGCAATTATTATCGCCACTTGGATTGTTTTTTCATCTTCATTTCATTTCCCTTTTCATTCGCCCCCCCCCCCCCCCCCACCATTTTTTCCATCGTTTTTTTTTATAGACTAGGGGCGCTATAACGTAAAACTATTCCAGACTCTTCTATTCCAATTCTGCAGTGAGCCCTCCGCGACTGGCCAAAAACTTTTTTGGACCACCCCCACTTCACCTGTCTGTCACGCGACGTCACGACAACCGCGATAGCTCCGCATCTGATATGACGTGTACACACTGATTATGCATGCTTTGATGGAACAAAAGAAAAATATTTATTTCTGATTCGACGTCTTTTCGCCATTAGCCCTGGGCTATTGGTCCACAATTTTCAGGCTTCACCAACTTCAACTGCCTGTCCCGCGACGTCATAAAACCGCAAAAACTCACCGGGTCAAAGTGACGTGTACGCGTTAAAGATGCATTAATATGCCGAACAAAACTGAATTTTCTTCTGAATAACCGCAGGCTGCCCCGTTCCGAAAGGAATAAAAGATGGCTGCCGCCGATCGCTCAGGCACTGGCTACTCGCACCTGGCGGAGAGAATGGGTTTACTTGCGTACAATAAAACTTTCTGCGTGGCCCTGTAACGTTTTCGGGCACTTTCGGCGCGTTTACGACCTCGTCCTGCCGACTCTTCTTTGCTGAGAATCCGTTTTAGCGTTATCTTTAAGCTTCCGTTGCATGCCGCCGTGATTGTCGACGAGCCACCGCAAGCTATGTAAGGGCAAGCGGACCAATCGCAGATGCCGGCACCACCCTCTTCATCTGGTTATCGATTTTCAGTGCAGTGGCTCGGCCCCATCGAATCCCTCTCCCCTTAAGAGTGCTCCTCGCCTCCTGTGAGCGAATTAGATAAGACAAGACGCTCAGCGTAGGCAATGTTATTCGTTTTTCAAGCAAACGAAAGTGACCTCCTATGATCGAGGACAGCGTTTGATTGGTCTGTTGAGACAACCCTGCGGGTGACCGCCCGATACTTGCGCCGGTGGTTACGCAAATTTGACGTCAGGAGATTGGAATAAAACATATTGGAATAGTTTTTCGTTGTAGGGCCCCTGTATACGTGAGCATTTGAAAAGCACCAAATTTACACTCACTTTCATATGTACATTGTCAAACATTAGGGCGGTAAGATCAGGTAAAGTAGCGCAACAAACAGTAATTTGCTGACAGCGTAAGCATATAAACAATAAAAATAATTTTACTATCAACTTGATTTTCTTTTCGTGTTGCCCTATACCCAGAACAGTGGGCGCACAAATGTGAATCCGTATACTTCGCTTATTAGGCATGAATGACACCCCAGCTTAATGTTGGGAGTGCGTATCTTTTTTTTTCTTGTCTTTCTAGTTAAATGCAATTTATTTCTTCATTTTTTTTAGTCTTCTTCTTTCTGGCCTGAATTAGGTCTAACCAACAAAAACCTTAATCAAATTGCTCGACTGAGCAACCACATAAAATTCTGGCACATGTATCCGGTGTCCCTACGGAAAGGAATTACAGCCGTTAGTTGTGACGACACTAGAACGAACCAAGAACATTATATTTCTTGGTTCGATCTAGAGCGAATACACCGTATAATTACAATTTATCCAATAAACACGGCGTCTTTTAAAGTGCGTCTATGGTGCTTCTTTGCGTAACCGTTGTCGCTGAAGCCGTCAAATTCATTTTGTAGAGTAGGCGCAAAGAGAGCGAGTGTTACCACGGTTGTCATTTGCACCGCAGCCGTTTTCCGTTACCTGTAACGAGTGCCAAGCCTGAAAAGTGGAGTCTTACCTTTTCGCAGAGAGTTTCTTCTGAGCCTGCATTCACCGAACCTATCTTACGTAAGAGCATGTCCTCACCGCGCGGCGTTCGGGCACCAGCCACTCACGACAGCGGTCAACGTGGTGACGAGACGATCACTGCGACGATTGCGGCCTATGGCGGACGGCGCTTACGTAAGACAAGTGTCGTGAACACGGGCCCAGGAACCTTTTGTGTGCTTCGTCATTGCTCCGATCCACAAACTCTGGAAACACTGGACATTGTGAATCTAGCCGTAGCTGTTCCTGAACGCAGACGACAACGAAGCTTTGTTGGTAGTTACATAAATACTCACGCCACAATTTATTAAACGCAACTTATTTTACATATCAGGGCACGCCCGATCACGCGGGACAATCTACGAACACAGCACCGTGGCTCAGGTCGGATTAGGCTGCGCTGGGACGCCCCCCGATAAAACTCACATGTAGATATATACACGAGCGGCCCCACAGGTATTCACTTGTTGAATGCAAAACTAGCTCTCATCCACCGGGTGGGTGTCCCCTTGCGTCGCTTTCTTTTAAGACTATACCGGTTTTGTGTTCATGGAGACAGGAACGAAGCGCCTAGTAACCTTGTCTATGTACAGCAGACTAGTAGTCATTATGAGCACCGCCGATCCCACTCGACAACAGTGTTCAGCTGTAGATGGGACAGCGCTCTTTAGGATTATGTGTGATTACTAAACACTCGATTATGATTTAGAACAAAAACAAACCAATGTTCGTAAGTAACCCACACTGTACTGGCACTTCGGGTTAGATCACCAGCGTTGTTGGAGAGCGTAAGATTTCCGCGCCAATCGTAATATGTCCGTTGAAAAGCGTGCGCAAAGCGTTTTCGTGGAGCCTATCCGCACTCTGCACATCGGCGTCAGCCAAGCATCACCGTCTCTCTTTAAACAGGCACGATGCTTTTCTTCGCTCTTTGGTAAGGCCAGTAAGGAAAGTATTCTTAAATCGAGGCGAGCTGGTGAAAATACAAGTGAGGTAAGGGGCTAATCATAGGTGCAATTTTTAGCCCTGATTTCATGCACCTTTTGCAACCAATCTCAATGCAATAAACCTACTTTCCCCTCCCGACAAGCGTCATCAGTATTACAAGACACGAGTCTCCGGTAGCAAACTTTCGGAAGCTTGAATTTGTCCCCATTCATATTACCTAGGTGGTGTCGAGACCATTTAGCCTCCTTGAATATGCAGGTGATAATTGTCCAGTTTCACTGCTCTTTGTCAGTGCGGCCCACGAGCTCACCTTCCAATGTGTCGGACGCGTAAAGCGGCTCACGTATGCTTTTCTTGTGCTCGCTCTATGTGTAAGCGGCACGAATTAGATTTTAGCCTCGCTGAATTTCCTCCTACTTAATAAAAATATTGAATAGAAGGAGCCGATGCTTTTGCTCAGGTATTTTTTTAGGCTAATCTGTCGTTTATAGGGTCTAAGAATCGGCATCTAGCTTTATTTCTCTGCGGCGTCACTATGGAAGCGGAAGATGCACCGGAAAGTTCAACGTATACCTAATGTCCTGCCTCTAAAATTAAATATATGTATTTTTTACTGCTGAAATGCCCTGTGTTTTTATACAAGAAAGAAGAGTAAAGGTGGGGGGGGGGGGGTAGGGGGGAGCAGACTCTAGTCTGGTTTATTGCGAAGGAAACCACAAAAATGTTGCTCCAACCACTACTCAATTGATACCTAACTACGTAAGAGGGCGTGGAGTTCCTCCTTGTGGCTGTGCACAAGGATCAAAGCAAATCTATTGCGAGGGCTAAGCTAGCTATTATTCTCCAAGGGGGACGAGTTATCATAGGCGCTGGATTATACACGTTCTTTTCTTCGCAGGGTATGAGGCTTTTAAAGGTCTGTCGCATATAGCTTGCCACAAAACAACTAATTCCCCTCAGTTTTACGTAATAGAATAGCTAAATAAAAGAGCGAATACTATCTATTTTATCACCGCAAATTTCTGGGGTTATTTTCTGGTCTTTATCTTGCTTTTTGTAAGTGTCGCGCAGGGACCCAAGTTTTGTCAACAAAAGCATTATTGAGTGACAGCTGCTATGGCATTCTACGGACACCGTGCAGAGACGTCTTTTGACCCCGTCAAGTGTGCGCAAAGCCCCCACTTGTTCGCTCTTACCTCCACACGATGCATTTAGTTCGTTGAATCGCGCTGGCTCCCCACCTATGTCTTATAACTATTCTCAACCCGCAGTGACCTCCTCTACCCAACCTAAGCTACGCATTTAGATACTGCGTGCCGGCGTGTCGTGATTGTTCTTTTTTTATTATTATTTTCGTTCACAACAGCAGCGGAGCACTTTCTTGTCTTCATTCAGCCAAAGAGAGGGACGTTTTGACGCACCACCATATAACAAAATAAATAGACAGACAAGCACACCTTTGACTGGAACATTGTCTAGGAAGAAGATAACAAGAAACAAGTAGTCAGTTAAATAGGCGCCAAGATTACTGTTTGTGGGTGCTTAGCGAATTAGTCCGTTCTCGGGAGGTAAACGTGCGGCACATGCATCGGTAGATGTGGAGACGTGCACTTTTAGAAAAATAGAAAGGGCCTAAATAGGAAGGAAAAAAAACTGCTTGGGTCAGTGAGCTTGGTAGCACAATGGTCATAGTTTGTCATGGCGATAGCTGCAAGGTTATAATCCCCCAAAGAACATAAAGAAAGTCCACAGCGAGAAAGTTGCGTTTCGTTCTTACTCTTGAGAGCTTCCAGGCTGGCTCCGGTTATCTTTGGTAGTCAAAGTATTGTGTATGTGCAAAACAAAAAGTCCCATGTCAAGAAGTTTGCGCAGGGTCTCTAGAGCAAGTAGTCCGTATTCCGTTTACGGCGCTGCGACTTGCTAGAAGGATGTGCCTGGTCTCAGGAGCGCCTGCGGTCTAGCGCTGGGTCACTTTCCGCAACGCCGAGCTGACGTTTGGAAACGCGACCTGCGCTGCGCACAAGTTGCTCGTCTGACTTCTTTTTCTTTTTTATGATGTTATTGCCTTTCGCAAACATTAAGAACCACACCGCGCAGAAAAAATCAACAAAAAGAAAATATTTCATTAACAAAAGTGGACTAGTATATAGACAAAGGTGCAACGCGTAAGTCGTTTCTCCTTGAACGCTGAAGTGTGGTTATTGGTGTTAAACAGGTAAGGTGTGCACGTTTTCATTTTTTTTTCATTTGTGGAGCTGCTTTGAGGGTGAGGGGCTGATCCTCAAACGAGCCGAGTCGATGTGTTGGCACACTGTGGAGAGAAAACTCATCTGACGAGAAATCTTGGCTGATCAAATGCTGCCTTTGTGTCCCAGTTGGAAGACGTGCGGTGTCACTTAGCACTATGCGCACCGGAGAGGGATGTCTTTTTTGCTTTTGTTTAGATACATGAGGAATCTGGGAGACGCTGCTAGAATCGTCAGCCACCCACAAGGAAATTGAAGGCACTCCCCACCAGAGACGCTGGTTCTTGAGGTCTCGTGGTACAGGTATCCACACACATTCGCGCGCGCATGCACTCCCTAATTCGCATACACACCGGGACGGATCCTAGTTTCGAGGGTTAGTCTACGTACACGCACACAGACTGCGTAAAATAACTTTCCCGCTTGAAGGAGTGAGAAAGCGGCTCCATGCCGATGGCGGGTTGGCGAGGCAATCAGTCCGAGGGAGGGCGGGTGAACATATTTACAAGGGGAACGAGGAAGAGTTCCAGGCAAGAGGCGGAGGCACATCTCGGTTGAGGTTTTCTGCGTCACACCCTACACAGTCGCGATCACTTGATGACCGACCAAACACGAATCGGCCACCTGAATAAAAAAAAAAAGAAGCGAAAACAGGCACGGAAGAGGTGCTTGTTTTCTCTCGAGCTCCGATGCGACTGGGGAAGAGCCGTCCAGGACTTTGGGCCGGTGCTGTCTTTACCGTGGCTATCACACGTTCCCCGGTGATCCGAAAGCTCTGCATGCTGGCTGCCTTACTTGGGGGCGCTTGGAAGAAAGCATGGACACTGCCTTCGCCATTTCGTGACTCGATGCGATGGAGGTCTGCTTTTCCGCGTTCCGCCCAGGAGGTCGTTGCGTTGCACAGCGAGAAAAATACGCACTTCTTAGCGCGGCCTTAACCGGATTTTTAGGCCATGTTTTGACCGCGTCACCAGTTCCGCGACGAGGTGAATTTTATCCCTGAAGTCAACGGATTGGATGCAAAAGTTCCGCAGTACAGAGCACAAGACCACCTTCTCTTCCATGAGGGCGAACTTCTGACCTGCGAACAGAGAAACTGGTGAGCCGTTTGCCTGGTTTTTGTGGTGACGGCACATGCACATGGCAAGTGACGCTTGATCACAATGCACGTCATACCACCCACAGTTTCGTTTCCTAACTCACCATCCGCCTTGAGATACGTAAGCAATATGGCAATTGCCAACTGTGACACCGGGCAACTAGAGAAAAGGACTATCGGGCGTAGAAATTAGAATGATTGAAAAAGAAAACTGTTCTTTGCGACTAGAAAACCGCTTATATCAAAGAATAATATCATGCACAGCAATTTCATGCATGCTAAAGCTATTTGATTGATATATGCGTCTCTTTCGCGCATGCTTTAGCGATTAGTGCGCTACTTGGGCGCTTTGTTTCATCTTTCACGGTATGACCCAAAGCAGCGCTCTAAACTTCTGACTGCGCTAATACCTCTAGTTTCAATTTAATTTTCCAACTATATTCAGAAATAGATTTCATTAGCTAGACAAGATACGTCCATTCTTTCTTATGCATTTGTGCTCTTGTGAATGCGTCGCGTATAAAATCCCATGATAGTCGTCACAGGCCACAGTGATAAAAAAAAAAATCAGTGCTTTACATCCCCAAACGTCTGGGGACTATATATACAAGATGGCACACACCTATTTAAATCTGATGAAAGCAAGCCTTATGCGCGACGTCCAATAGATAATATATGTGCTTGCGCGCTTTTGTTTTCCTCAATGCTGTTAGTTATATGCGTCGCCCCATTATTTACTTACCTATGCAGTTGCGCGGTCCGGCCGAGAACGGCACATAGGCGAACGGATGCCTTCCAACACAGTTCTCGGGCCGGAATCTGTCTGGGTCGAACACCTCTGGGTTGGGAAATATCTCCTTGTCTCGATGGAGCATGAATGTGAAGAGGAAACACGTCGTGCCCCGGGGGACCGTGTAGCCGTCTGGTGGGGAGCGAGCGAAGAGAAATTATCAAAATCATTTTATACGAAGTACGCAATGTTTGCAATCAGTTTCCTTCGACTGATAGAGCTATGAATCACCAGCTACTGCGACAGGCTTAAGATATAGTTGGTATATCATAATCGGGCCCTCAATGCAGTGCTCATCTTTAAATATCACCAGCTCTTCTGAACTTCGTTGTCGATTTCATTTGATTTAACCAAAATAACACAAAGGGAACAGATTATCTTCACGAATGGCACAATAATGTACCAGTCGCCGCTGGGACGTTTGCGGCACCCGCTGGAGTGCACCGTTGCCTTAGTATTTGCATATCAACAGGTGTTTTGAAGTTGGCTCTTGACCGACCACACGTCTTTGACTCCGTACATATTACAAATCGTAACTATAAGCCAGCTCCTTTGACACACTCAGTTCTTGCGCTATATCTTTCATTTGTCTGTAGAAAGCTGTGGCGTCCGCCGCATGCTAAAAATATGGCGTCCAAGTCTGCATCAGGCCAGGTATACCAACAACAGCATCAACAGGTCAGGGGGCCATAAAATGCTGTTGAATTTCTCGTTAATCGCCCGGGCGTTATGCAGCTGCACAGTAATGAATAAAACCCGATTATATAAGGTGGCTTCCAGCCCTTTTTACTACAACGGGCATGTCACGGCGTAACACAGAGTAATGTACTTTTATTTACTTTACCCTACGTTCTATGCTTCGTGCTATAGGCGGATGCTGCTCGGTTCAACTTGAGTACTGCACAATACTACGCGTAACGTTTTAATTTCAAACACGAGTGCTCGTTAAGTATGCAGATTTCAAGCATATCTGCGGAATGAGAGTAAACTTCGTCTTATAGGAATACCCCTCAATAACTACAGAGAGGGAGTCGGTGACTACAGACTTTTATTAGAGCACTCTAGCAGAAATTATGACCCATTTAAGGATGGATAAGGCTCTATCACTATTAAAAACCTCTATCTTTTTTATTTTGAAATTTGAAGTAGTACTTGGAGACGTTAAGAGCGGACAAAAAGGGCTAAAGGAGGAGCCTGCTCTGAACCAACTTTCAACTGTCATATTGGCACGCAGAAATAACAGAGGAAAGCTCTAATTCGCCATCAACAGTGTACCGTTCCTCAACTTGCAGGAGTCGCAGATTGTCACGTCAGCCTCACACGGAATGCCTCCTCTCCGAGAAGAGGCCTCTCACGGAGGTTCTCCCCCATCGCCGAACGTAGCTGCCTTCACTCTTATGCAAGCACGTGTTCTGACAAGAGGTACTTTTCCGCTGCATTTTACACGACCTGGGAATTTTCATGGAGAACAGCTGTGAACATATGAGTAGCGCAAATTCCAGGCCCTCGCTATCTTCATAGGCTTAAAAGAAAAATCTTTTACTTACTCACTACCACGTCTTCCATTAGCTCCCTTCCAATGAATGGCACTGACGGAAATAGTCGCTGGGATTCCTGAAAGAGGAAAGAATTGGCACAAAAACCATCAATTAGCAACTCAATTAAGAAGAAAATCAGAGGCTCATATGTAATTTATTCTTTACTTCGTGCAAACAGGGCTGTTTAATAAAACTTTGTTTTTCTAGTTTCCTTTTCACGGCTTCCCAGGTGAAGGAGAGCGTCAGGAAGCTACAGCGTGAAAATTCAAAGCTCGCAAATTATGCCTGAAACATATATCAAAGTGTCCAGTTTTGCTTTCCAGTGATAACGTGACAAGACTAAATACATCTGGTTGTACGATGAAGATCGAAACAGATGCAGCTGTCTTTGTCACCTTTTTGGCAGCTACAACTATTTATGTACTGTATTATATGTTTGCCGCTTGAAATTAGGGCAAAACACCCATCGAAGTCTGCTTTTTTCCTAGGTGAATTATATCTATAATCTGCCTCAGCCACGCACCCTCTGACGGGGAAATTTGTATCTTATCAACTGCTATGCTTACAACAATTCCTGGCCCCATTTTTGCAGCTTATGGTTCGTCGATTTCCTGCCTCGTGTGAGCGCTATGTTGAAGTTTAGGTTACAGCGGTTGGAGCTGCAAAAGGCGCAATAAGACAGCAGCATTTTCCTGTTGTATAGCCGACGGAAAGCAAAAGGTATCTTGTTTACGCGTAGGCGTTTCACAATTAATATTTTAAAGCAATAAAAATAAAGGGTGTTTCAAGAATACTGGGTGGTAAGTTTAAATAGAAAAACGACAAACAAGCACCTTCAGAGCGCACTCGAGGTATTTCATTTCTTTCAGGTCGTCAGGAGTGATGGCACGCTCTCTATCCTCTCCGAAGATTGCATCCAGCTCCTCGTGAATCTTCTGCTGAACGTCCGTGTAGAGTCCAATAAGGTACATTGCCCATGAGATACCCATGGCCGTGGTGTCGTGACCCTGACGGAACGAGAACAGAGCAAGGCGGACAGTGTCTACTACTGCAGTTATTCGTGAGGGTAGAACTAATGTACTTTGTCACCAATATGCTGTTGAACACCGCCATAGCCCATTTTCTTCAGCTTTGAGTTCAGCGCATTGCATGATATATCCGAGATTGAGTTTTAATTAATATTTCGGCTTACACTTAACGATTGAACATACCGGTGATAGTATCTAACTGTAAAAAAGCAGGATAAATAGCGAAGAACGTTGGAATTTTTGTTATCTGAGTGGATTATTTTGCCATAACCGAGAAAGGAACGATGCCAATAAAAAGTACAAGTGGCTGTCAGACCTGCCTGTTCAGTTGGCTTCACCACTTATGCATTCCAAGAGATCTGATCAGACGTAAGTTAAATATAAAGAGAACATGCAGTTCTTAGCAACTTGCCACTTTTTAATATGTATGCCGTGCAGTTTTTTATTATTGGTACAAGCATGGCCGTGGGTTGATCTGGGGCAGAAAGGCGTGTCTTCTTTATTTTTTTGGACCAAAGGTATCTCATTAATAAATTTAGTCTAAATATTCCAGATAACTCTCATTGCAACTTCATGAGGCCATGCACAGGAAGCCATCTCAGCTGAGTAGTTTCGTCCAGGTCAGACGTCTGGGCGAGGTGTGTGAGCAAAGGCTTCCTGCCTCGGTCTAAATCTACAAGCAAAGGTACCATTTATATGAGCCATGTGTTCTATCGATCACTGTACATGGCCAGTATCACAGGATGTGCTACCAGCTACTTCCCACGAAGAAGGCTTGTGGCTGCTTCAGATTTTTCTTGGAAAAGGAGTCCCGTTAACAGTCCTTGACGCGGCGCAGTTATTGTCAATGTGATACACGCTTAGAGAAAAATGGCAGCTCCACTAAAATTGTGGCCTACTTCTAGGGATGATACTACCTCGAACATGAAGGTGTCTACTTCTTCCCGGATGTCCTCTTCCGTGAGGCTGCTATCCTGGATGTGATGGCTTAGCAGGAGGTCCAGGAATGCCTGTCGTCTTTTCTGTCCGATCACTGGTTCTCCGATGGTGAGGCCATCAAGAACCTTCTGTTCAAGGAGTTCGGCCTTTCTTTCACGTATCACCTGCAATATTAGTGTTATTCGGATGAAGTGTGCTAACAGTATAAGCGGCATGATTTGTATAACCGTTGGGTAATTTCGTTTCTCTTTGTCATTTTCGCCTGACATAAGTTGGATCACCAGGGCGCCCAAGGAACCATAGAAGTGAGTAGTTTTGCGGACATGGATCATTACTAAAAAAGTCTTACCGCCCGTGAGTGGTACAGGCGACTTCTTGTCACACAACATAGATACAGGACAAAACAAAAATACCCAATTCTAATGCAGTTACCAGATGGTAACTAGCTTCTTAAAGTTCCCATGCACGCAACAAATTACTCATGCCTACAACTTTGGTCTAGTCGGCAATTATTCCTTATTTGAAGAAAAACACGCATACCGATGACAGTATTGCCACTAGATGTCTCTATTAACAGAAACTGCATGTCAACTTGCATAGCACATGCCACATGCTAAAAGTATGACAAACTAATGTCATGTGCATGGAGGCAACTAAATAAACGTGGATTACTTAGAATGAACTTGGATAAACTTGCAATAAAAACTGCGCAACTTGGATGAAATGGCACATATTATACTATTAATCTAATAGCAAACACAAAAGATCGAAGCTTCCATCTAATGTTACAGACTGGCGGCACTGCCTCACTCTCGCGCGATGTCCTTACCTTTCTGGTAAAGTTGTGCAGCTGCGCAAGGTTGTCCTTGAACTTCCTCCCAAATGAGGACATGTAGAAGACGTAGTTTGGCCATAGCCATGGCCTCATCACTCTTGCCATGAAGGTCTCGCCCACTCTTAAAAAAAAAGGAGCGCGGCATAAAATAAAGAGAAATCTATGGTCACATCTCGAACACCAAAACTGCACTTTCTCACCGCAACCGTTCCCTCATTTATTTTATTGTTCAGAATAAGTAACGCGTAAGAACAGATGACAAAACCATGTTTGATTTCATCAAAAGATTCATTGCTGTCCAAACATGTGCAGTTGATATTAAAATATTCATCGTGAATCATGAATTATAAACGAACCGCTTATGTCAGAACTAAATGACGCTCCACTTTTTTCTTCCTACGTAATTTTAAACGAGCTACAACGGACGATTGTTCGTTGGGGCAACGTCGAACACATGAATACCTGTTCGTGCCCTCCTGAGCTATTTGAAATAGCAGAGCCTACGTAAATGCGACAAGAGTGGCTCGTCACTGGCGAAGTACACAAAATTTTTCATCTATGCATGGTGATTTATTTATTTGTGGACTTACTTTTTAATGATGGCAGCGCAAAAGAGCGGCAATGCACTACTGCCGCGTGTCTAAATAACAAAACGCTTTTTCTTGAAACCCTCTTATACCCTTGCCCTGCAGGCAGTTTGTTTTCCCAAGTCCATATGCATCAAACCTTTAGAGTGTCATCGAAATCCCGAATCGTAACTGAGTACAACTCAACAATCAGACGTGGCGCGCTCAACAATGAGGCTTAGCAGCTATAGCTGTGAACTACGAGTTCTATCTGCAGTGACTCAAGCTGCTATATGAAATGCCGATGTCACAAGCTATTCCTAGTATCCTCGCGCTATGGACATTCAGGCAAGCGCTGAAAGGCTTTGTCGCCCTGCTCACCATTCATTGAAATACACTTCTCTGCAAACTTCATTACTCGCAAGACACCCTTCTGTCGCATTTACGCGCCTGCGAAATAAGCAGTGGTCGCAACAAGCACCTTCACATCCACTGTAGTTCAATATTCTTCAAACGGCGCGGCATATACATAAATAAAGGGGGCTGCAAGAACTATTATATCCTGGTTCTCTGCAGAAAAGAGCAAGGAAGTGAGGTCAGGTTTCCTTTCTTACATGCAAGAACCAGCATACACGCTTCTACTCGCTTTTTTCCCCGAAGAACTTGAAAGGTTTGAAAATAAGAATTACTTTTTTTTTGTTCATAATGTATTATTGGGGGATTAGACAGTCCCTATCTATAATAACTAGACAGACGTACCGTTATGTGACTCAATCCTCCGGAATTCTGTTCATGATCTTAGGGCTCTATCTGGCTAGTGTAAATTGCAATTTCGTAAAAGAGATGACATTGAGAAAACTGCAGTCACAATGCACTTGTAACATAACCATTCTCGCGCACGCCTACGTTCATAGCTACATATCGTTAGTGTAATGGGTTCCACGGTCTTGTGCCAAGATTATGAAACCGTTTAACACGTGTAAGAACCTTCATTTTATCATATGGTTTTACAAGTACCAACAGAACGTAACATAAATAAATCTGCAGCCCTATAAGACTAAAAGAAATGAATATAACGCAATCCATATTAAGTGAGGCACGCTTATCGCAGGCTCAATATTTGGTTCGACCTTCGGCCTTTTATTTAGTTAAAATATGCTGGCTTCGCGTAAAACTAGTTTATGTTAAAAAGAGGAATAAGATTAGAACATGCATTTTGTGTCTTGAAATACTTACTCGTACAAGGAGCGAACGTAGTGAGAATTACTGTTTAATTGAGCATCAACCTTCACCCCCATTGCAGTCTCTGAAAAGTACGAAGATAAGAATGCGTATGTCAGCATTTAACAGTAAGCAAGCACTAATTACCGCATACTGTCAATGAACAGTATTGCTTTATATTCATCAAACCAAATTTCTCCCGCTACACTCTAAACAGTCGTTAACGTCTGGAAATCAAGTTACAAAGCTTGGCGAGTACATCGCGAATGCCCGGGCATGTGCAGCTCTAATCGACTGTGACTTGACACAGCATGCATACGAGTCAGTTTTTGCACGGAATACAATGCATTACAAAGTCCGCAGTGCCATTGCGGCCACGCTGACGAAGATGCGCACCACGTCCTTCTCGAGTTTCCATGACAAGAGACTAAAGGTGAACGCTGGGGACAGAATAAATGTTAGTAGACCATCGATCACTCAGGCTTAAAAAATCTTTGGCCCATGGCCAACATGACAGTTTCAAAAAAAGAAAAAGAAAGGCAGATGTACTTTAATTTTTTTCTTTTGCTGTGCAAAATACAAAACTCTTAGGTTCAAATTAAACATTCATGTTTGAACGCACAGTTACAATTATATAAATATAGCAGGTCATATGTGTTTAGTCCTAACTTCAGTTCCTCGCATGAAGCTATGTAGTTATGTATTGAGTTAAGTAGTTACACCTGCCTATGTTAAACATCTCGCCGGCAAAAGCTAACATTTGTGAGCGTGTTCTTGGACCTTTTTTGTATTTTCAGTGATTTACAAAACTGCGCATGTTTCTGAGTGTCCTTGTACTCCCTTCTGTGCATTCCTGTACTGTCCCTACCTCGAACCCGTACGACGGTTGAGAAAACGAGCTATACATACGATAACTTTCTCGCGATACTATGAACTAAGCAAACCCCTGTTTCCTATGCTAAAAAATCTTGCCTTTTGATTTCGTACGGGAATTAAGATTAGCCACACGTACTAAAAATATTGTAAGACACAACGAGACATTCCTATTTTGTTACTCTGCACCCCACAACGCCACACTAGGATCCAAACTTTCGGTAACTTAAATATCCCGCCAATAAAAAGCACCTGTGGCAAACGACTGCTGCAGTATGCTAGAGCGAATTGGTACGGAATGATATTCCGCATTATATAAAAAAACTTGCAGAACTTGTTGTGAGCAATGAAAAGGTATTATTTGGAAGTTATTCTCTCTGCTTCTTGAACTGATACTTATGTTGTCTTTTTGTTAAACCATGTACAACTATTATTTCATCAGGTTTTTATTGTGTTTATTGCGAAGTGTTGCAATTTTCCTGCTCTCTTTGCTAACTTTTCGAAAAACCCGGCATGCTTGCTTAGTGGCTATGGTGTTGGGCTGCTAAGCACGAGGTTGCGGGATCGAATCTCGGCCACAGCGGTCGCATTTCAATGGGGGCGAAATGCGAAAACACCCGTGTACTTAGATTTAGGTGCACGTTAAGGAACCCCAGGTGGTACACATTTCCGGAGCCCCCACTGCGACGTGTCTCAGAATCAGAAAATGGTTTTGGCACGTAAAACCCCATAATTTAATTTTAACTTTTCGAAAACACTAATAATAATACTTATAAATAAGTTTTCATTTAGCAAATCCATGTACTACTATTACTCATAATTCCTGTATCTATTGCAAAGTGTTGTATTTTTAAAGCCTTTGTTATTATATTTGAAACTCTTTAGAAGCATTATTTTATAACAATTTCCTATGAGTATATTTTGAAATGGTTCCCGTACTAGCCAATGGCTATGGGACCATACAGATTGTGCGTATCTTGTATAACGAAATGTATGTGTGTGTAATAAAGAAAGAAAGAAAGAAAGAAAGAAATAAAGAAAGAAAGAAAGAAAGAAAGAAACTGTATGGCAACTTGCTAAACGTTCATGCTCTAAGAGTGGATTCATTGTTTGTTTATGGTTCTCGTGCCTTGATTTTTCGTTCCTCTAGTGACGTGGAGTAGCCGGTGGCACTAAACGTGCCATACCTTCCTTTAGATTCACACGAACAAAGAAATAAAGCAACAAGTACACTGTGCACTGTGTCATTTATCCACAATTCTGTGACATTGCCTTCATTTCAATAGGCGTCCCTTTATAAAGCACTTAAGCACCTTCTTCGCCAACGTCTACGACAAGCGAGTTCAGCTCAAAAAAAGAAGTAAGGGCACCCGCTCTCTTTTACCTTTCCGCTGCCAACTGACTAGGAACGAGACACGCGCTGCGACTGCGGGTTGAGTGTCGGGGGCCAGCTCACCACAGATGATGTCGAGCGTGCAGAGTGTGACCAGAGGAACAATGTCGATGTACTTTTTGTTCTGCTGCTCCTTGAGGTTTTTCACGAATATCACGGCCTGCTCATTGAACACCGGAATGAAGTCCTCCAGTATCCGAAAGTGGAAGGCCGGTGTTAGCATCTTTCTTCTCCGCCGCCATTTGTTGCCTGAACTGGGAGACCGCAGGGCACGTCAGACAGCCGCACTTTCCGCACACACAGACAGAGGCAGGCGCAACGAATTTCAGCAATAAAAAAAATGAGAGCCTCGTTTCGTTAAAGTGGAGTAGCATATTTGAATTTTCTGAAATTCAACTTGTACTTTATTTCAGCATTTCATTTTGTACGAAGAAAGGCAGACGAAACCGGAAAATGGAGACCTCATTTGTCAGCCGTCTATTCGATGTTTCCCGTGCAATGGAATTCGACCAATAACATGTTGATTCTCAAAGAATTCTCAAGGGCTCCCCTGTTTTGACGAAATAACATATTTAAGATGCTGGAGCTCACTTTGTATGAGATACGACTAGTCCTGACGGTGTTTGGCTCTTTCTTCTTTAAAAAAAAGAAGCGTATTTTCACGTGTACAAAGCGCCATGTTCCTGCTCCTCGCTAGCGGATATGAGAACGACCAAATCGTGATCCAACTATAAAAAAAAAGTATTCTTATAGAAAGCTGTAAAAATGTGAAACATCATTTTGAACAGGAGACTGCATCGTGGTCGTGAATTGATGAATGTTATTTATTTGCACACTCTCGCGTGGATAGCTTGTTACGGCGATTTCTCGCCCCCCTCCCTTCCAGTTCAACAAACAGCACCTGATAAACATACGTGAGTCGGCCTCCTCATGTATTCTCAGCTTCCATTACCGTAAGCTCCAACACTGCTTCCGGCGCGGCTACTCCGCAAGTGACAGCGCATGCGATTACAGCACAATATGAAGTCGCACTGCCCGTTTATTGTGACCGTCTTGGAGTCGACAAAAAAAAGAGAATTAATAGTGAGAATTCTGACAAATTACACATCTTAAATATCTATTAATTAGTGAGAATGTTAATAGTTTCTCGTTTCTAGTTAATTATGTTGTTATTGCATTTCAAGAAATGTCAGGAAAAAGATTTCTCACCTTGTTAATAAACCTGTGCCCAACCAGGGGTGTAATAATGTGTAGTCAAAAGATTTATCTAAAACGGTATTACTACTTAATATGACCTGAAAAAGTGGAAGGAAAAAAGCACGTTAGTGAATCGGCCCGTGCAGAGCGGAAAACGACCAGCACACTGGCCTCGACGTGGCGCGATGAAGCAACTCACCTCTACTGTTTCTGCTTTGAAGAAAGATACCACAGGCCTGAACCCCAGCCAGAACCTGAAGATTCTGTCTTTGTCGTGTATTTGTGCTAACCCGCACATGGTCTGCAGCAGCACTGTAAAAAACAAAGCAAGAGTCGATGGAGAATTTAAGTTCATGGTGCATGGAATAAACGCGTAAGAAAAAAAGCTTAATTTTTGGTCATGCTGGGAGTGGCTGGAGTGCGGGACGAAAGACGAGAAAGAACAAAAATGCCTGATGGACGCACTT
Organism: Dermacentor andersoni; assembly: GCF_023375885.2. NCBI lineage: Eukaryota > Metazoa > Arthropoda > Arachnida > Ixodida > Ixodidae > Dermacentor > Dermacentor andersoni. The sequence continues at coordinate 196,479,174 of NC_092814.1, forward strand.
CCTTGTCTTGGTCTGTAGTACATTCCCAATGCAACTTTTAAATGTATTCCCTACTCGTTGAAAGTGTGGTCTACAAAATGGTAGCTTCAATTTATGCGAGTACTATAGCATAACGAGTACATCAGTGCAAGGTGCTACAGCATTGACTGAACGGGTACAACGTCTGCTTGGTCTGTTCGCACCTTGTTAAATTATGAGCCATAATATGTAGCACTAGTTTGAATTTGGTGGCTTTAAAATGTATGACAGAATGCGAGTATGACTGAAATTTTGCAGTTATCTTTATAAAGTACTTCTTCGGAACCAAAATAAAATGGTTGTTTTACCGGGAAGCCACTTTTTTCTTAGCAGGGAAAAGCAGTTCCTACGCGACACCAAAAAAAGAAAACCCCACAAAAGAGCATTTGCAAAATAAGAAGTTACCACAACCACTAAAGCTGACGATCTCAGAAGTCCGTAATTTACGCATCACCATTTATTTTCTACGCCATGCGTTTCTAGTGCGTCACATTTCACAACCACTAGCCCCGTTTACATGAATGCGACAGTGGCGCATCGCATTTCCAAGCGCATTTGGGAAAGGCGATGCGACACCGTTTACATGTAGCGGATTAACTCTCGCGAGAACGTAGAGCCACATGGTGTCGTATAAAGGAAGTGCAGCCGACTTCCGGTGTGACTGGTTTCCGGTAGTGGGCGGAGTGCACGTTGGTGGCTGAGTGCCGACTGTACCGACTACCGAGAGTCTGACGCTTGTGCAAAATGCTTGGGAATGCAGAGTTCCGTCTCCACCTTATGCTACTTTTGTCGGCATGGGCTAACTTTCACGTCATATTGTACGCTGATGCATGCGGCATGAGCAGCGACCTCGTCGGATGCGATCGGCCTACATTAAAGCACTTTTGCGGGCAAGAGGGTTCGCGACGTGCTCTGCCGTCAATGATCTAACAGCGTACCAATATTTAATTCAGATATGATGGCAAGGAAAGCAGTGGTTTCCTTAAATTATGGGGTTTTACGTGCCAAAACCACTTTCTGAATATGAGGCACGCCGTAGTGGGGGACTTCGGAAATTTTGACCACCTGGGGTTCTTTAACGTGCACCTAAATCTAAGTACACGGGTGTTTGCGCATTTCGCCCCCATCGAAATGCGGCCGCCATGGCCGGGATACAGTGGCTTCCTCTGCGGAGAAACAGGTTCGCGTAGAGCACGCTGCGGCGAGCGAAGTTGTCATGGGGGACGCCATTTTACATCTCGCAGCTTCACCAGCGTGGCAGTCCCGCAGCTAATTCCTTCCCATAATTCTTAATGCAACGATCCTGCGTTTACATGCTCCGCGAGAGTCGACTCGCGCCCGTAAATCTACCCTCGCCTGGCGCATTAATGCGATGCGCCTTCCTAGCGCATTACCGCTGTTTGCATGAATGCGATGCGCTAGAAATGCAATGCGATGCGACACTATCGCATTCATGTAAACGCGGCTACTGTGGCCGATCATGCTACACAACATTGTCACCCGTATACAGTTTCCACGTGTTCGGCGTGAAAACATTAGTAGGTTACAGAGCTGGAGGGGGCTGAACGCATATGTCCCACAGACAACTGTGTTGGATCTGTTGCTCGAGGATGCCTCACTTTGTTGTTTGTTACCACGTTCGAAGTCATGACCGTTCACAGCTCCTCACGCTTCTCTGCACAATGTCGTTCAGATTACAACGTACAAATTTGCCAGGAATAACTTTAGCACCTTTTCAGAATGGTAAGGATTGCACGTGCGCACAAACATCCAAACAGAACACGCAAGGGCGAGCTTATTGTGACTGTACAGCATGTATTCAGGAAGAGGCAAACATTGGCACTTTTGTGAAGGAAACAAACCTAGCTCGTATTCACGCCACACACCGATCAGAACATTCATGCTTCGTTTTCAGAAAAAAAAAATGAAAAGACGCTTAAAGCACGCTCCTGTTGCTTATGTGAAAAGCTGCGTATATTGTAAAGTCTTCGCCTGCCACTGTGGGTACGGCGTTCTGCTGCTCAACAAGAGGCCGCAGGTTCGATTCTCGGCCACGGCAGCTGCATTTTGATTACAAGTGAAACGGTCGTGTAATCAGGCTTACGTGCTCACTATAGAATTACAAGTGGTCAATATTAAACGGAAGGCCTCCACTACGGCGTCTCTCATAGCCCACTGTGCAGTGTGAAAATGGCAAAACACCACAATTTATTTAGGCCTTCGTAGGCTCGACGCAGCAACATTCCGGACCTGGATGACATGCTCTATGCAAACCCATAATTATAGATATAGTCGGATGCTGCTTTAACTGTAAGCATGGCTGTCGATGGTGTCTGAGAGCAGGTGCACGCACGAATTGCCCCTTATTATATGATCAAGGTGTACTGATGATGCTCATCGCTAATGTTACTTCGTTCACCGTGACGGAGCACTTTAGTACTGTAAACACCTTCTTTACCTATTTCTAGTAGCACCATGCAGTCTTTTTTTTTTTTCAGCCATGTCATTATCGAGCCAATCCGATCACTCGGTGACTATTACGATGGACAAGCGCAAAGAAAGACAACCGCAGATAAACGCACACATTCCACTCACGATCGTCTCATTCACTGATGAAGTTTGACATCCCAAAGCAAGATAGTCGCTATCAGAGAGGTCTTAACGGAGAGCTCCGTTTAGACGAGACCACCTGCAGTTCTTTAACCTGTACCCGAAGCGCAGTACAAGAGCTTTCTGGCATTCCGCCCTATGCGGCCGGCGCGGCTTGGAGTCGTACCCGCGACCTCTTGCTCAGCAGAAGAGTACCATAGCCACTGTGCCATTGATGCGGGTCTCTCACTTTTCGCTACCGTTATTCCACAGCTGTGCTGCATGAAATAAGCATGGCAACTTTGCCCTGCATCAAATAAGCATGGCTTAGTTTTATGCATTTCCCGATTTAATTGCAGCCCTTTTGCAGGAACAGCTGTTATTCCATCGGCTTCTGACCGGCATTCATTGTTTAGTGGCAGTATTCTACGGTTTCAGAAAACCTGAACATTGCTGTACTTTAAGTACAAACACTGGAGAGGCAAAGCAGAAGGGTGGGTCTAAAAATTAATCTGCAGAAAACTAAGGTAATGTTTAACAGTCTCGGTAAAGAACAGGAGTTTACGATATGTAGCGAGACACTGCAAGTGGTAAGGGAATACATCTACTTAGGGCAGGTAGTGACCGCGGATCCGGATCATGAGACTGAAATAATCAGAAGAATAAGAATGGGTTGGGGTGCGTTTGGCAGGCATTCTCAGATCATGAGAAGCCGGTTGTCATTATCCCTCAAGAGAAAAGTGTATAACAGCTGTGTCTTACCAGTGCTCAGGTACGGGGCAGAAACCTGGAGGCTTACGAAAACAGTTCTACTTAAACTGAGGACGACGCAACGAGCTATGGAAAGAAGAATGATGGGTGTAACGTTAAGGGATAAGAAAAGAGCAGATTGGGTGAGGGAACAAACGCGAGTTAATGACATCTTAGGTGAAATCAAGAAAAAAGAAATGGGCATGGGCAGGACATGTAATGAGGAGGGAAGTTAACCGATGGTCATTAAGGGTTACGGACTGGATTCCAGGGGAAGGGAAGCGTAGCAGGGGGCGGCAGAAAGTTAGGTGGGCGGATGAGATTAGGAAGTTTGAAGGGACGACATGGCCACAATTAGTACATGACCGGGGTAGTTGGATAAGTATGGGAGAGGCTTTTGCCCTGCAGTGGGCGTAACTAGGCTGATGATGATGATGATGAAGTACAAACACGTCTGTCTTCGTTCTTTCAGAAAAAAAAGAAAGAAAAGTAGTTTACGAGGCTTCTGCCAAACAGAGCACGCTTTTTCAGGGATGCTAACCGTCCAGGTTACTCATGTTACAAAGTACTGTTATGACAAAATGGGCACCCGCAATTAACTTCAGAAACGACAATGGTGACTGTGCAAAATGTCGGATGCTGACTGCCGCGAGATAGCTTGTTAGCAAGAGTTTAGCAGCACCTGCTAACTTGCGAATATAAACAATTGGAAAAAAAATTTTCTGGCACCAAACCAACGAGGTGGGGTGGGGTTACCACCTGTTTATCTAAAGCTTTCTCTGAGCACACGCCTTTTGTAGAATACGTACGTACTTTATTTACGATGGCTTAGCTTCAGACGCAACGGCAATGTTGGAATATCACAAATACTTAAGTCATTATATATATATATATATATATATATATATATATATATATATATATATATATATATATATATATATATATATATATATATATATATATATATATATATATATATATATAGTCAGTCATTCAGCGACATCGCTGTTGCAGGTTTAAACCCCTACAGCAACTCGTCGTTATCAACTTGCTTAAAGCGCACTTCCTGGACCCTTTCGCGATAGAAAAACTCCCCACGGTATGTTCAAAGAGCGACGAGTGAAACATATCTTTTTTTTTTTTTGCAAACAGGATTTTTCGTAAAACTTGGCGCATCATTCGTAAAATCGTGAAACGATCTCAAATTCGTAAAGTTTTAGAATAATTTGGGAGAGCTAGCAGGTATGGTTTAGCATACACATTGAACACCTCTGCCCGAGTAGGAGCTTATCCGAAAGCTCGGCACGCTGTCCGGGCCTCGGCTATCAGAATGTCCTTTGTCTATGGATACGCGGCGGTATTTCAGAAGCTACGGCATTTCACGGCTGCAGCACAAGGTTGAGGGCCAAAATTCACTATAGCGACTGAACATTTAGTCACTATAGTGACTGAACGTTCTAAATATGCGAAAATGAAAAAAAAAACGCTATTCTTGTTTTTTTACGACCACTATCAAGTGGAGCGTACAGAATAGTATTAGCCAATTGCATGGCCCCCAAGATTTATGGCGCGGCGCTTTAGGCCGCTTCGATGCTGGCGTTCCCGACCTACCACTTACACATGAATCGTTCATGTACACACCACAGTATGCGACTGTTCAAGTCCAAGTCCCCAGACGCAAAGCCGATGCAGTCACAATCCCTGTTTTTTGTTGCGTGTCAAGCTGTACGTCATTGGAGGGGTTGCTCCTGAGTAACGCATCTGATACGGCGAAGTACTATGCACTTAAACATGACACCGATAAAGCAAACCGCTACTTGGCGCATGGATCTGTTCGATTGCGGAAGCGCAAAGCGACAGTGGTTGCTGAACTGTGCACAGTGGCACTCGAGCGAAGCCCAATCTTGAGCATTACTTCTGCAAACATTTGCTCGGTCTAAGACTGGGGTTGGTAAATAGCGCGAAGGGCTGCATGATATTGTGGCTGGTTAGCTCATTCATTGGCTCGGGACTGCGGACTCTGTGTGCAGAGTAGACGGGAAGCAACCACCTCTATTAAAAGTAAAATAAATAAGAAATCAATGAATGTAGCGTCTGGTGTAGCTGAAGAATTTTTTGCGACGCAGGGTCCACAGTAGCAGCGCTGACTTGGATGGGCGCCCTTTGAGCGAGCGCCATGTAAAGATTTCGGACATAACCGAAGGATTGCTCAAAGACCACTGATTGTGTGAGATTCGAAAGACGCGCGAAGGTTTAGTAGCAAGAGAAGATGTTAATTCGCTGAGTAATTAAAAAAAGTTGCAATTTCGCCCTTAACATGAAGCATCGATTGCGATAGAAAATTAGCAGGCAGCCATACGAAGTAAGGATAGTACTTTTATCGGTCGTATCAACTTGTGAACATTGGTTTGCTAACTAAATCAACAAGCATGGTGTCAGCGCGCACACCACACATGAACACGTCACACTCAATCACCGTGGACACTCGCTGTCAAAGCGCTGGCATGAGGATGCGCGGCAGCAGCAGCGATAAAAGTGACCTTCGTGCTGCTTATCGCTTCAACGCAAATTGAGCGCTGAGAACGTACAGCACGCACAACGCTACGAGCCGTCGACGCTCCTGGTCTTTGCCCCCAACGCTGATCGCTCTCGTTCGCTTTACGTAATGTTCGACATAGCCACTTAACGTAACACTTCAATCGCGATGAGGATAATTAGGAGGATTAGGATGACGATGATGTTATCGTCGTCGTCGTCGTCGTTGTTGTTGTTATTGACTTTATTTAAGGATATTTGTGCATATTGTCTTGGGGACAAGGCTAAAGGCACGACGAGTGACTTGGAAGCCAAGTCCCCCTATGCAGCAATGTGTTCATGAGAAACGTCTTTTTTGTTTCACATGTGTTTACGTGGACATCGGCAGAACCTTCAGATGCGAACGTGTAGATAGTCACATCCTACTGTCTATCCTAATCATCACTCTTCATAGCCCTCTTTTTTCCCTTTCCCCTACTTTCTGCAGAGTAGCGGGCTACAGGACTGTTACTTCAGGCCGACGTCTCCGTTTCTCCTGAAATAATTTCTCCTCATTCACACACTCCGATGCTGCTTAAAGAGCCTCGAATAAAAAAGTAAATGGATTAGAATTAAAACCGCCTCTTCTCACTCTCGGAACACGTGCAGTATGAACAACGTGCGAACGCCACCTGGGATGCACTCTGAGTCGTTCCTTTTAAACTTTTATTGGTTTAAGACATGTGCTAGATTACATGACTGACGAGATGAAAAAAAAACACTGTATTGGGGCTTGACAAAGCTCCGTTCTCCCGAAAGTACATCAGCCAGTCGCATGCCGACGGATGATCTGCTCGACAAGTATACAGGAAACAGTACATTCCGCTAATACAGTAATGACGTACGGAAATCCAAAACTAAACATAACGCCAGCAACTTTTAGTACTGCAGAAAGAAATCAGAAACAAATTTTCTTGATGTTTCCAGAAGAAATGTATTTAATAGACAAATAATTTAAGCTATGATTATTAAGAGTTAAAGGAAGAGCATATTTCCATGCTTGAATTCTATAATTTGTGCGCGGCCGTGGGACATCTCATAATTCGTGGTCTCGTAATGTGTAGTGGAATCGGTTACCCTGTAAATTGCCAGTTTGGGGTAAAAAAGTAATTCTGTGCCGATAGTGTGATTTATACAGGCAAAAGATACGCATGGGATAAAGAACACCTACTTTCTTAACACCTAAATTTGAATAGTATAGCTTCAAACATAAAGCTTCAAGAAATTGTCATGATGACGCCTGCTTTCAAACGTGGCTCATAGGAAACAACTAATGCAAGCAATTACATTGGACATTGTTGCACATTGCCGAACAACTGGCTATTGGGATTCATATTCACTCCCGATTCAGATTTTCATTCCTAGAAAACAGCAAGCAATAGACCAAAGTAATGCCGTTTCTAAGGAATAAAGCATCCTCGGGGAAAAAACACTTCTTATTCAATTACTCGATATTCTCAGGAGAACGACAACTGAAAACTTTTGATGTTATAAGCTAGTTCCTCGACCACCACTAGGCGCCGTTTCCCCTCGTTCTAGTGGCAAACGCTAGGATGCGCAGGGTTGACGTGATTTTGTTGAAACTTGTGAGATATAAAAGCTTCATACTGAATGACAGCTGTAAAGAGCAGCTAAACTGAGCTGACTCAGGACCCTTGCATAAAATTTCGATACGTAATGTGTGATAATTACGACGGCCACTGGGGTGACATTCAGGAAAGAAATTTGTTGGCTTTGCAACATCGATTTTAGCACCAGAAGCACTGAGGATCTAAATGCAAATGAGTGCGAGTTTTTACAGCGTATCTTGGCGGCAACAATCCAATGACCCGGTACTATACGACCGCATAAATCTTTTTACCATTTGCGTAGAACACCTATCGTTTTCTTGTCATTTTGCAGTGATGCAGAAATCAGGGACATATGGCAGTGAAAATTTTACCGTTGTTAGGATGTTTTCTTCATGATCACTGGACGTTTCGCCGAACAAAAAGCTGTTAACTCGAAACGCCGCATCAACAACGATGTCCTTGTACTTGAATAGGAATTCATCCAGCCCTAAGACTATTTGTCAACATCTCCATGAAGTGGAATTGAACCAACGATAGATTCTCGCTGAAGACGTTTCTTGATGCCTTTAACAGCGACTACCTAGTCCGATGAGAAACAGTAAGTTTTATTGAAAACAATGTAGTGGGGTGGAGACACTGATGCTTCTTTTTTGGCATGGTATTTATTATCGAGTAGTTCGCCACCAGTAAACATACGTAATTGATTGCATGAAGAAGTAATGATTCAATAGTGACTAGTTAATTTCATTCCATTATCACTTTAACACAATGTTGCAATTGCAAAATTTAAGCCTGTCAGTTCAAATCCAGCTCATTCAACAGGAATCCCAAGACTAGCATTAGTTTCAATATACTATTACTGTACATACTTGCCGAAGAATACACTAGCGTTGCGCATACAACCGCGATAACTGCTAAGGGTACTTCGGTAAAATTTTCTCTCCTCTGGTATGATCATAGCTTTTTTTGATCGCTTCTCCTGTGCAGAAATCGCCAGAAAAGAACACTTGTCCACGCCAAGATGTCAACCGTTGTGTTCCAGTGGTGTCTTCATCGTGCACCCACTGTCATTGTTCGTCATTAATTGTCGTTGTCTTCGTCATCATGCAAACGCTGGCCATCGTCGACGTCGTGTTGTTGTCCATATTCCTGCCACCACTGTTGTCGGACCACCTACCATTGCTTTGTATGCCAAATAGAGCGATTTTTTCCCAGTGATGCTCAGTCGTTTTTTTTACCAACACTGGCTTCGTTGCGCACTGCGAGACGCAACTACGTGGAAGAACAATTCTGTGATTCATTTAGGGGACGAATGTTTGAAATCTGGTGATATTTTCAGGATTTACACTATGTCAACATACCTTGAACTCTGACCATTGCAATTTCGGAACTGAAACATGTTCAATAAAACAATTATTAAAATATTTAGCTAATATTATTTGATTACCCATTCTCTGATTATCGCACACACAGGAAAAGTCGGTGATTATCACAGCCGGCACAAATAATCCTTTATTAAAACAAAGAATCAGAATCAGAATCAGAAGTTATTGTTAGAAGTTGGGTCAAATTACAAGTATTTAGTATGCAGGAGTAGGTCCCATAGTCAAAGACTATATCGGGACATCATTATCTTGATTGTGCGCAATAAAAAAAATTTGCCTCTTCCTCAAAGCAGGTGGCATCGGCTCTACATGTTTCAAGCTTCGTCGTATTACCTTCGTGTGCGTCACAAGAATAAATCGCTGCTATTGAACGGGTTCTTGCGTTACCATAAGCGGTAGCAGCAGAAACAGGTTAGATAAATACGGGAGCAAGAAAAAAGAAGTGAGCGGATTGATCGAGAAAGAGGACCGACCCAGTGCAGCCTGCATGTGGCGCGCTAACGTTTTTTAGTGTATTTGCAGGCACACGACACGGTGTGTTCTTTCATGCTACAGAAGAAACACGTTTGACTCCCGTTGAATGTGATGATATCCATAAGACATCTACTTCTTGTGCAAACAGCACATGTTGCAACCTCGATAAAAGGTGGTTATGTGAAACCCTCTCGTAGTGAGAAATACCTGTTGTCAGCTACTACCAATCCTTGTATGCGCACGGCAACGTCCTTGAAGAATTAGTCTTTAGACGTGACGGTAATCATTCAATGCGTTAAAAAATGGCCTGACAATTTTCTAATGCAAGCTGCAATTTCAGGTTCCACAATGAGTTCATTTCATGTGAGGTGACACAGCCGAAAGGGATATTATTTAAACTACTAACATAGTAGTGAAAAAAAAAAAAAACTCACGTCGGTTTCATCACAACTGCACTGCGCGATCCGAGTTCTTCCTTTCTTTCTTTTTGCTTCGAGGTTTCTTCGATAATTGAAATACGAACGGTGCGCACGGGGCAAATGCCCGCGAAATAAATCGACTAAATACCCTACTACTTCCATTATGAGCATTCATTTATTCGTGTCTTTATTTCCAAACAAGTAGGATAGCTGTAAGGGTAAATGTATTATGAAGAGCTTTTCAAAACTAATAGACACGGCTTCAATATCAGCTGCAGGTAAACAATTCCAGTCTTTACTGATAAGTAACAAAGAAAAAAAAAACAGTTCTGTTACACTTTTTTTTTCTTTTTTGTCGTTAAAAGAAGTGGATAAATAACTTTCACACTATTCATGCCCAACGCCCACGTGACACAAACAAAGATCGTCTATCACAACAAATGCATTAGTGTATTACAGCAACGATTTCGATCAGTTCGAACGCATGCATTGTCTCTCAAAGGAACGGTTTCCCACGCCGGGTCAACACTAGGCACTCCTTGCACCCATGGGATAGAAGCTAATTATTTCTGCAGACGGATTGCAGTGTATAAGTCTGGCTTCCTATTCCAGAACAGGCTCATTTTCTAGATAAATACTTTACATAAAAAATTGTTTACTTTTTTTTACTAATTTACTTCGTACGTGGAAAGCCTCTGTAGGAAGACATGGCGACGTCCCTACATTTATTTCCTAAGAAAGGTGAAGGCGGAGAGCGGCGTGGCGGCTGCGGCTACCAGCCCAGTCCAGAGCGAGAACGCGTGACCTAGACTCCGAACTCGCGCCAGATGCGGATGCACGGCGCTGATGACTACGGCGGATGAGTAGTCGCAAAGATAAAGATGACGCCACACCCTCCAAACTGTACGATTGCCTACACCTGCCGTCTCCTGTTTGACCTGCAGAGGAAGATAACGAAACATCGCGGCCTTTCCACAAAACATGATGTTATCGAAGCGCACTCTCTCGCTAGTCCTATGCAACCGCTAAGTGTGCAATTCGCCCATTTGTGCGCCTGAGACGGCAAACATTGGAAACAAACACGGTTGCTCCTTTGACAAAAGTAAAAAACAAGAATTATTTTCTAGTGACTGTCAGGATCAAACCCAGGCCGTTGTACCACGGCACAGCTGATGCCAGGTACTCTCAATCACTGGCTTGAGTTTGTGTATGCTATAATGGGGCGCGACGCAGGAATTAAGTAATAATTAGATTCTGTGAATACACGGGACATTGGCAATGTATTGGTCACCATGAAATGGCCGGTGCAAAAGGTGAAGGAGAACAAATTGAAGATTCTATCGCAAAATTTGTTTCCTATGTACACGTGCCGACGATGAAAATGCCGAAGTCAGGCATTCGATAGTGCAAATGCATAGCTGCTTACGTCCCTGCAACATCACAATGTCGATGGGAATTCTTACATCTTCTGATCGAGTGAACCGTTGAACGCAGTGCACTCCATAATCATCCTGCTAGTCTCTCAGCGCTTATGCCTAAAATCTTTGCACCGTAATTAAAATATATCACTGACTTTTATACTCGTTCCGATACTGTATATAGTCATCGTGTAATGTGAAACATGGAATAAAGTCACACCGCTAATGAGGCTGAAGTAAAGAGGCACTTCACACCTACAAAGTAAACTTCCTGAATATGGAATGGGCCAAACATTCGGTGTTCCAATTCATGGTTGGAGAATCACAGAAGAGCCCTGTACGCAACTTTAAAACAAAAATGCAACTGATACTATTTTGAGAGACTTGCACTTAAAATAAAAATCAGCCGAGCACTTTATTAAACAGTGACTCCTCTTTCTTTGTCGCAAACATAATTCAGATGCAAAAGCCATTAAGTCAATCTTATTCAAGTATTTTGTGACATCGCATACCGTGTTTGGCATCATACCGACCGCAATGACGACAAAGCATAGCATCAACGAGGACAACGTCATCGACGTGTCCGTCTTTCAATAAGAACACTCAGTGCCCTTCCACTCTGTGAAGAAGGATGACCAGCGAAGCTGTGTATGTAGGCCCCTTAATGGTCAACTGCACCTCCGCCGCGGGTCGGCCCGGCATCGCACTATCTTCAGGATCGGCCCACGTATGGAGAGTGCTTAACGCCTGCGTCACTTCCGCCGCGGGTCGGCCCAGCATTGCACTATCTTCGGGATTTTTTTTCTACACGCGGACACGATAGTGGGAAAAGTAGCCCTTAACAGCTTCGCTGTAAATAATGCTAGTATTGATGCGAAGCATTCTTATCGAGTACAGCAGGACATTTTCTGCCATCTTCCCGACGGTTCTCGTGGGCCGATCCCGAAGGTAGTGCAGTCTCGGCTCTTGTCTTCCGAAGAAAAGCGCGTCGGGGTTCCTCAACAAGTATAAGGAAAGGGTTGTGCAAGCAGGTGGGTGGGACCCTGGGCTAGGGCGCCCACCTGCCTGCTTCCACAACCCTGTCCTTATACAATAAAATCTTTTCAATTCAATTCGACAACTGGGGATTGTTCCTGCCATATGTCCAACCGATTCGTCTCTACTCTTTCGCGGCACTCAACGAAAAAAAAAATGCTTTTAAAATTCCTGAGGCGCAAGGGCGGGATCGAGTGCGCACCCTAGGTGTTTCTCCACGCACAGCAGCCCGACGCTTTAGCGCGCTGCGCCTCGAATGCCTCACCCGAAGAAGCTTCTCACCCTGCAGCCGAGTTCGAAGTACGTAAGGGTAAGCGCGCCGACGCCGCGCGTCGTCGTTATACTGCTCAGGCGCCTGAGGCCCGCGCTGACCTACTGGAACGAAAATGGATCGCCGAACATGAAGGCTACGTCACCCAAACCCAGTACACGAAGTTACCTTCGAAGTAATAATGCCTTTCATCTTCAACAATCGCTGTGCCATTCTCGCAGCACATACCACTAGTTTGCACACAGGTTACAACTGCGGTCACCGTTTCACTCCTTAAGATTAACACGGCTCGTGAGAACCCTTCATATCACCAAAGAACAATTATTCGCATCACGTCGCGCTCAAATGGAGTTGCGGCTACAGGAATTTTTATCTAACTTTACTTGACAAAAGGAACGGATAGGCACGATAACGAGCTGTTAGAGACTCGCGTCGGGATAAAGTCACTCATTGACGCCTTGCATGCTGAAGAAAGACAAAGGAAAGTTTTTCGCCACAGTGCATGGATGTCTAGGGCTTCAAAATACCAAATGATTGACCACTAGGCGGATATTCACTATTCTTAAGAAAAAGGGGCCGTCTACTGAACGCAGCGTATTTGCCTAGGCAAACGCTAGCGAGAGTGACCTCGAGAAGCCGAACTTTTATTATACAACATGCACTGGCCGGTTTATTTTGCACAAGCCAGTGTTTAGTATTAGTTTTGCACAAGCTATAAAAATCAACCAGTCTTTACTCAGCGAACCCGCGAGGCAGCCCGACGACGTAGAAATGATTGCGTTCTCCTCTAAATGAGGGAATGTTCTGACGATAGCATTTGTTCCCCTTTCAGCTCCCGTTGTACTGCTGAACCATCTTTTTTTTTTTTAGTCCTGAAGTGTACAATACCGGGAGCATCCTGAAGCAGAGATTTAAGTGAGCGCAAGCGGGATTACTCACCCTTTTGCGGTTCTACTTAAAGCTGACGTACTCCAGTATTCTTTCGCTCTGCTGCAATAACCATTTTATGGCGTGCTGTCACGTTATATGAAAAAGCGTTAAGGAAAGTAGGAATGAATAGTAACATTCCGCTACACAGGCGAAGGTGTAGCCCAAGGTAAGGTGGGCTACACCTCAGAGTTCATGGCATTCGGTTGCTCATGATGAAGGTCTACATGAGAGGACAACGCAATCTCATTTTCAACCCACGTGCAACGAGATAGCTCCAAGGGCAATCCTGGCAGCAGCTCTTATTAATTACTCAAGCAGAGACCCCTAGAAAGCATTCTTCTCGCTGTCTCCGAAAGGCTTTTCTTGTACACTCGTGCAGGCTGCGTAAACTTCGTTGAGCTCGTTGCTTCGTTTAGACAAATTATTTTCGCCTCAACGGTCTCCTCACCCGTTTTATTTATCTAGCCTGTATCTGTCATCTAGGCGAATGTAGACAACGAGACCAATGACTACATGCAGACCTGTAAATTGTGTTGGAAATGTGCAAGGCCGAAAATGGCAGTTTAGTGCCATTTCGGTAGATCGCAGTGTACAGTGCTTCTGCGGCAAATCGTAGAAATGTCATTTCTTTCTTTTTTGAATGTGAAAATTGAGTCAGTAACGCATAAATCTGCCGAGTCAGAAGACGAGGTTGCGTAGATCCGGGGCAGTGCTTGGGTTTCGGGGCTAGTTAAGCTGCCCATACCCTGCCGCGCAGGCACGATGTGTCACTCTCGCTGATTGCATCATATGATATCTTTCTTTTCTTTTTTGCTACCTTGTGCTTATTTTAATATGAACCATTATTATGATCTATCTTCGGGCTTCTTCATACACTCAATTGGGTAGCCTTGATCGCAGCCTCAATAATAATAATAATAATAATAATAATAATAATAATAATAATAATAATAATAATAATAATAATAATAATAATAATAATAATAATAATAATAATAATAATAATAATAACTGTTGAATAGTTGGTTTCAAATCCTGGCCCCCAGAGGAGCAACCCCATGCTCTACCAATAGTGCCACCGACACAAGCATAGCTCGAAAACTGTACCAGTTCTTCTATGGCACAAGCTATCCAGCTCTATCAGGCGCTTGGCCCAATTAGGACCAATTATGAAAGTAAGCGCGTGCCACTTTTTCCCCCTCCTTCTCGTGATAGCTCTTTGAGACGCTATTCGGCTATGCGATATTGCACCAACTTCGGAATCAGCCCAGTTCAGCCAAGACGAAACACCCAGCAGGTGATGCATCCACTTCACTGGCGCGTGGTGCGTGCGTGTTTTTCTTCGTTCTCTCTGCGCTGATGCATCGCCCGTTGTGCTCCAGACGGCGTTAGGCGTTCCCTCAATCGCACCCTCCACAAAGTTCCTGTGCAAGCTGTGCAAGCATCTGTTAGTGAGTGACGTCAAGTGTTCTCTCCTTCGTTCTCTCTCGTATACACAGCAGATAATGCGTCTAGTTTAGCGCCGCGCTTGTGTGGGATGTTTCCTCGTTCTGATTGTGCAGATATGTCGTGCATTGTACTCTAGATGGCATTACGGCAACAGTTGGTGTTAGGGAGGTTCACGTAACAATCTCACTGTGTACGACCCCGGTTTAGAGCATATGCATCAATCTGCTTCTGATAGCCCCTTCTTATAGTGAAGCACATACAAACGTAAACCGTAAACCATTTCACCACATGCGCTGTGAGGCAAATGCTTTGCATGGATTCCCAGAGTGGTTGGGACCTGCGTAACCTTCTTCTTTTTTTTGTATCTTGCTGCATTACCTACGTCATTCGATAATAAACTCCTTGTTCCGAAATCATGCGTAGTTCGCTTCTTTTATTTGTCTGTTTCTGTAATATTGGTAGAAGCCCCGCTTCCACAGCACCCAACCAATTCAACTTACACAGGAGGGAGCGCGTAGGACGGGCGGAAAGTTCGGAGCCTTAATTATTCTGTCTGAAAACATATTTATTACACATTTCTTGCGATAAATACTGTTAGAGGCATTTAACCCTTCACTAAATGGAGATGGGTAGTAAGTGTATAGTATCCAAATGTACGGTTGGGCGTGAGGAAGGAGTAGAGCTATTTTACTGGGGCCCCTTTAGGAGTGACCGTACAAAAACATAGAACAGCCCCAATCCGGGATAATTCATGACCCTGCCCGAGTTTAGTACTCTATCGACGATAACAAGACAGATCATGCGATGAATACAACCATCCGCCTTGCCGTGGCCCACATGTATCCACAAGAAGATCAGTGTCATCGCAGGACGCAAACTGCGTGACTAAACGGTTACAACACTGGTGATTTTGATGCGACAGCTCGAAAATGAGTTGCCTGTGCCCATCCGCCCGTCGCGCCAACGACGAAGGCTGTTATCGTCAGCCCACCCCCTCACCCCCAGCATCACCCTCGCAATAGGGTGAACAAAGGCAAGATTTTGCACCTCCTCAAGCTAAATTCGCTGAAGCCTGCTCATTTTCGGTTGTACATCAAGCAAATTTGACAAGCAGCATAGCGTAAACTGAAAGTTTCGAACCAATGTTCATAATACACGTAAGCTTGTGATGAACTGCAACTTTGTAGAGAGATGTCGACTAATTGTTTATTTGGTGTAATTCTCTCAATTGTTGGCTGACGCTGCCATCAGCGACAATGAGCAGCCAGAAAAACAATTGAAGTTTATCCGGAAGGTACACACTGTAAATAATACCGTACACGTGAAACTTCAGAAGATTTGAGCGTGCGTGTTTATGCATTGCGCAGCGAATTAAGCGTGGAAAATAACACGCGTCGTATTTTGGACGCGTCTTTTATTGCATTTGACATGTTCAATGTTGCAGACCAGTCCTCCGCATCTGAAATTAGGTCTGCTATCGTTTCGTTGAGTGAGGTGAATTCCAGTACACGCGATATTTGTTTAGTGTTCAGAGAAATCTTTCTGAACTATGAAATAGTAAGAACATGGGTCAGGAACTTCTCGGAAGGGCTTGAAACCGTTCGCACCTAAGAACTAAGGCGCCGATCATTTCTTGTCAACGAAGAATTCGTGCGTGTGGTTCAAGAGAAGCAGGAGTGCAGTTTGGAGCGTTGGTTACGTGCACATCTGAAAAACCTCAGGAATCACTAAACGGGAAGTGTTGCTATCTTTCCTGCACTGCTTTCTTACCCCATAGTTTTTTTTCTTTATTCTGGAGAAATTTAATGAAAACCGCACATTCACAGTTTTGCTACTTTATATGGTCTGCATTGATTTTCATAGCAAAAGATGCTCGAACGTCCGGCATTATCCAGAAAGATGACGTCATAAACGCTACGCGCTCTTTCCATAAATCACGGGCAGCATCGTTTGAAGGTGTGGGTTGAAGAAAAGCTCGTGTGCCACTGAGATGAATGTAATAATAATGGAATCAGCTGCGTAGTGAAGTGGGTTACGATGCTTTAAAAATATTTTTTTTTGTTACTCTTAATGTCAAAAACAACTTATGTCTTCACAGATAATCCATAAAGCAAAGTTTCTGCGTGCCTTATGGCATTCCTGAGGTAAAGCATCCCCTTTGCCAATTTGCAGCCCTGGGCAGCAAGAAGCTAGACATACCTTTTTCCTCTCTGTAACAAGAAAATAAGGACTCCTGGATGACAATACGTGCAGAGCGCAAAGCGATAAACGAAAAGCAAATATATTTGCCGACATCTTCAAGTCGTTCTCTAGGATTCCATATCTGCAGTTTTTGTGACCATCTGTGCGTTCTATGCGGCTGGAAAACGCGTAGAACATGATACGCATCTGACAGTATTGGTAGTCTGAATTTTCTATATAAATTTGCGCCGTGAGTGGTGCCAGACAATTCCAGTGAGGAACACCTATCGAGAGGGGTGATCAAGCTACACCTCACCAAATGCCGTTGCATTCATCCAGCCCAAAACAGCGATATTAGTGGCCATTACTTCATCATATTATTATTATAGTATTACTATATAATTTCTTTTATTATATTATTATAGTGTTTACTGTGTTACAGATACCCCAGTAACAAAGCGTTCTTATTTCGTAATTAGCATTTCTTATCTCCAAGCAACGTGCCAGTTACCCATAATGGGCTTTCACACTAAGGTAACCTGTTTCAGTGCAAAAAAAATCTGCCTGACGTTCAACTAAGCTTTCATTTCTGCAATAATTCACAGCTTGCGCTATTTTTTTTAGTACATAAACACGCTTGTTCTTTAAAGATGTCAATAGTGGCGAGTCTTAATTTGCATTAAATGCTACGTTCACTCTTTTAAAAATTTACACCATTTTTGTCGTATCTTGTCTCACAACATAACCATCTGTCTTGCCCGCATTTCCTATCTTTAACGCTGCGAGCCAGGTACTTCCAGGTTACGAACGGATTGCGCGTTATCAGCGTGACAAAGCATTCTCAACAGGAAAGTGGCGAGCGCTGAGTTTTCAAAAAAGGAAATGTAAGCAAGGCAGATGACGATTGCTATTGTGGGACAAGATAAGCCCCAAAGGGTGTAAGCATTTTCAGCGGCGTTGGCCAAGAAGGCGCCTTCTGAAAGTCCAATTGATGGTCCAATGACAACAAAAAGTTCATTGTTACGTAATTATCTTGCCCAATAATTCTTCTCGAAAGTATTTAGTAAAAAGCAAAATAACGATGATCCAACCTTCTTGAAGTGAAACTTCACGGCCATTGGAATTATTTAAGTATTGAGACTACGATTTGCTCAAACGCGTACCACCATCCTTGTGCTCGAAGATCACTGAAAGAAGACCACTGCGTTCCAATTCAATTTTCTAGAATATATCCTGCGACACAGTTTGCCATTTGACACCCATACTCTGTTTAACCGAGCGGAATACCGCAAATATAATGCGCATTAGACTGACGAAGTAAAAAGACTTCTCTGCAACTCTGACCTCACCCCTGACGGCACCGGAGCGAAGGAAAACCTCTGTGTCGGTTCCCTCGTCAAAGCTCATTCAGCACTTCATGGAATTGCCGACATTTATGCAGTAGATGTCTGCGGCTTCGAAGAGAACATTTAAGACTTCTTGTGGCATGGTCGTCGATATCATTTGCAACGACAATCACTATACAATGCATGGGGAGGACTGTATGATCATCCGCTGTCCGTGCCGACGCTAGTGCAACACTGTCCTCACCGATCATAGGCCGACAAGGCAGTGAAAGCACTTCTGGGTTTTTCACAATGTCTTCCCTGTGAAGGTCCCTTTCACTGAATGCCGCTGTCCACGAGCGTGCCCGTATTCACCGCGCCTTCCTTTCTTACATCCTTCTGATCTTTCTATTCCACTGTTTTTCTGCCCCAGGGTAGGATAGCAAACCAGATACTTTTCTGGTTAACGTACCTACGTTCTCTCTCTCTCTCTCTGTTTGAAGATAAACGACAACAAAGGCAAGGCTGATTAAAGGCTTTGATCGCCTCCTTTTAAACTTTGTGGACATCTAAAGCTTCAGTTTTATCTCCTAAGCTAAGCCCGTCTAGAAACAACCCTTCCCCGGTGCAGGGTAGCCAACCGGAGATACCTTCTAGTTGACCTACCTGTCTTTCTAATGATTTTATCTCTTTTTCAATTAGCGCATTTACTTTTGCGCTAAACAATGTGCGTGATACCGAGATGCTTTATGCTCTCCTCGCGTCCATGAACACCGTAATGCGAACTTTTTTTTTTTTTTGTAGATATGACCAACACTACTCAGGCTAAAAAAGAGACGATGAAACGTAAGTAAATATTGTACAGTGCAAAGCTGACTAAGTTCTCTGGAGGGTTCTCAGCAACATCCTAAATGTGTCGGCTTCTTCGAGAAGCGATTGGAGCTTCTTTGACTGTAAGCTGTTACAAGTTCATGTGTGTTACCATCAATCCTCTGATTCAACATGTTCAGCAATTTCACCGATCGACGTTGTGCGTCTTTCCATGGAAACCTCTAAGAATCAAGAAAGAGAATACTTGGACGAGAGACATGATGAGAAATCTGAGCGAAATCTTTTCTCGAATTATTAGCAAGGGAGTAGGCAAGATAGTATGAAAATTTTGTACTTTTCAAGGACGCTTTGGAGCTGAACATAACTTTTCGTTCCTTGAGATGGCCAGCCCCCAACGACTAATGCCGTTATAAGTGCAGTGATAACACGTGCACTTATAAGGCATACGCTCACAATTCGTGCAATATTACACACATGTTCAAACATAGGTCTTTCTTCCTCATTTCTGTGAACGAAGTTACCATAGCAAGTCAGATGCTAATGGACAATCGATTGAGTCAACCTTGCTCGGTTATTTTCAGAAGAGTTCAGCAGGTACGGAAATATTACCAGGCTATGAAATTATGTAAACTACGATGCTACAACGAAACTACGATGCCTATCAACCTGGAACGCACCTTTGAACACTTCAGCTTCAGCAGAAGTACCCGTACCGTACCCGAACGCTTCAGCAGAACACCCCGTCGCGTGGCCACACCAGCAGGATAACGAAATACCACTACTACGTATAAGTCAGGAAAGACAGCAGAAGGCAACATGGCGACACAAACCCTAGCCTCTAATCGTCTTCTTTGTTTCTAACCACGTGTAAATACCATGGAATGTCACATACATGTATTGGGGGATAATATAACTGTGTAAGCAAGACATAGAGAGGACAGACGTTCTTCAAATAGACCTATGCGGACACTTAGCCACAAGGAATCAAAGGGGTGCGAGGGGGGGGTATGTAACCATGAATCACTTACGCCTTAGCAGTACCACCCAAGGCTCATCAGTGAGCACTGATACGTCCCATTTCTCCCTCCCCATTTGCAGGCTAACAGGCTAGAGCGCGGTATTTCAGAGCTTCCTTCAAAGAAACCTTCTCTTTCGCTTTTGCGCTGCTTATCTTCTGTACGCACACAAAAAAAAGCATAACCATACTTGGAACAACTGTCCTATGTGAATGACTATATGCTTCAATGCGTTTGTGTGCTTCATACCACGCACAACGCCTCACCTCAATATGGCGGGTTATTGGAATAAAATGAATAGTTCAGAAAGCTCGCATTTCATCACTGGACATCCTGACCAGCCCATGTGAGCCAGCCTTCGTTGTCGGTTTATTATAAACAGTTCTACTACATTGATCATTGTAAGGTACTTGACTTCGTCGTTTTTCTTTTTCTCTTTTTTAGCTCACGCGACATGTACAATGTGTATGTTATTCCTTGGGTGCAGTGCAATTTCATTTGTACGTTGAGTGCCTGTATGTGTCCTCTTCCTTTGTGTCTGGTCGTCCCAGTGCTCCGATTTCCCAGTGATGGCCGCTTAGTTCCAACCAATCTGAAAGCCAATTTTATGTGTGCTGCGTACCTTTAATACCATGTTACCCTTAGTTACGAACACCCAATCAGAAGCGAATCACGTCACATGGCCTAAAGCATGGTGGCTCTTGTCTACTGCTGTCGAGATGCCGAAAAAGGCCAAGTGTATATAAAAACATGCGCTTTCTCGAGCTGTCTCAAATGAACAGCACGCCAACGTTTGTCCTGTAATTTTTGTCATGTTTCGCTTTTTATCTGCGCTGTCCAAGAATGGTCAAGTGGTGTCACAGGACTTCTGCGTACCGCAAAAAGCGGGTCAGTGTGTGACCTTGGTGGCACGGATCTGCCACGCGCGTGCTTCTCAAGCGCGGCATGCCACGCACGTTTTCCCCGCTAATTTGGACATACAGTTGTCATGTCTATGAAAGGATTCACGCGAGCGTGTGTACGGTACGCTGTAGCGCGTGGCAAGCATGCAACCTCACCCGCGGCATGTTGAGGACGGCATTCCGTATTCTGCTTGCAACCCCGTAACGAATGCTTCCTTTATCTTAATTCTTCTTGTTGCACGCCCGCAAACAAGAACTATTTCATTTGGATTTGATATGGGCATAACATGATCGTCCTATGAGATTCTTCTGTTTTCCGCTCGCATGAGTTATTAACACGGAAAGATGGAAACGTGCAAACAGAGCTGCAGGCAGTCGAAGAAGTGGCACGGCACCACTCTCCTTTTCACCTCTCGCCCCTACGCCACGCGACATGTTGACGACGAGGCTTTTTGCCGCGCGCTCACGTGTTCCCTTTAATAAAGACGACAATTGACCCTAAGCCTGGAGTACATGGAGCGAACTATCGGAGTTCGAGCGTTGCACTTCGTGCGGCGGCGATCGCCAGACGCCCGGCGTTGGAATAGTTGACGCTGGCCGCCGATGTGACCTGGACAGATGTTCTTGTCGGGCGAACGCCGTCGCCGGAAGCGTCCAACAGCACCGTCGAACATGTGCCAATCCGCGTGCAGAATTGCTCCTACACTCATGCTTTGGATTCCGGTTCCTCTTCTTGTAACGGCAGCCCTTTGCACAGGGAGAGGAACAGAAATTATGTCTAATTACCGCTTAATTACGCGCCTCGCATGGCGCCCAATCTTACGTTTTCGAGAAAGCATGGCCTGATCTCGGATCGGTGCAACTATATTTGAATGTGAAGTCGGAAATAAGAAAAGAAAAAAAAAACATAGCGAGTGGTAGCATGCTGCAAAGCTGCAGCTTCAAGCGACGACGCCATGTCACGTATGCAGTTCGAGCGCTATTCAGCCAAGAGGCAATCAGAAAGGATGCAGTTGCGTCCCGAAGCAGGCACTCACTCGATTTATGATGCCGCAATACTCTTCGGTGTTCATTGTTGACACGGCGATTCTCCGAATGTTGTGACGATAGGCGCATTTATATAGCAGCGACCGCAGGTTCCGGCTATGCCATAAGGGCAAGTTCTGGGAATAATTTGCTTACAATGACAACGGAAGGATACTTTAACAAGCCGACATCGGGCAGAATGTTACCAAGATTATTGAACGTGTCTGACGGCGTGACAAATCCTCCGCTAAGGAGTCGCCATCTTGACTTTCCTTTTATTGCACTGGCAGTCCAGTCACCGCCTCCCATCTGGAATGCACATATTTTGGAATCACGCATGATATTCTTTTATTCTTTTGAACAGTGACACCATTATAATATTTATCACTTTCGTCCAAAATACTTGCTGGAAGCGGAAACAACAGCCGGGCTATATGGGTTGCAGTGCTTGTTTTTCTTTCTACAGCGCAGCTCTATATAGCTAGGGTTCCGTGCATTTTTGTTCTCCGTGAACAAAAACTACCATAATCAATGGCTCATACCCCCGTAGGCAAGCAAAATATGCAATGGCTCATAGCCCTGTAAGGCAGAGGCTACAAGCACTCAGTAAAGTGATGCGAACAGTGCTTAAATTCTTTCTAATCATGCATACAACATACAGAACAGCATGTCGAAAACTGTGATCGTCAATGGCTCATACCCCCGTGAGCAATGGCTCATACCCCCGTGACCAAGCAAAAAATGCAAAGACTTATAGTCCCGTAAGGTTCATGGCTACTCACTTTGTGTGAATTAGCTGCGATGACACTACACCTGTTGTCGTTGTCGGTGATTT